>NC_141685.1:910637938-911132938 GCF_964263255.1 Lissotriton vulgaris
TTGGCAGGACAGTTGCCTCGTAGAACCTGATGTCTTATATGATACAATGGTAGTTTATGACAGTGATATGTTGCGCTGGGGGGTGGGCAGAATTACTGTTCTGAGGTTCTGATTTTATTTGTATTGCCTTTCATCTCCTGAAATCTCATGAAGAAAGGTCAAATTCAATTTATGTATGTTAATGCGGCAGTTGTCTCTGGGTCACAGAGATCTGTGTCATATGTGATGTTTTGACAAATAAAATCTGTTTAAAAAAAGAAGAGAATTTCTATTTTTTCTAATAACAAGGGTACAGTAGCGGCTGGTATCATGTGAGGTTGGTGACTCAAATGGAGAAAATAAAGGAACTTACCCAAAACAAACGACGGTCGCCTCTCCTCTGTCCTCTCCATCTTCCGGTCCCAGTACCCACTGGCAACAGCAGATGGAAGCATTCGGTCAGCAGGCTCTCCTGAGACAATCACAATGCAGAATTGTGATTGGTCTGAGTGCCATGGTTCGTCGCTCAGATGAATACAGGAAGGCTTTGCATGTTCCTCACTGGGCTATGGGGGGCATACAAAGTGCACAGGACTGCTTGGTCAGCCCCGGTGGGCCGGCCAAGCAGTCATAAGCACTTAGAGAGTGTAAACCACTCCTCCCACTGTGCTGCCCCACCCTGTGAGACACTGACTTCCATAGGAAAAATACAAGGATAATGACGATATGTTATTATCCCTGTATTTTTCCTTTGGATCAGTGGGGCGATGCTCCTCCGCCTTAGCGGAGGAGCAGCCACTGCAAGAGCATCTGTAACTATGCTTGGAAATCCCCAGTTGCAGTGCACCCCAAAAGTCATCATTACTCATTGGCCTTCATTGTAGTGTGTCTAGTTTCTGAAGCCTGTCCATAGGTGGCAAATTGGATCTTTACCTTCGTAGTGAGGGAAGATCATAAGACATTTAGTTGCATTTTGGCCAAAGTAATAGGAGGTTCAGCGCAGTGCAACATATAGCTGCAAGCATATTCAGTGCAGTGGAACTGCATTAGAGAGCTATCAGCATTAGTTGGCTGGTTGGAAAGACAGCAGTACCTGTCTTAAAATGTCTGGAGATAGGTTTCACTATGCTGAAGCCTTATCTATTAAGATGCATCCTAATTAAGTCATTGTACATTTATATCTAGCTCAGTTTACACAGAGTTTTCACTTGCTTTGTTGTATATGGATAATACAGATCATGCCACATACTTTCTCTTTATTTTTGTCACAAGAGCATCTTGAGATATATGCAATGTACCCAATCAAACTACAGCCCATATATAACACGTTGCAAAAGTACATTGTTTGAAATGGGATAGCCAATTCTACTGGGGTAGCATGGTGCAGAGTGGGCAGGCCAAACTCCTGAGGACATGTGTGAAGCATCCTCGCAATACATACAGATGACACACAAGGCACACCACAAAAAGAGACACAACGTTTTGGTGAAAAAGAAAAACTTTTGTATTGTCTCAAATCTGCAACAGAAATCACAGTAGTCACAATTCTGCGCCAACTGGCGCCAGGGCAATATATACAGGAGGGATTATGTACGGGGCAAAGAAAAAGGAAAAGTCCATTAGTTCCAAGGATGTAATAAAAATGTAAAGCATTAACCTTAGGCTTAAAAGCACATTATGCATGGCATCGGCATCCCCTGCAAAAAGAACCTTCGGCGTTCAGCGTTAACATTAGGCCTAGACATGCATGAGACCTAAATCATGAGGCAGGAAACACAGTGCGCATAGGAATGGCATAGAACCTTAGGCAGGAATCCATCAACAGTGGGCATAACCTTAGCCTGGGACTAAAAATATTAGGCCTCATGAGCATTAGCATTAGGCATCAAATCATGAGTAAGGGACTGAGTCATAACATAGGTCTCACTCTGCGTTGTCCAAAATCCTGGGAGCTCAGGGGCATGAACCTTAGGAAAACATCAGGCACAATAGTATTGGCAGAACACAGGGCCTACAAACCTTCCTTGGCACAAACAGCATTAGCAATAGGCCTGAAACACACTAGGTGCATTATAATCGGCATAGCTGCACAATCACACTCGCACCGGGCATCAGCCATGAGCCTAAGTTACATTTGTATAGGGCGGAGCAGGCCTAAACAGGGGGCAGTATCCTTAGGCACAAACCTATTGACAAATTTGACAGGCTGGGGCATATAGAGACACTGGCCCCCAGCGTTGGGGTCCCCTATTCTGGGTTTCTAATTAGCAAAACTGCCCCCTTCATGGTAATGAGAAAGGGGCTCTGGCTCCCCTTGGTATACCCTCCTCCAGCTTTTCCGTGGGGCAAAAGTCAGAGTCTAGCCCCACTCCTTGGGGGGCTGGGAAGAGGAGACCGCCGCTGGTGCAGCTCTCTGGTACCCTCAAATAGTCTGTCCCTCCGTTGCAGGTGCCCGTTCTAGATGGGGCACCTGTAAGGGCAACACTGTCCCCAGGGGCGGGCACCAACCCTGTGCCCCGAAACAACCCCCTCCACCAACAGTTCCCCACTCACTGGGGCTCCTCTCCGCTAATTCCGATTCCTGCGGCTGCTGCTCCTTCTCATGGGGGCAGTGGCAGGCGATTTGGCTCGGGATGTCCTCGCGGGCAGGGAAGGCACCGACGCTGTGCCTCGGCAGTCCCTGCCAACCTCTCTCCACACACGGGGCCCCTGAGGGATAAAAATTAGATTTTTCATACATGAGGAGTATTGGACATATACATATGTTAGCATGGTGTATCTATATATCCTCTTTGCTTAATATGCACACAACATAACTCATATATGTTTTAGCCGGTAGGAAAAGGTTTATTTTTTCGTTTGTTGCATACTAATAGAGTAGGCCGAGAACAATACAGACGCCATCTTCTTTCCTCTGTGTCAGAATACAAGCTGTGATCATGTGTTACTCTCCAGTAGTTGTCAAGTCCCAATTTATTTGAGCTACTGAGAGCAGCTGAAAGTAACTGTTTTTCCTCTGTCCTGGGACTCAAGGTCGCATCTGGCTTTGGGTGCGATAAGCGCATTCCTGGAGGCGCCATGCCTACACTCCCGGGCACCAGGACGAAAGGGAGTCACCCCTCCTGACCTTCCCAGTAATAAATAGTAAAGCTTTGAACCAATCATGTGTGCCATATATGGTCCTTCCTTGGGGCCAAAGGGCCGAGTGGTGTTTTTCCATTTACAGTGACTTAATGTGTTGAACTGAAATTATATATGTTTGGTTTTGACTGTGAGCCAGCAGTCTTCTCCGCACACCTGATGGGTGAAGGTTGGAGAGGCTCCTATATAGAGTATTTGCTTAATAAACAATTGACCCTTCTTCACTGCCAACTGACTGATTATTTGGTAATGGTATTGGGGCTATCTGGTAGGTATAGCCCTTTATATGTTTACTGTACATCAGTTGGCGACTCCGCCGTGACTCCGCGATAGGGGCGTCCTCCCGTAACTGGGTAGAAAGGACAAAGAAAGGGGAGCTCTGGTCAAGTGGATGGACTGACCGAAGATTCTGACTTACTCCGCTCTCGCGATCAGGGAGCCCCAGCTACTAGTGACCCTTCGCCGGAGTCCTAAGGGCATAACCCGGGAGCTGACCGTGTTGGTCTTCAGGAGTTGGCAGTGGAGAATACACAATTGTACCTGCGTGCACCAGGTGAATGAATTGTTTTTGATGTCTTGTGGAATGCGCTGTTGAGCAGTGCTTTTGAAACAGTTAACTGTATTGGATTTGGTGGTCGGTGTACCCCTGAGAACGTTGGGGGTACATTGTGTCATTGTGGCTGCATCGGTAGATGCCCCACGGATTTGTTTTGTGAACAATAGAGACGGCGATCGGACGCCCTTGTGTGGCTCATGTGGTGCGCACCCGGCTGGACTGGTCTTGTAAAGGACTGTGGTTGTACCTGGGTAGCCTTTGGGACATATCTGAAGCGACGCTAAGACAGCGGGCTTAGTCAGAATAGTCCCGAGGGTGAACCAGGAATGCTGCGGGATGGTCTGTAGGACAGTCTGTGGTTAATACCTGTCCGATAGTCTCCGAGTAGTCTTTGGACTACTTGATTTTGGTATCTGTTGGTCTAGAATCTGAATCGATTAGTTCTCCATGAACAGGAGTCGACGGGCTCCGGTCTTTTGTGTGGAAAAAGACATGTCATTATGAAAATTCTTTCTTAGTGTATATATGTATGTATCGTTTTGTCTGTATTTGATTTTTGAGAAAAAGTGACAATGGTGAGGATGTGTGAACATGGCCATGTTTGAAAGATTGTTTTCTGAATGAGATTTAACTGTCAACAATCAGTATGCCGTGTTTTAGTAAATTGTGTTTTGGATGTTGCTGTCGCCAGAAAGGCACACGTTTGGATGAAAATCAACCTGCCCCACCAGAGGGCAGCCCAAGATATGATATGTATGTCAAACATGGTATTTCTCCCATTCTGTTTAATGCGCTATGGCATAAATATACTACAATGGCCCTTAACCGGGTCCTTTGATGAGAAAAAGATACATTTCTTGCAGGATCGATTGTTTTCTAAGAGAAGTCGACAGGCCATGTTTGATTCGTTAAACATGTGGCAGAAGGAAGCGAAGCGTAGACGCATCAGGGAGGAAAAGTTATGTAAAATGAAAGGAGGTCAGACGATTACACAGAAAGCCATAGCTTACGATAAAGCTCAAACTGAAAAAGGAATTGATTGTAACGATAGACAATTTAGATTACAGGTGGATAAAAGCTACGTAACTAGGACTGAGCCAGAGGATGAGATAGAGGATTTATTGGATGCGCGTCCACCTCCCCCTTATGCTCTACTATGCATATACCCTGCGGTCTCTTTAACTCCGGCTCCAATGGCTTCTGCACCTGTTGTTTCCTCTTCCCCCGTCCCTCTGGGAACGTCCTCTGTTTTATCTCCCTCAGCATTTGGATCGGCTACTTTGGGGCCCAATGCGTTGACGTCTCCCACTATATCCACACTTGTTTTGTCTCCACCAACTCCCATTTGGGCCTCCCAGTCCTCGAGCACGGCCTCAACTCTAGCTGACCCTACTCCCTCTCGTGGATCTTGGTGCACGAAAGTTGTTTACTTGTTCGGCGGTAGGACTAGAAGAAAAGCAGATGATTGTGAATCAGTCATCCCAGTGGATTCCCAATCCTATTTATACTTTAGCCGATGTATGGAGTACACTTCTAGATTATGAGCCCGTTATGCAGCAGCATGCCCTAGAGCACATAGCCATACTTCTTATTTCTCTATGGGAGCAGTGTTTCCCGGGAGGGAAGGCCCCATAAGTGATGTATGACATTCGGGACCGGGCTCATAAGTCTGAATTAGGACTAGAGTAAGTGTACAGGAACATCGAGGTTTTATTGAATTTTCTAGGGCGGATGCACTCGAAATGTCCAACTTGGGACTCCCAGCACCCTATGCGGGAAGTCTATCTTATCTTCCATCCTGAAATACCGGAATGAAGAAACAATCAAAATGTAGTAACTAGACCTCGTGTGGAGGCACGATTTCAAGAACAAAGGGTTTATACCCCTTGGAAAAGGAGCGAAGTCCTTTCGCTAAAATCATAACTCCCGCCGCCCAAAAAAACCCTACAGCTTATTATAAAGAGCTTACAGAAGCGGCCTCCTCAGCTGTTATGACCCTAGCTGACATAGAGCTATTTTTTGGGTTACTAGTCCCCGTTGACGTGTGGCGCCAGGTGAATGACCAGGACCTTGCCGCAGAGTTGGGCGGGACTTGTGATCAGATTAAAGATTATGATAAGGATCAAAAGCCTGGTGATAAACCGAAACCCGAACTATTGGCTTTACCGGGTCAGATTATTACCTACATGCATTCTTTAATTCCACCCCGTAAGGTAGATTGGGACAAATTGACAGCATGTAAGCAGAAGAAGGACAAAAGTGTTTCGTATTTCTTCACTAGATTTGAGGGTGTATTCATTGACTGTAGTGGGCAAGATTTGTCAGTGGAGGGTGGTATACGATTATTTGTTAATCGTTTCGTGACAAATCTGCTACCAGAAGTCTCAGCGCGGCTACACGCCTCTAAGAGTACTTGGACCACTTCTACACCTTTGGTCATACTGAGTATGGCTCAGTATTAGGAACATAGGGAAAATGAGAGTAAGGATAAGACGGAAAAGAAAGCAAAGGACCTTAAGACATGAGTGTTGGTACAGCAAGTCGTTAGGGGATGAGGCAGAGAGAGAGGCAGTAGAGGGTTTATCCCGAGGGGGGCGGGAACCGGGCGACGCGGAAGACCAGCTGTCGCTTTAGGAATAAACCAGTGCGCTTACTGAAAACAGGAAGGCCATTGGCGATCTCAGTGTCCATTGTTGCTGGCTCAGAATGGGGCAATAAGAGGGAGAGGAAGAGGCCGAAGTGGTGTGGATCGGAGTGATATGCGAAGACAGGAGACAACGCACGATGAATCTGAAAATAATTATTTCGATAATCCGAGCGGTAGGCAGTACTATAACGAAGATTGTGTGATTGATGGGACCGAAGGGTATGCTTACACATAGGACAGCCAAGGACAGAGTGGGGGCCAGGTGTCAGTACCCGTTGATCAGCAAGGTCCTTATGTGCAAGGGCGGTTGATGGGGACATCTGAAAACTTTTTAGTTGATACGAGTGCGATGAATAGTTCCATTTCTCGTTCGCTGGTCCCAGGGACTGCTCTGTCCAGACAGAATAATGTTTCAGTGGGATTTTCTGGAATTCCTGTGGTGAGCCCCATTTCTAAGCCTATTCCGTTTACAATTGGTCCGGTTACAGTGGACTCTCCGTTTTTGTTGACTTCACATTGTGGGGGTAATCTATTTGGTTTGGATCTGTTGAAGAAATTGCATGCGCAAATTTATTGCTCCCCTGATGGTGTTCATCTGACTATACAATCCCCTGGTAAACATACTTTGCAGTACTTCACTAAGAATGAACCCCTCCATCCTGAGTTTGCTGCTATCCCAGCAACACTGTGGGCCACATGAGACACAGATGTAGGATTGTTAAAAATTCCACCCGTTTCGATTACTTTGAAACAAAATGCTCGTTTACCGCGGATACCTCAATACAAAATTTCTCCGGCAGGTGAGAAAGCTTTGCTCTCCATCATACAAGATTTGATCGAGAAGGGTGTGGTGGAGGAAACGGCTGCCAATATATGCAACAGTCCCATTTTACCGGTTTGAAAAAGGCCCCTGTCGGGAGCGATCCTGACCATGTTGATACTTACCACTTTGTAACTGACCTGCAAGAAATTAACAAGATAGTGGTGCCACAATACCCTGTGGTTTCTGACACCACTACTATCCTCACGATGATTCCTCCCACTGCTAAATATTTTTCCGTTATTGATTTAAAGAATGCTTTCTTTAGCATTCCGATTCACCCTGATAGCCGTCATATATTTGGCTTTTCCTTATCTGGTCGCAGCTTCCAGTTTTGTCGCGCTCCCTAGGGGTATACTGAGAGTCCTAGGGCTAGATGTAGGTAGGAAAGATTTACCGATTTTAAATTACCGAATTTTACCGATTCGGTAATTTAAAATCGGTAAATCAATGGGTCCGACATGTAGGTATTCCAGATGTGCTGGAATACCGAATCGGATGAATTTGGTATTTACCGATTCGCGGAATAGGAATGAATGCCCATTCATTCCTATGGGCTTTGAAGCCCATAGGAATGAATGGGCATTACCGATTCGGTAATACCGATTTTCTCAAGGGTGCAGGGGGTGTCACTTTGACACCCATTGGCACCCCCAAAACAGGCACGGGTGCCATGTGGCAGGCATACCTGCCCTAAGGGCAGGTCTGCCTGTCACATGGCATAGGTGTGCATGCACACATGTGCATGCACACCGGAATCGGCATTTTACCATCAAATTGGATTTGACGGTAAAATACCGATTCGTTAAGGCTCCTGGGACTCTGAAGAGTCCCACCTACATATGGGTAGCTCCGAATCGGTAAATTTACCGATTTTGTATTTTACCGAATCGGTAAAATTACCGAATCGGTAATTTTACTGATTCAGTAAAATAATGCCCCCTGCATGCCAAATCTTGTATACCGGTCGGTAACGGCCGAAAATACCGATTTTCGGCCGTTACCGACCGACCTACATCTGGCCCCTAGTATTTATAGTCAGGCTCTGAAAGCAATATTGGATGATTTGACCTTGCCTCCTGGTAATGTACTCTTACAATATGTCGACGATCTGTTGGTGGCTTCCGGCACTGAAGGAGGTTGTTAAGAGGCCACTGTTAAATTATTGTCTCATTTGGGGCTAATAGTAATAAAGTATCTCTTTCCAAATTTCAATGTTGTCGACAGGAGGTGACCTACATTGGTCATCTACTGTCGAAACAGGGGAGGAGACAAACCCCTGAGCGTGTGACTGCCATTTCTAACATGGCTGTACCTTGTTCTCAGCATGATGTTCGTGCATTTCTCGCATTAACTTCTTACTGTCACCAGTGGATTCCTAATTTTTCTCTTCTCACTAAACCTCTCCTGTACTTAACCACTAAAGATGTGCATGAACCTCTACCCTGGACTGATGAGTGTCAGAAAGCTTTTGATTCTTTGAAATCTGCACTTTGTTCTGCACCCGTCTTTGGTACTCCTGACTACCGAAAAACCTTTTGTGCTTTATGTACACGAGGTGGACGGTTGTTCGCTTTCTGTGTTGACACAAGGATTTGGTGGTAAGCAGAGACCTTGTGCCTATTCCTCGGAGGTGTTGGATAACGTCGCCAGAGCGCTTCCTAGCTGTTTAAGGGCAACTGCTGCAGTCGCAGTGGCCATTCGACAGTCGGAAGGGCTAGTTCTGAATACTGACCTCACAGTGATGGTACCACACGCAGTGGATACATTTCTTAACAAAACGAAGACCCAGCACTTTACGAGTGCGCGTCTTACAGGTTACGAATTGACTTTGTTTGCTCCCATATTACAATTAAACGTTGTGCCACTCTGAACCCCGCCACGTTACAACCCCTCCCTTCGGACGAAAAAGCAATGATGTACATGATTGTATATTTCGAACGGAGGAAGAGACAAAGGGACTGGTAGATCTCGCAGACATTACTGTATCTGACCCTGAAGGGGAATTGTATGTCGATGGCTCTTGTTTCAGTTACCAGATGGCACAACAACTGCTGAATATGCGATAACTACTCTACGCACTGTGGTTGAAGCTTCCCGAGTACCCTATCAGTCAGCACAGGCAGCTGAGTTAGTGGCATTGCTTCGGGCCTGTGAGTTAAGTGAAGGATTGAGAGTAAATATTTACACGGACAGCCAATACGCCTTCAGCATTGCTCATAGCTTTGGCCGACTGTGGCAGAAAGGGGTTTTCTTACTTCCCATGGTCAGTGAATACAACATGGCCCTTTGATTCTACGATTACTGACAGCATTGACGTTACCAGAAATGGTGGTCGTAGTTAAATGCAGTGCACATAAGACAGTGGTAGATACAGTAGGTGAAGGTAATGCTTTTGCTGATTAGATAGCTAAAGAAACTGCAAAATCCAAAATGACCTCAATGTTCGTGACTACTTCTAACAGATACAGAAAGTTGCTACCCCCACTGAACTGGCTCAATGGGAGAAGGAAGTGGGGAAATTAGATGCAAATGATTGCCGGATTGATTTATCTGAGAAACAGCGATGGTTGTTGCCTAATGCATTAGTGAATGCCTTAGTGTCAGTGACCATGGCACACGGCTCAGCATATATTTGGGCAAAGGGTATTTGTGCACTTCTACACCCTTTGTGGAATAATCCTAATATCCCAAGAACTGCTGCTCATTTGGTGCAATATTGCATGGTTTGTTTACGACATAATCCTGGAGGTAGGGAACCTGTTCTGAGTGGAAATTTTGCAGCACCATCTTTGCTTTTTGAGGTGCTCCAAATGAATTATATCCAGCTGGAGCGTATGAATCATCCAAAGTATGTCTTAGTGGTGGTGTGTCTTCAGTAAATGGGTGGAGGCCTACCCGACCAAAGAAAACACTGCTCTGGCGACAGCAAAGGCTCTGATAAAAGAATACTTCCCACGGTATGGATTGCCTCGGGTGATCTGGAGTAATAACGGGGGGCATTTTAATGCTGATCTTATCACTCATGTTTGTATTGGGTTACAAATTAGGCAGAAATTCCATGCGGCTCGACACCCTCAGTCTGCTGGACTGGTCGAGAAGTATAATGGAATACTGAAACTTAAACTGGCAAAGATTCAAGAAAGTACTTGGTTGAGGTGGCCAGATGCCCTACCACTAGCACTGATGTCAATACGAGGTACCCCACATTCCCATTCTGGCTTATCTCCCTACGAGGTGATCTTTGGGTGCCCTGCTAATGTTTGGGGCGTCCCAAGACACAGAACATTTCGTGATATTGAATACCTTATGATGACATATTATCTGTATGCCTTGACTAAAGATCTTCCTTCTATTCATCAACAGGTTTCAGCAGTTTTGCAGCCCCTGCCGGAGGGTCCCGGACATCGTTTGGAACCAGGACAGTGGGTTCTGGTCCACAAATATCAGCGGAAATCCAGTCTGGACCCTCGTTGTTCCGAGCCTTTTCAGATTCTACTGGCCATGCTGACGGCGGTTAAGGTGAACGGCAAGAGACATTGGATCCCTGTCTCGCACGTAAAGAAACTGCCTCTCCCTCTTCCTTATGATTAGCAAAACCAAGAAGGAGTTTTGACGCAGGAAAGTGAACGAGCCCCTCGCTTTGTTACTTTTTCTGATGCCCAGGAAGTTGGAGAAGGGCAAGGAGAAGGAGCACCGGGCCAGGAAGTGGTTTTGTCATCTGCCCAAGTGATTGCCCCTGATTCTGTTGCCCCTGCAGTTGGACGAGAGGCTCGTAATATCCCTGTTGCAACAGATTTGTCATCCTCTGTTTTGTTCCCTGATTAGGAAATGCCTGGCCATGTTCCATACAATCTGCGGCCCAGAAAACGACACAGTACCCCACGTGAAGATGGTAGGAGAAAGGGAGAGACTTGAGTACTAGGGTTAGTAAAATACATTTCTGGGGTACTGAGCGAGACACTGGACTGAACGCACTGAGAGCCTTGAACATTTGCTCGCTCTGTTCAGAAAGAAAGGCAGAATTTTCATGAAAAAGGTCCCAGCCTGTGTTTTCTTTAAGGGTTGTGTGAGAACATAACTCCAACGTGAGAAGCTTGTTTGGTCTTATTTGGGATGAACGATAGGAGCCTGCCTGAGAGGCTCTAGACAGACACATGAAAGAAGCATCCTCTGGCAGGTTGGACTACATTGCCCGAGTTTATTTTTAGACTTTTAGCTAGCATGTATCCTTTTGCTTGTTTTGTCCCCGAAGAGGAGCGTCCTTTTGCACCACGTCACTTCCCTGTAAATATGTCTGTCTTTTCTAGTTGACCCATTTAATTGTAGAGCTTCAAGAGACGAGACTCGTCTTGCTTCAAAACCGTATGGTTTTAGACGTTATCTTGGCTGATCGAGGAGGAGCATGCAGCGTAATCGGCAGTTCCTGTTGCGTATACATCCCTGACTCCTCCCCCTCTGTTCATTTGGCCATTCAAAAGTTACATCGATTGGTGTCTGAAGTGCATGCCGAAACTGCTGCCTGGTCCCTCTCTGGTTGGTTCTGGGGTCTGTTGTCTACCTGGGGATGGAAAATCCTGATGGTGATGGCAGCTATAGCTGGTATCCTATTCACTTGTTGCCTTTGCATACAATGTGGGCCTGCATGTTGCTCTTATTGTGCTGCTAAACTCACCTCCTCTGTGGCCGGTCCTTCTCAGCGGTGGTAAAAGCCCAATTGATGAAGGGAAATTTGAAGATTGAACCATTTTTAGTTAGCTACATCATGCTAAAAGGGCAGTTCTGAGGGATAAAAATTAGATTTTACATACACGAGGAGTATTGGACATATACATATATGTTAGCCTGATGTATTTATATATCCTCTTTGCTTAATATGCACACAACATAACTCATATATGTTTTAGCCGGTAGTAAAAGGTTTATTTTTTCGTTTGCTGCATACTAATAGAGTAGGCCGAGAACCATACAGACGCCATCTTCTTTCTTCTGTGACAGAATACAAGCTGTGATCACGTGTTACTCTCCAGTAGTTGTCAAGTTCCAGTTTATTTGAGCTACTGAGAGCAGCTGAAAGTAACTGTTTTCCCTCTGTCCTGGGACTCAAGATCGCATCTGGCTTTGGGTGCGATAAGCGCATTCCTAAGGTGCAGTGCCTATACTCCCAGGCACCAGGATGAAAGGTCCCCTACTGACCTTCCCAGTAATAAATAGTAAAGCTTTGAAACAATCATGTGTGCCATATATGGTCCTTCCTTGGGGCCCAAGGGCAGAGTGGTGTTTTTCCATTTACGGTGACTTCATGTGTTGAACTGAAAGTATATATGTTTGGTTTTGACTGTGAGCCAGCAGTCTTCTCCGTACACCTGATGGGTGAAGGTTGGAGTGGCTCCTTTATAGAGTATTTGCTTAACAAACGATTGAACCTTCTTCACCGCCAACTGACTGATTTGGTAATAGTATTGGGGCTATGTGGTAGGTATAGCCCTTTATGTTATTTTTACTGTACATCACCCCCTACCGCCTAGGCTGCTCATGCGGGGCTCTCCTCAACACATGAGAGCCCCGCCTCCCGCAGCTCTCTGCTGTTCTTTAGTCGGGCCCCCTCCTAGGACCCAGGGCTTCACTCCACGGGGCACTCTACACCCAGGAAACCCCTCATGGGCCCGGGACTCCTGGATCGACGGGGGAGACAGGATAGGCAACCGTCCTCCAACCGGCTTCCATCATGTGGGCCCCGCCCACCTCCAGGCGGGCTTCGAAACTTCCGTGTCCGCGGCACCTCTTTACCCCAGGCTGCAGCGGTGATCTTGGTGGTTCTGGAATGCGGGGTAGGCTCCCGTCAGTTCCACACAGGCACTATATGGGCGGCACTATGCGGGGTGAGCACCCGCTCAACCTTTAGAGCGGTAGTTCTTTTTTTTGCGGCCCGGCCGCGGCGGTGATGGTGCGGCACCAATAGAGTGCGGTGTAGGCACCCGCTTATAAATTATTTATGAAGCCGGATAGGCACCCGCGAAAGGGGGCATTAAATGCGGCAACACGCTGGGTAGGCACCCGCTTCTTCTGGGCACATCGCTTTGTAGGCACAGCGCTTCCAGCACACAACGCTTTGTAGGCACAGTGCTTCCCACTAAAACAGCTCTCCCACAGCGCCTAGGGGATTACAGCGCTCCTCACAGTCCCACGAGGCAGAAGGCACAAGGCAGGCTCTGGTCGCTACACAGCGCTCGAGTATTATAGCGCTTTTAGCAACACAGGGCGCTTGGGGGATTATAGCACTTAGGAGGGCAGACAGACCAAACAGCAAGCCTCAGGGGCCCCAGGTTAATGCTCCTTACCTCCTGGGGGGTCCAGTCCAGCCCCAATATAGCGCTCTCCCCTTCAGGGGCTTTTAATTTTAGTGCTCACATGGCGCAAGGTCCCAGCAGCCTCAGGAACCTAGGATGGCGCTCTTTCTTTAGGGGCCAGGTAGCAGAGCAGCAGGCACTAGTGGGCAAGGTCAACAGTCAGTGGGTACTCATCAGGACAGGGCAGTAGGCTTTCACCATCCTCCACTGTAGCGTGGCACTCCTCTTGTACAGCAGCCTGTACTCCTGCAGTGGGGCTTCCACTAGCCCTTGGACAGCAGAGGGGTTTTGGTTGGGTGCAGACTCCAGCACACAGGCCCAAGTGGCCATATCCCCTGGCAGCAGGTCATCTCACAATCATGTCCCTGCTCTTTCTGAGCACATGGTGGCACAGCCCTGTTATTTATGCGCCCTCACCCCACCTACCAGGCAGTGCCAGAAGCTTCTAGAAGCCTCTGGGGAACTGGCTCTAACTGGTTCAGGGGGAGGAGTAGAGCACCCTGGGTGCCAGGCTTTCCCTCCAAATGCTGGGATGGCTGGGTACCAAACAACTAGACCGCTAACCTACTGCAGTCAGGTGGCACAACTACAGCCATGGCATCCATTTTAAATGCAGCTTGCTACCAGGGTACTTTTCTACTATGGCGGTTAATAAGTGCACACACCAATGCATTACATTACACTTGACATCTCACTCCACACATGGCCTACACATTTCTTCACCATGAGGGAGACGTCCTAAAACAGGGGGGTGAAAACCAAATTTTTGGGGAAAAAGGGCCAAGTCCAACATACATGATTTGCAATGAAAATTAATTAGATGTAGCAGGTTTTGTGTGACCCTTGGACTTTCTCTAATTCCTTAAGTTTATCCCCTACTGGGATCCAAGTCTCTGCTTTCTCCTCTCTAGTCAATAGAAAAGATAACAGTGCAGTGGCATGAACATTTGTAACATTAAAAACATGTAAAAACGAATTAAAGGCAAAGTATTTTTATTTCTTCTGTTGATAATTCCATTTTGGACAGATTGACTATTGTATGGTCGGTCTTTTCATTGCTCCTTAATTTTTCTGCCAGTAGCCTCTTCCTCATTTTTTGCCGGCACTTGTAGTGCTTCCTGTTTGCCTTGCGCCTCTGCCTTCGCCTGAAGTTTTTGTCGGCTCTGCGTTGTTTCTCTGTGGTCTGGGTTGAGGGGTTTGCCTCAGTTTGTGGCCGATAAAATGGATTTCTTCGCCCACCAGTGCAAAAATGCTCATCAAACATCCTATGGCATGTAATTTTACCTATAGTGCAATTGTCTAAATTAACAAAATACATAAGGATATTTAGAAAATGATAACAATATATTTGCCATCAAAAAATAGTTGTCACAAAAAATAACAAGTAACATACTCGACGATCAATTTAGCGAAATTTCATGTGCTAGAGCAATCTAGCATCGTAAGCGTTCCATATCTCGATCCCTTAACATTGCCACGATCAGTGCAAAATACTCCCACTAATTCATGTAAGCCAGGCATATTATGCACATACGCAAACTCACATTCCATGTAATGCAAGCACACTATACATCAGAGTCTATTCTTGTAACTCCGTAGCTCCGAACAATTCGATTTTGTGGACAATTTCACCCATATGAGCCTCAGTTATTAGCGACAAAAACATTATAAAATTGAAAGTTCTATTCATTTGGTCTCGCCCAAGTGGGCTATATTACTGAAACATGATGCTGTATCAATGCTGAAATAAGTGATAAACCACACCTACAAAAAATATAAAAATGTGAATAATTAAAATGAGTTAAAAACAACTGAAAACACTGCCATACAACCACACGTCCTATATATACATATAATATCTTAGTTGTTCAAGTGGACTGCCAACTCCTCACTTGAATTGAAACTGATGAATTGTTTGGAGCTATGGAGTTACAAGAATCGACTCTGATGTATTCTGTGCTTGCATTACATGGAATGTGAGTTCGCGCAAGCGCATAATATATCTGACTTATATGAATTAGGGGGAGTATCTTGCACTGATCGTGGCAATGTTAAGGGATCGAGATATGGATCGCTTATGATGCTAGATTGCTTCAGCACATGAATGAATTTTTGCTAAATTGATCGTCAAGTATGTTGTTGTATTTTTATCTAGGACCCTAATTCGATATTCCCGGTTCATGCCCTTATGCGGTTATAATAAATAGTATCCTTGTAAAGGCATAAGAATCATATCCATATTCAGTAATAGCACATGCAGTCAAAAGCACGGTAAGGCTACTCGCATAGATTTCTAGAAAGCACAATGCGTTCTTTACACAAACCAAGACTCCAGCAGCCCGGGAATCCCCCCCCTGCTCTTGTTTTGATTTGCACAAAAGCTCCTGGAGTCCAGAAAGAACTGTTAGTTCTCAGTGACGTCTTATGTCCAACCTTACATCAAACGCGGCACCTTTCAGGTATAAATATACCAACGTTGCCTTAAGGAAACACACGGTGGTGTGGAGCAGAGCGGTTATCTACTTATCCGAAGCCCAGCTGATGCGAGAGTCAAAGGAAGCCACCCCTCCCCTTTGACACGCTGGAGAATCTGCGTTTTCTCACGCCGAGAAAATCCAGCTCCGGTGTTCCCGAGTCACCCTCGCTGGTTGCTGGGAGATCGAGTCCTGAGATACGAGATACAAGACCTCCTACCAAGGTACGGAGCTGATTAAAACCTTAGAGAGAATTCTTGATTCCGATACTTGGCAAATAACCTAACTTTAACTTAAAACTGCTACTTACTTACTCCTTCCCATGTATTAGGCTTAGGTCAGGTACACCGGGGTAGGAGTATCTTAGAAGCACCAGTTGAGTTCGTTAGTCAATGTTTTTATGTATGTATATATTTTATCCATTTAAAGTATCATATGGCTAAGAAACCATATCAATGCTTTTACAGTATTATTTCATAATACTACTTTTACTGTACGCACTTTATTTTATAATAAGTATTGCAATTGTGGCAATTCATTTCTCTTGCATGAGAAAGAAGACTGTTCAATAAAATAACACCTTTTATTGAAAACGCCCGTCTCTCTATTTCTCTGCAATCTGGTGAAACTAAGCATGCACGACTGACTGAGTGAAATAGCTGTCTATTGTTTTCACACGACTCTAGAGATACACTCTTTAATCTGAGGGAGCAAAGTTGTCATGTTTATGCGGTTGTTAGAAACCGAATCCCTTCTTGTCTAATTAGGGAAGTTCGCTCCTCCCTGTTCATTCGAGAAAGTTTCTAGTGACCTCTGAGCTAGCTGGCAAACCTAAATTAAGTCCAACATAGTCAGTAGAGACCTAGATGACCTAAGTCCTACGTCTAATCTGCTGTTTATGTTATTCCAATGCGCAAAGCCTATTGGGAAAATAGGAACTACACTACAATGTTACTTGTTATTTTTTGTGACAACTATTTTTTATGGCAATTTTATCATTATCTTTTTCTAAGTATTCTTATGTATTTTGTTAATTTAGACAATAGCACAATAGGTAAAATGACATGCCATAAGATGTTTGATGATTCAGAAAGGGGGTGGTGATGAACAGAGTGTCTGAATTGAGCAGACCACCAGGGCCGGACTGGGAACCAGAACCGGCCCTGGCAAAGTGCTCGGCCGGCCCCCCTCCCCCCCTCCGGAGGAGAGGGGAGGGGGGAGAGGTACGACCGCGCTCTGTGACAGGGCCGGTTTTCGGACGTTTTTGTTACAGGGCCGTTTTTGCAGCATAACGGCCCTGTAACAAAAACGGCCCCAGGGGCCCAAAACCGGCCCCCAACCATGCGGCCCACCGGGGAATTGCCCGGTGCCCTCCACGGCCAGTCCGGGCCTGCAGACCACTCTTACCCAGTCAAAAGATCAGGGCTTGATCCATCACCGTTATTTATCTCACTGCCCCATCCCAGCTCAGAACCTGGCTATATGCAAATCAGTCTGTCCCTGGCCCAGTGCATCATGGGAACAGGGCAGACTAAACTACCAAGCCAATTCTTCACCAGAAAGGAGACAAGCTACCGGGGACCGGTTTCTGGCATTTCAGCCGTCTTCGGCCCGGCTTGCTTGAATCCTGATGGAGCAGTGAGAAAGGGACTCATGTCTGAGTATACCCTGCCACACCTATAGTGGCCAAAAACGATTCAGAAAGGGGGTGGTGATGAACAGAGTGTCTGAATTGAGCAGACCACTCTTACCCAGTCAAAAGATCAGGGCTTGATCCATCACCGTTATTTATCTCACTGCCCCATCCCAGCTCAGAACCTGGCTATATGCAAATCAGTCTGTCCCTGGCCCAGTGCATCATGGGAACAGGGCAGACTAAACTACCAAGCCAATTCTTCACCAGAAAGGAGACAAGCTACCGGGGACCGGTTTCTGGCATTTCAGCCGTCTTCGGCCCGGCTTGCTTAAATCCTGATGGAGCAGTGAGAAAGGGACTCATGTCTGAGTATACCCTGCCACACCTATAGTGGCCAAAAACGATTCAGAAAGGGGGTGGTGATGAACAGAGTGTCTGAATTGAGCAGACCACTCTTACCCAGTCAAAAGATCAGGGCTTGATCCATCACAGTTATTTATCTCACTGCCCCATCCCAGCTCAGAACCTGGCTATATGCAAATCAGTCTGTCCCTGGCCCAGTGCGTCATGAGAACAGGGCAGACTAAACTACCAAGCCAATTCTTCACCAGAAAGGAGACAAGCTACCGGGGGCCGGTTTCTGGCATTTCAGCCGTCTTCGGCCGGCTTGCTTGAATCCTGATGGAGCAGTGAGAAAGGGACTCATGTCTGAGTATACCCTGCCACACCTATAGTGGCCAAAAACGATTCAGAAAGGGGGTGGTGATGAACAGAGTGTCTGAATTGAGCAGACCACTCTTACCCAGTCAAAAGATCAGGGCTTGATCCATCACCGTTATTTATCTCACTGCCCCATCCCAGCTCAGAACCTGGCTATATGCAAATCAGTCTGTCCCTGGCCCAGTGCATCATGGGAACAGGGCAGACTAAACTACCAAGCCAATTCTTCACCAGAAAGGAGACAAGCTGAATCATTTTGTCCACCATAAGCGTGGAAGGGTATACTCAGATGTGAGTCCCTTGCTCATTGCACCATCAGGATTCAAGCAAGCCGGGCCGACGACGGCTGAAATGCCAGAAACCGGTCCCCGGTAGCTTGTTTCCTTCCCAGTATAAGAATTGGCTTGGTAGTTTGGTTTGCCCTGTTCCCATCATGCACTGGGACAGGAACAGACTAATTTGCATGTAGCCAGGTTCTGAGCTGGGATGGTGCAGTGAGCTAAAAAACGGTGATGGATCAAGCCCTGATCTTTGGACTGGGTAAGAGTGGTCTGCTTAATTCAGGCACTCTGTTCATCACCACCCCTTTTTCTGAATCATTTTGTCCACCATAAGCGTGGAAGGGTATACTCAGATGTGAGTCCCTTGCTCATTGCACCATCAGGATTCAAGCAAGCCGGGCCGACGACGGCTGAAATGCCAGAAACCGGTCCCCGGTAGCTTGTTTCCTTCCCAGTATAAGAATTGGCTTGGTAGTTTGGTTTGCCCTGTTCCCATCATGCACTGGGACAGGAACAGACTAATTTGCATGTAGCCAGGTTCTGAGCTGGGATGGTGCAGTGAGCTAAAAAACGGTGATGGATCAAGCCCAGATCTTTGGACTGGGTAAGAGTGGTCTGCTTAATTCAGGCACTCTGTTCATCACCACCCCCTTTTCTGAATCATAAGATGTTTGATGAGCATTTTTGACCTGACAAAACTTTATTGAGTGTAACCTGCATTATACAAAGATGGCGGACATTTTTTTTAAACTTTTTTCACTATTTGGTGGTATCAGTCCTCTTTCTATGTAACTGACACTTTGACTTTAAATGAAAGTGTTTGAGTTTATGTCTTCAGCGTGACCAAGGCTTATGCTGAAACGCGTTGCTTTCTGCTGCAATAAATTATATTCCTGCTAACTTTCGAGAGTGTCCGTCCTTTTCATCTGACGTTGGAGGAGTGTTTGAAAAACATATATATGTATGTATGTATGTATGTATGTATGTATGTATGTATGTATGTATGTATGTATGTATATATATATATATTCACAAAAAACATAGGTTTTACAGACATTATAGTTAGGAATTAGCATTCAAAAAAACCTTAGAAATTCACTGGAAAAAACATAGGTTTCAGGGACGTTATAGTTAGTTGGACATTTGACTCATAAAACCAGAGAAATGTGCCTGTTATAATTAGTTAAGCTAACTATAACTCGCTCACCTGCAATGCACTGCTGATGACGCCACATATTACATCACTCATGACATGGTCAGTGACATCACTCATGACATCACTGATGACATCTCAAATGACATCACTGATGACATCATCCAGTGAATGTGTGTTTCTGTAAAGTTTAAATATTTTTCATATATATCTATGTCAAGGTCTATTCAAGAATAAGTCGATGTAAAAGTGCCTGAATACATTATTTAGTAGATGCATGACTGACTCTATAAGTCACTGATTGAATGTATGTTACTGAATGCATGGATTCATGACTAGACTGTGTGAATGTCTCTCCTAGTCTCTCACTTGGCGTGTAAGCAGGTGCATACATCAATGTGTATATATGTTTTTCAAAATCGTATGAGTATCTGTATGGGGCCTGAGTGTCTCTGTGGGTGTGTGGGTGGTATCTGACTCTGTACATACAAGTCTGAATGGCTGATTCACTGGTTCTATAGATACAAAAGTGCATCTCAGAAGAGCTATATGGATATCTGACTGTGTGTACAGGTGTGTTGATTAGTGAATTGATCTCTCAGTTGTATATATGTGAGTAACTATATATTTTTTACACAGTATATGTGAGTGTTGAGGTGTATAATTGACTACATGAGAGACAGTGATTGCAAGAGTGTCTACATACACAACTGTGTACTTGTATTAGTGATTGTATAAGAGAGTAAGTATGTGATAGTATATATAAATAAATAAGGAAAGTGGTGTGTGTAAAAGTGAGGCAGGTGTTGTGTATATATCTGCATGAATGAGTACATGGGTGTATGATTGATTTTTGGCATGACTGAATAGATGTGTGAGTAACTGTACGGATCATTAGCACTGTGTAAATGTATATATAGGTGTATGAGTGGATATTATACTGATGTAATGATGACTGACAGCATGTATGAGTGACTGTATCAGTGTATATCTGGCTCACAATATATAGATAGGAATCAGTGGATAGATATCTAGTATCTGGTATTGGTGTGTCTATGCTTTTTAAAATGGAAGTCAGTATTTTAGAGTGCGTGTATCAAAGATTATATTACAGTATGAAGAGGTGTGTCAAACTATCACGTGGATGATGTCATCAGTGATGTCATTTGAGATGTCATGAGTGATGTCATGAGTGATGTCACTGACCATGACATGAGTGATGCAATATGTGACGGCATCAGCAGTGCATTGCAGGCGCGCGAGTTATGGTTAGCTCAACTAACTATAACAGACGAATTTCTCTCGTTTTATATGAGTCAAATGTCCAACTAACTATAACGTCCCTGAAACTTATGGTTTTTTCAGTGAATTTCTAAGATTTTTTTAAACGCTAATTCCTAACTATAACGTCTGTAAAACTTATGGTTTTTTCAGTGAATTTCGAAGGTTCTTTAAATGTTAGTTTAATATTTTAATATTTATAAAACCTATATTTTTTCAAATAGTTTTTTAATATTTTACAACTCTATCATCCTTTTTTTGAACTTTACAAATTATGTAATCTTTTCACTCTTCCCCACAAAATATGTATATTTTTTTGGAGAAAAAACTACAGTCCCTTACCGATAGTGTACCAAGCTCGATCAACACGCGAATCCTATCCACCACATTTAAATGATGCGCAATTCGTAGCTGACGGGTTTGTGACACTGCGTCCCGCTTGGCAACATGTACGTATGGGGTCACGCCAGCTGCTACGGTGGTATTTGACCGGTACGCACTACCAAGCGGTGCGTTACGTCATGTACTTATGAGATGGCACCCGCGCTGCGTTGCGTATGCGACGAGTGCACGCTGCCAGGCCTTGTGTTATGTTATCGATGTAGGATGTCGCACAGCATACGCCATTCCCTCATTTTGTTTTGTCTCAAAACTATATCTACATAACTTTAAAGTGTATATGAGAGCAAGCGATAATTAAAAATATTTTAAACAGTTATATATTTATAACTGTAGTAAACTTATATTATAGTAAATATATTTTCTCAACAACACATTGGGTGCGGTCTCATTGTGCACTGGTTGTGCGATTGCAATGTGACCATAAAAAAAAGCATTTCATTAGTTCATAACATTTCCCATTGTAACAGTTTGAAAACGCCACCCATTGTCGTCAATATCTGTACTGCATTTCATGAGACACACCTCTTCTGCTTAGAGAGCTTTGTTCTAATCTTTTTGTAATATACACATATCTTGCACTACACACAACATGCAACCATCATTTTCATCAATATTCATGCTCTGTAAACTAGCCTTCCACTAATGATAGCCATACACCTAAAAGTTACATTACCAAAATGTTCTCCAATTCCACAGGTAACATGGTTGCATACGCTGTCCACAACACAACGTAATATAGTACGGCCCAGAGACAGTATCATGCATAGATAATGAACATACGGACACAGATAGATAGTGGAAGTGGATACGGGCACGTATGCTCGACTCCTTTTTATTACAATGGTGACATATCCAGTCACATCTGTGCTGGATGTGTGTGCGGTAAGTGTAACCCAGCCTTCAGGGAATGGTTGCTGCTAGCATCAACTGCAACGGTAATCATTGGATCACACACAGAGATTCAATATTAAAAGAATCAATAATTTATGCTGCAGTAAGGTAGGGACAGTAGATGTGAAATAATACAGAAATAATTCTATTGTAAAAAACAACAACTTGTGGTATACTGACACACAATCAATAGATCTGAAATAATACAAAAAAAGATGATATCATAAATGTTCCATCAGTTCTAGTGCAATCACATAACCACATCAAAAGCATTCAGCATGTGCACAGCCACCGATAATGCGTGCTGTAGACAGGCCGTACTAGGAGCAATATCTGTTGCCAGCAACAATGCATCATCTGCAATAGTGACTCAATTTGAATTATGAACAATGCTTTCTGCAGTGTAGGCCACAGAGAGCGGTCAGTAAGGACCCACAGGTACGTAAGGTGACTTCACCTACCCAGTTTGTCGTCAGCGAAGCAACAAAAGAGAGTGTGCAAAGCCTGTAATGATACATATGCGTGGTGCAGACAGTACGCACTGGAGCACTGTCTTTTCCTACATGACTACCTCATCTACTATACCAACTCAATCTCAATTGTGAACACTGCTGTCTGCTGTGTAGGCCAGAGTGAGTGGTCAGCAAGGGCCCACAGCCACATAGCATTCACTTGAGCTCTAAAGTTTGCAAAACACAAATAAAAAAAAACATGTGCAGAGCCTGCAATGATGCAAATAAGTGGTGCAGACAGTACACACTTCAACAATATCTTTTCCTACAGGACTACCTCATCTACAATAGCAACTTGATCTCAATTGTGAACACTGCTGTCTGCAGTGTAGGCCAGAGAGAGCAATAAGCAAGAGCCGACAGCCACCTGGCATTCACTTGAGCTCTACAGTTTGCAATACATGAAGCAAAAAAAACATGTGCAGAGCCTGCAATGATGCATATGAATGGTGCAGACAGAGCGCACTGGAGCAATGCCTTTTCCTATAGGACTGCATAATCTACAATACCGACTCAATGCCAAATGTGGCCACTGAAGTTTGCAGTATAGGCCAGAGAGAGCATTCAGCAAGGGCCCATAGCCACGTGGCATTGACTTGAGCTCTATGGTTTGCAATACATGCAGCAATGAATAGTGTGTAGAGCCTGTAATGATGCGTATGAGTGGTGTAGATAGAGCACACTGGAGCAATATCTTTTCCTACAGGACTACCTCATGTACAATAGTGACTCGATCTCAATTGTGAACACTGCTGTCTGCAGTGTAGGCCAAAAAGAGCAGTCAGCAAGAGCCCACAGCCAACTGGCATTCACTTGAGCTCTACAGTTTGCAATACGTGAAGCAAACAAAACGTGTGCGGAGCCTGCAATGATGCCTATAAGTGGTGCAGACAGAGCACACTACAGCAATCTCTTCTCTTACAGGACTGCATCATCTACAATAGCAACTTGATCTGAATTGTGAACACTACTGTCTGCATTGATAATTGAAGGCAGTACTCAGACACACAACCATCAATACTTTTTCTCACTCCCTCTTTACAAAATAAAACAACATAAATTACAGAGAACTCTACAATGAATAGGTCCAAACAATTCGAATTGGGATTTCATCTCTCCACAGTCTACACTATTCACTGTTCCTTTGGACTTGCAAGATGAATTTGGTCATTTTACTAAACATATAACTCATATAAAAAAACTTCATGAAGCAAGTATACTAAAACAATACTGTGTATGTTTCAATAGACATTCTAATTAATTAACTACTGGATTCTGTAATTAAACAATCACCACTCAATCTAAATTGTGAAGCCTGCAAACCGCAGTCTAGACAAAATCCAGTAGTCATTCACAATTCACAGCCACTTACCGTTGGATTCGAAAGCACAGAGTTGGTTGCACCTGATCAGAGGGGGTACACAGAAATCATCACAGACTTTAACTTATGACATCCTCAATCATAGAATCAAGACCCCATTTCACTGTTTGCTGTACTACAGTATACTCCAACGACTAGTGTCAACCAAGCCCAATAATCATGTGCAGCAGTTAGCTATGGAAGCACAGACTGTGATGCACCTCAACACACGAACTTCTGAGAAAAGCAAGCAGCAGGTAATATTGGACATCATCCATTGTGGGATCAAGACACCGTTCCACAGTTGGGACCTAGAGTTGGATGCACCTGATCGAAGAGAGTACCTTCATCTCCACTCTCAAATGCAGTTCTAACATTGTCCATTGAGAAGTCAACACACCGTTCTACTTTTGGAACCTAGAGTTGGTTGTAGCTGGTAGAAGGTAATACCTCCATCTCCACTCTCAGATACAGTTCTAACATCGTCCATTGTGAGATCAAGACACCATTCCACTGTTGGGACCTAGAGTTGCTTGCACCTCATTAGAGGGGGTACTCAGAAATCATCACAAACTTGAACTTCTAACATCCTCAATCATAGATTTAAGACCCCATTTCACTGTTTGGACCTGCTGTACCGCAGTGTATTCCAGTGATACCAGCCAACTAAGCCCAATAACCATATACAACACTTAACTACAGCAGCACCGAATTTGATGCACCTCAACAGAGGGAGTTCTGTGAAAAACCAGCAACAGGTAATATCAGACATGTCCATTGTGTGATCAAGACACCGTTCCGCTGTTGGGACCTAGAGTTTCTTACACCTACTCGAAGAGAGTACCTTCATCTCCACTCTCAGATCCACTTCTATCATTGTCCATTGAGGGATCAAGACTGTTGGTACCTAGAGTTGGTTGCGCCTCATCAGAAGCTACACATAAATCATCACATACTTTAACTTCTGACATCCTCAATAATAGAAATAAGACCTCGTTTCACTGTTCGAACATGCTGTACCACTGTGTACTCCAGTAACTGCAGTGAACCATGCCTAATAATTAAGCATGGGCGGAAAATCAGTTATGCTCGCGGATTTTGCGGATTTTCGGTAAATTCGCAATCCGCGAGATTCGCGAATTTCCCGCAAAATCCGCAAATTCGCACGCTGCGGATTTTTTGCTGCATGCGGTGTAAGTTCGCAATTGCGAACTGGTACAAAACCCTCGCGAACTGGCAGAAATCCTTGCGAACTGGCAGAAATGCTTGCGAACACAAAAAAAGCATTCAGCAGGTTCAAAAGTTCAAACTCATCATTAGTAACCATTCCCTGTAGTGCTTCCTGACAAGGGCCCCTCCAGAGTTCAGTTGCTAGTTGCAACAATTATATGACCCTGCTCTGACCCTCACAGCAGGCTCATAGAATAGCTACAAGTAGGCCACAAAGGTCCTGGAAAAAAAAATTGCACTGCAACAGAAAGCAAATTACAGATAAGGAAGCAGGTGCCAGACTGGAATTTTAAAACAGTGACACATTAATAAATCAACCCCAAATTAATTCATGTCAGTTGAAGCAGGCAGGTGTGCTTGCTTTTCCCCCCCCATAATCTACAGTGATGATGAACCAGAGGGTGGCATTGATGCACCAGAGGATTGCATGGGTGAAACAGAGGGTGGCAGGGGTGAAACAGAGGGTTCTGGGAACCTGTGATGATGAACCAGACGTAGAAACAACATAATCGTGACCGTTGCGAGCCGACATGTAAGTTCGCAATTGCGAACTGGTACAAAACCCTCGCGAACTGGCAGAAATCCTTGCGAACTGGCAGAAATCCTTGCGAACACAAAAAAAGCATTCAGCAGGTTCAAAAGTTCAAACTCATCATTAGTAACCATTCCCTGTAGTGCTTCCTGACAAGGGCCCCTCCAGAGTTCAGTTGCTAGTTGCAACAATTATATGACCCTGCTCTGACCCTCACAGCAGGCTCATAGAATTGCTACAAGTGGGCCACAAAGGTCCTGGAAAAGAAATTGCACTGCAACAGAAAGCAAATTACAGATAAGGAAGCAGGTGCCAGACCAGAGAATGGCATGGGTAAAACAGAGGGTGGCAGGGGTGAAACAGAGGGTTCTGGGAACCTGTGATGATGAACCAGACGTAGAAACAACATAATCGTGACCGTTGTGATCCGACATGTAAGTTCGCAATTGCGAACTGGTACAAAACCCTCGCGAACTGGCAGAAATCCTTGCAAACTGGCAGAAATCCTTGCGAACACAAAAAAAAAATCCGCAAATTCGTGAGAATTCGCGGATTTTGCGGATTGCGAGTTCGCAAATTCGCAAAATTTGCGAACGCCAGATTCGCAAAATTCGCCCATGCTTACTAATAATCATGTGCAGCAGTTAACTACAGAAGCACAGAGTCTAATCCACCACAAAGGAAGGAGTTTTACAAAAATCAATCAGAATGTAATATCAGACATCTTCCATCGTGGAATCAAGACACCGTTCCACTGTTGGAACCTAGAGTTGGTTCCACCTGGTCAAAGGGAGTACCTTCATCTCCACTCTTAGATGCAGTTCTAACATCATCAATTATGGGATCAAGACACTGTTCCACTGTTGGGACCCAAAGTTGGTTGCAGCTGGTCAAAGGGTGTACCTACATCTCCACTCTTAGATGCAGTTCTAACATAGTCCACTGTGGGATCAATACACCATTCCACTGTTCAGACCTAGAGTTCGTTGCACCTGATCGGAGGGGGTACACCAAAATCATTGCAGACTTTAACTTCTGACATCCTGAATCATAGAATCAAGACCCCGTTTCATTGTAAGGACCTGCTGTTCCGCACTATAGTCCAGCAACTAAAGTCAAAAAGCCCAATAATCCTGTACAGCAGTTAGCTACAGAAGCATAGAGTGTGATGCATCTCAACGCAGGGAGTTCTGTGAAAAGCAAGCAGCAGGTAATGTCGGACATCATCCATTGTGGGATCAAGACACCGATCCACTGTTGGGACCCAGATTTAGCTGCAGCTGGTCGAAGAGAGTACCTTTATTTCCCCTCTCAGATACAGTTCTAGCATCGCCAACTATGGTATTAAAAACACCATTCCACTGTTGGTGACTTTCTGAATACTGTGTTAGTAGTATACAGTGAACTCCACAGTGCTGGGCCACAGGCTGGGCGCTGGGTGCCTGTGTCGCGGTAGCGAGCTTTAATCTCAGGAGCCTTCCAAGCTCGCAGACCTCAGCCCTGGAGCTTCCGCCGGCACGTGGTGGGCCCTCTTTCACATACAGCGGTGTTGAAAGGTCAACTGTGGGGCATATATGCTTTACAGCGGCCATGACGGTTTCTGAGTACCAGCAGGATGAGAGCTTCATTCATGTACACACCTTCACTCACAGCGTCAGCCTTATGGCGGTGTAAGCTGTACAGACCTGGAAGACACGTTCACCAATCCAGAAGAGAACCACACCCAGAGAAATGTGCCTCTTATTCATACTCCTACGCTAGCCTTGCGTACGCCGAGCCAGCCCACTTCCCTAAACATTTGGGGGGGGTAGGGAAGGAGGCACGTATGTATGTGCTACCATTCCGTAACCTTCCCTACTGACTGTACTATCATGGTTGGGCCACTGTCAAACATCACTCAATAGACCATCAGTGTATGTTGACATGTACATGTCTGTGCTCTGCATACTCAAGTCTGTCCGGCACATCCCCTCAAGACTTTGCATTGTATACTTTTTTAATTGAGAATTACTTGCCAACTTCGCTCATACTTTGCTCCCATCCCTGCCCACATTCTGCATTGTGAGGCAGAGGTGCCATGCCATGTTTAGTTTGTATACATGGCTAGCCATGGTTCCCACAGTGTGTCTGCTACGTGCACATGTTATTTGTCATGTTGAATGTCATTATATAAGGTAGCGCGTTTATTCACGAGCAGTGGTTTATCCCATTTGCATATTGCTGTCTTAGAGAGCATACAGAAGTTTTTCTCACAGGTGAACAGTGAGACCACAATGGCAGTCATTCATTACTATCCAAGAATTTCCAACTACACAGCGCTTCTAAGCTTACAGCCCCCAATCTTGCGTCCTTTCTTAAAAGGACGTCAACTCCCACAATCACACAAACATTCACACAGCTTTCTAACAACAGTTATCTGCTTCTCAATTACATGCACTCCTACGGAATGTGAGCTGGCATACCACATTTCTTACTGTTTCAAATACAGTAACTTCCTGTGGCAATATCTATTCCCACCCTAACAAACTAACTCCTAAACTTCCACTTGGCAGTCAATTCCTAGTTTGAAAACACATTTCAAGAAACAAACCAAACTAAAAGTACCTTCATTCAGAACAGAAGTCTCGCTCACTTCTGCAAAAGAAATGTATCGACTGCAGATACCATGAAATTCAAATAAAATACACTCCCTTTTAAATATGAACCGCCAATTACACTTTGTGAATTGTTACACAATATTCAACACATGTCACACTCAAGGTCTTGCACACTTTTTTAACAGTTTCCTACAGCCTTCTAACACTCTTTCAAACTGTTCTTCTTTCAATATCAGACTACAATCTGACATTCATTCGATCATCTCTGGAATAACAGGAACATTGCCCATAATTCTCGCCCTCTTTGCGGCCATCCTACTACTAATTTTACTTCTAGGAATGGCTATGCTCTCTATGGTAGCAACTATGTCCGACAGAATACGCCTCTACCGCAAGCTACATGAATACTGGAAAAAAATTGAAAAACTTTTCGGCTTCCGGTATCTATCTATTATCGTAGCTAGCTACAACATAACATTTATCTACACTTATTCAATATGCGTACAGCCATCGTTTGATTGCAAAACTTGCCCACTTGAATAGCGAATGGATGTATGCCTAGCCAACATCTCAGCAATCGCTCCCGATATCCAGCAGGTAATGGAGTATCTTGAAAACCATTAACGTGATTGTTCTGGCAGCAGAGCGATAGCGAATGCAATGCAAAAAGGAAACACAGCGGAATGGGATTTCTGCACAGGCGCATAAGATCTCCTTCAACGTGCGACCTTTCACAACATCGCAGAGAGCCTGCCAATTCAAATTACCGCTCCAACGTTCGAGGAACATTACTGTCCCTTCGAGGATATAAATTGGATCACTTCGCTTTTCTCACACGAATGCAACAATAGCCTCTTGGAACATTACCCATCTCAAGCGGCTGAAGAACTTCTGGACTGGAATCTCCAAGACTTGTAAGAAACTCACATTATTCTTGAATGGATTTATTTCCATCTTTTTTGACTTTTTCCTTTATATTTCTTATAATGCACTTCAATACTACTACTTTGATATATTAGCTTTCTAAGTATACTCAGACATTTGAACTCTATTTTCATTATTACCCCTTACGTCTCCACTCTAACCAGGAATCGGTGATGTATGGCCTATGCAAATACGCTATTTACTTCCAAAATTACCCTAAACCCGACACCCATTTAGAAACCACATCTGTTCTTTGTGCACACGCCTCTCTGCCTGCCTGTTATTCACTAGTGCCCACATGCATCAAGCATTTTTGGAGTCGCAAACGGTGCGATTCCTTAAAATCGGCCGTTTGCGATTCCAAAAATGCTTTTTGGGATGCATCATTGCTTTTTGTTGAAAATCGCTAATTTTGCGATTTTGTAAAATGCGATTACATTTAAGGAATCGCAATTTTGCGATTCCTAAATGCAATGCATCATTCTTTAAAAAATTGCGATCTTGAAGATTGCAAGTGCAGATTACCACGAGGTTGAACCTCGTGGTAATTTGCGAAAAATGTTTAAAATGCTCAAATTAGCATTTTAAACACTTTCATGTTACAGACACACATGTCCTTAGGACATGTGTGTGTGAAACATCCATTTTAAAATACATTTCAGGGGTGCAGGGGGGGTCCTTTGGACCCCCCCCTGCACCCATGGAATGCATCAACATTTTGCGAATTCCAATTTGCCAATTCGCAATTACCATTGATTCCTATGGGCCTTTTGGCCCATAGGAATCAATGGGAATTGCGAAATCGCAAATTGGAATTCGCATAATATTTGCGATTCGGTAAAAATTGTGATTTTTACCGAATCGCAAATATTATCCACTTTCAATAATGCATCCCGTTTTGCGATTCCATATTTGCGATTCGGTAAAAATCGCAAATTTGGAATCGCAAAACGGGAGTTTGATGCATGTGGGCAAAAGACCTTTCACACAATTTTACTCAAAGGCAGCCTCTACTCAGAACCTCACGATAAAAATGTAAAAAGACAACTTTGTTTAGGAACTGGTTGGCACAGTGTGGTAATCGTAGACTACCTTTATTTTCATTATACAATTTATTTATTCATGTCCAATAGCTATTGTGTAGGTCACATAGAACTATAACATATAATGTGCAATTCACTGATGGCGGAGCTTCGATTTCACTACAGCAGAAGCGGTTGGAGTTTGTCTCAGCTCGATGCCTTAGCTCTCTACACAAGAATGTTTTTTTGAAACAGCTGAAGACAATAATGCACGGTTTGACTACAAAGGTACCAAATGTGCTTCTCAGAAGCGCAATGTTTGTATTCATCCTCAAAGTTCCAATGGGTCAGAACTAGTACCAATTCTGACACGCACCACATTGAACCTACTGTACAACAGATTGCTAATTATTCTACTGTTGATCATTTTCTGTTACAAAAAAGCACTGCCAAGGTACCTAAAATGTTTGATGACTACATTTTGCAATTATTTTTTTATTTCTTTCTTTTCTTAAACGATACATGTGGTAATCATATCCTACCTTTATTTTCCCTATAGAATGTAGAGTCATTCAAGTGTAATAGCTATTGTTTATTTCACATGTAACTGTAACATGTAATATACAATCCACCAATACCAGAGCTTACGTTTGAATACAGCAGAAGTGGTTTAACTTTGCATCAGCTGGATACGCTAGCTATTGCATGAGTGGGTCCAATTATGGCACTTAAATGATGACACTTTCTACATCATTTTCAAACTCCATCCCTTCATTACACACAACCACTTTCTTAGACAAAACTCATTTTACCATTTTCCTTCTCTGGCATTGCAACATTCTGCATTATATTCTTCACGATTATTCCTTTATTCCTGATTCCTAAAACACTGCATTCGACTAAGCATGGGCGAATTTTGCGAATCTGGCTTTCGCGAATTTTGCGAATTTGCGAACTCGCAATCCGCAAAATCCGCGAATTCTCGCTAATTTGTGGATTTTTTTTTTGAGTGTTCGCAAGGATTTCTGCCAGTTCGCAAAGATTTCTGACAGTTCGCGAGGGTTTTGTAACAGTTCGCAATCGCGAACTTACATGTCGGCTCGCAACGGTCACGATTATGTTGTTTCTACGTCTGGTTCATCATCATATGTTCCCAGCACCCTCTGTTTCACCCCTGCCACCCTCTGTTTTACCCATGCCACCCTCTGGTACATCAATGCCTTATGCCACCCTCTGGTTCATCATCACTGTAGATTATGGGGGGAAAAAGCAAGCACACCTGCCTGCTTCAACTGACATGAATTAATTTGGGGTTGATTTATTAATGTGTCACTGTTTTAAAATTCCAGTCTGGCACCTGCATCCTTATCTGTAATTTGCTTTCTGTTGCAATGCAATTTTTTTTTCCAGGACCTTTGTGGCCTACTTATAGCTATCCTATGAGCCTGCTGTGAGGGTCAGAGCAGGGTCATACAATTGTTGCAACTAGCAACTGAACTCTGGAGGGGCCCTTGTCAGGAAGCACTACAGGGAACGGTTACTAATGATGAGTTTGAACTTTTGAACCTGCTTTCACTTTTGCAAAACTCGTTTTTCTGCAGAGCAGCATTACAGCAACTTTAATGCCCCACCAAGCTTATATGAGAAAGTTGATTTCTAATCCAAAAGTTATCCAAAGAAAATCAAAAGGCCTCAAATCTAAAAAAGTGCAGGCAAATGTCAACCTGAGGAGTTTTTCTGATAAAAATAATAATTTTCAGAAGGTCTATGCTGCTTGCTAGTAGATTTCTTGTGCGGAATTGCAATTTTTGTAATTTCGCGAGTGCGAGATTGTTGCTGCCCGCCGCACCTACATGTTCGCAATTGTGAACTTACACCACAAAGAAAATAAATCCGCTGCGTGCGAATTTGCGGATTTTGCGGGAAATTCGCGAATCTCGCGGATTGCGAATTTACCGAAAATCCACAAAATCCGCGAGCGTAACGGATTTTCCGCCCATGCTTACATTCGACCCTTCAGACCAATAGGGATGAGTAGTTTGTTTCCCACTCCCTGTATACAATAAACGCACACTAACAATACTTACACAGTTATGCTACAGCGCCCAGTATCCTACAGTGCCTACAGCACATCACATCACATCATAGCAATAAACTCACAACTTAAACTCAGTTTCATCCTCGAGTCTTCATACTGGTGCCACTAAGTACTTTGCTTCCCACTCCAGCTATACTCTAAATGCATGCTAACACAACCTGCACAGATATGCGACAGCGCCCACTATGCTACAGCATCCAGAGCACATCAGTTTACAACACTCAGCTCACAGTTTAGATGCACGGTTTCATCCCCTAGTTTAGCAGTACCTCACCTCTGCACCATCTCACTCTAGACAAAACAGCATTTTCACACCGGTAAGGGTAAATACTTCACTTCTGCCAGTATACTACAGAGCACTCAACTCACAGTTTAGACACACGTTTTCATTCCCGAATGTACTGGCACCTTACCTCCGCACCATCTCACAGTGGCCAAAACAACACTTTCACACCGGTAGGGGTAAATACTTCACTTCGGCCAATATGCTACTCCGCCCAGAGCACATCAGTTTACAGCTCTCAGCTCACAGTTTAGGCGCACGGTTTTATCCCCGAGTTTAGCGATACCTCACCTCTGCACCATCTCACTCTAGACAAAACAGCACTTTCACACCGGTAAGGGTAAATACTTTGGTTCTGCCAGTATGCTACAGACCACTCAACTCACAGTTTAAGTGCATGGTTTCATCCCCGAGTGTACTGGCACCTCACCTCATCACCATCTCTCAGTGGGCAAAACAGCCTTTTCACACCAGTAGGGGTAAATACTTCGCTTCAAACTCCCTCTATAGCACACCATAACCACCCTACAAACCTCACAGTGCTCCTACCCTCCTCTTTCCCACTTTTTTGTCCCTTTTTTCCCCTTACTCGCTTCAACGGAATCACAAAATGGCAGCCAACGCTTCCTAGTTGAAACCGCTCGCACTGCTCGAAGACAATCAGCAGCAAGCTCGTGCTCGTAACGCCTCAGCCAATCAGATGGCAGAATTCCCAAATATCGGATTTACACCAAATAAACAAAAGCGTGCTTTCTAGACCAAGACCCTTCTCCCTGCCAAATTTGGGGTAATTCCGTTCACCCGTTCTACCTGTAGCCTTGTCTAAAGTTTCCTATGGAAATTAACATTAAAAAAACACGTTTGGGACCCGCTTTTTTTTGGCCCCCCCTTGACGAATAACCCCCAAAACTTCAACATAGGATCTGATCTCAACAATGAATTAGTTTTTAAAATTGTGCGAAGATTTGTCAATCTGCGTCAAAGTTATTGGGAATAGAATGTTGCCATTTTCATATATATATATATATATCTATTGCTTCAACACGTCCGTAATTTTACGAAAGTAGATGGCACTCCAAAAAATATATATATATATATATGTATATATATATATATATATACCTGAAAACACGAAGTTCAAATCCTTTAGAACCGCTCCTCAATTAAGGACACTCAAGTCGTTCTTTGTAGTCCCATTGCCATATTTATTCAAAGCGTTCTTCACAAATGCCAAGTCAACAAGCGCGTTTCGGCGTTGCCGCCTTCGTCGGTGTTGACTGACTGAGACATTTTTTTGTTTAAATAAAGTTCCGCCATGACACCATGTCACATGATTAAAACCAACATAAAACAAGGCATATCAATTTCATTCATTGTTATGTGGCGGCCATCTTACAATGTCTATGTATCTCATCATTCATGTATTCGAGAAGCGTAAATCTTATTATATTTTGCACATATGCAATTGTTATCGATACAAAGTATTATATCATACTCGTAAATCGGTATTTTCACCCTCAATCAAGCCCTGAATGGGCTTTTCAACTTCATCAGATCAACATTATAGATCAACATTATAGATATACTTATAATCGCCCTATACATATGCCTGTTTTATCACGTATAGTTAGATGATAATGCCCTGGATGGGCTATTTCGTGTTCCATACATTACATGAATTCTCTGGACAGGAGATAGCGTTTTGCTGCAGGTCAATTTCAAAGAATAATCTTAAGTATAATGGGGAAAAGAAGGGAAGGGAAAGGAAAGGGAAAAATTTCACAAAACATACGATGACTCATATCTCCCTAATGCCATGTTGAATTGTTGGGAACATATCTCATTTGTCCAATATGCACCCACATCTCTTCTTCATTTTTTAACCCTACAGGATTCTTTGATTGGAGCATTATGATATATTTGCACTCAAGAGTTCTCAATTTCTTAACCCAATCACCTCCTCTTTCTGTTTTTATCAACTGGTCCAACACGAAAAAGCTCAGCAAATTGCTATTGCTTTTGTGCATTTTCTCATAATGGCGAGCCACCAGATAACTCTGGTCTTTTGTATTTATGGCTCTTATGTGTTCAAGAATTCTGAGTTTAGTTTGCTTAGTGGTGCTGCCCACGTATTTTTTGCCGCATGGACACAGCAGGCAGTATACAGTAAATTCGGAATTGCAGTTCAGCAATTTTGAAATTGTCATCTTATGGAATTTCCCTGGTACCTCATATTCTTTCACTTTCTGTGAGTTTTTGCATCCCTTGCATTTCATGCAAGGATAAAATCCCACAGCAGGGGGCTTTTTCCTCCTCTTCGATTCATGGTGGCTATTTACTAGCTGGTCTCTCAGAGAATTGCTTTTCCGATAGGTGACTAATGGATACTCGGATAGCAAACTTCCCAATATACCATCTGATTTTAATATGTTCCAATTCCTCTTCAAGATTTGAAACATCTGATGTGATTTGTCATTGAAATTAGTAATCACTCTTACTTTTGTATCTTTATTTTTAGCTTTATCAATGAGCAAATCATCTCTAGATCTGGCATCACTTCTGCGCTCAGCTTCATTCAGAACACCTTTACAATAGCCCCTCTCTTCAAACCTCTTTCTGGATTCTGCCCTGGCTCTAATGTATTCCTCTTTTGTGGAGCAGTTCCGCTTAATCCGCAGAAACTCTCCAAACTGAATGTTATTGACCACACTGCGTGGATGGCAACTCCCCGCATGCAGGATAGTATTTCCTGCCGTTGGTTTTCTATAGAGGGCTGTCTGGATTTTGTTATCCTGTATGTACACTCTGAGATCAAGATAAAAAACCTCTTCCTTACTGATATGGCTGGTAAATTTTAGATTTTGTTGATTTTCATTGAGGATCCCAATATATTCCTCAGCTTCAGTCTGTGTCCCACGCCATACGATTAAAAGATCATCTATATAGTGGGTCCAGAGTACTATTTTTTCCACCCATTTCTCATTGGGCTCTGCCCAGGCCAAGTGCTCCTCCCACCAGCCCACAAATAAATTTGCGTAGCTGGGGGCGAAGCACATGACCCATCGCGGTCCCCTGGAATTGTAAATACAGTTGACCTGAAAACAGGAAAATGTTATTTTTTAGACAAAAATCAGTAAGGTCAATTATCGTTTGGTTGTGTGTTCTGTATTTAAGGGCCCGTCTGTCCAAGAAGAATTTCATGGCCTTCAGGCCGTCTTCATGTCTTATAGAGGTATAAAGGCTTGTAATGTCTAATGTTATCAACATTAAGTCCTCTTCCCAAATTACTCCTTGTATTATTCGTAAAAAGTCTTTCATGTCCCTTAAGTAAGAGCTTAGGTCTTTCACCAATGGTGCAATGAAATTGTCTATATAGATTAAGGTTTTTTTCAAAAGACTGTCCTTAGCTGATACAATAGGACGTCCCGGTGGCCAAATCTTACTCTTATGGACTTTGGGCAGGTGATAGAATGTCGCTATTTGTGGATGTTCACACCTCAAATTTGCCCAATCCTTTGTATTCAATTGTACCCTTATCTTTCCATTCACTGATTAGGGTATGGAACTTCATTATGCTCTCCAGATATTTTTCTCTTTTGACGGGGGTGTAGTGATCAAGTTTTTTTAACTGCGAGAGTGCTTCGTCTTCATATTGTTGTTTTTTCAAAATTACTACATTCCCCCTTTGTCACTTGGCTTAATTACTATGTCCCATTCCTCTTTATTAAAATTTCTTTTTGCATCATTAAATATTTTTTTCTGTAGATTTTTCATTTCTCCAATCACTACCTCTTGGAAGGTATCTATTGCATCATGACTGCTTTTCGGGATTGTAATGACCGGATTTTCGGACCAGATAGAATCAGACTAGAACACCACTAACCCAGCCGAAACGTAACCATCTCCCTCCTCAGAACCTACTTACAAAAGGCACCTGTGCACCTACCTAAGGATGGGGAATTAGCAATATACAAGCTTAGATCCTTTACAACACCACACTCATACCTTATAGTCTCGCGGCAACATGGGCCCAGGCTAGGCTACCCTGAGGCAGTTCCGATTATTTACCATTATACACTGATCACCATCAGTGCTCACGCAAGCCACGATCCTGTGGGTATAGGCACTGTATCCATCCAGTGCTCTCTCTATTTCATACATACACAAGCCACAATCCTGTGGGTATACACATTGACAACAATCAGTGCTCTCGTTATACACTGTGTCCTCCCGGTGTTCTCGCAAGCCACAATCCTGTGGGTATACACATCGACCACGGTCAATGCTCTCTCTAACGCCGCTACACAACGACGATCACTTTCCTATGAATACCTTCTCCATATTGGGGAAATCTCTCTCTCTACCAGGATTACAGATAATACAATATTATAGATTATGGGACATATAGATAGGTCAATCCTCTCCCACACAAGAATGGCCAAATTATACTGTGTGAAGGTTATTCCCTATTTTGAGTGCTCCTCTACTCCCTTGCTCAGTTACCATTTACCTGGACGGGAGACGCCTCCGTTCACATAACAGCATCTGACAAGAAGAAAGGTTAACTTTATCATAAGGAAACAACAATCACGCACTAGTTCGCTAAGAACTGGGGTATCTTTATTCATTAATAACACCAACGATATAATACTACAATATAACACATATAGCCTGAAAAGCAAAAGGAAAGGTTAGAATGTGTGTGCACACTAATAAGAAAGGGTCGACGTCACCTTATGAGTACGAAGTCTGGACTCAGTTGTCATCTGGGTTCCCTTTTCATCTGTGCCTTGGCTCGTCTTAGGATCACCCCTGCAGTCACGGATACACGTCTGCACCGCTATGCTCTGTCTCCTCCGTTTCCCTCCAAGTCACTGGAACCTTCCTCTTATTCTCTGTTTCATCAGCTGCACTCTCGCTGTCTGCACTACTCCTCTCTCCTCTCAATCACGGACTATCTTCACTTTCCAGGTTCGATCTTATGAATTAGTTTCTACCGCTCTGGTATTCGTTCTCTCCACTAACTGCTTCACTCTGCATGCTCTGATCTTAATGTCAAAGCTCGCCAGCTGCTCCAACTAAAATAACTTCAATCTTTCTAAGAGAGTATTAGCCTTCGGTCTTTCTCGGACTTCAAAATGACGACTGTCTGCCTTAAGTTGATTAACTGCAATGATGCTAACGGCTAGCTGCTGCCTACGAACTGACTCACTGACTGCTTCTTGCTTTCGCTAATATGGAACCTTGTTCATGCATGGAAAGTTACGGCCAGTAACCTGCCGCCCACCAAATTCTTGTACCTCCCCGTACCAAGGACACGTTCTCAGCCGGCCGGCCTGATGTTATGTCTTCGATACGAAGAAAAATACAGTTCTTCGATAAGGGCCAGCCTGAGCCGGTTCTCTCCAAGCGAACAACACCTCATAACTAAAACATTACATTTGACCTAAAAGCATCTCAAGCTGCTGAGGCAGAAAGAAAGATGGAGTCTCTCCCGTTCGAGGCCTACAAGGCCCGAAATAAGCATAACTCCATTAGAAGTATACTAGCAATCTTACAAAAGGACGGATTAATACTAATACTAATGAATCTATCCCTTAACATAATTTTATAAGCCCTAGAATAGAGAAAAGGGTAGGGAATTGCATCAAACGCCTTATAAATAGGCCCGGTCTGAGCTTCTAGTCCTTCTATTAGAATGATAGCAGGCTAAAGTCACCTTCAGTCACCTTCACTCAAAAAGGGGCAGAAAACTCGGTCAGAACACTTCACCCTTGACTTTAGACTACTAATCATTCGCTAAATGGAACTAACATCTGTTGAGGAATAATATGAAACAAAACTAACTGATCTATTTCTAGTACCACATCTACAGGTGTCAAGTAAAGAAGGAATACATTGAATAAAACAGCAAATAGCGACTAAAATACAAACAGTAATCAGGATACCCCCTAATATCTGACGTAAAGAATGTAAATCTGGTAACCAATTAAAGAGCCAGTCAAACCAGCCCTGATTAATGTGTTTTCTAACTTCTTTAGTCAAGTCATGAAGTTTGTCGATATGAGCCTGAATGGATCTAGTATGATCTGATAAATTGAAACAACAAAGGCCCTCAAAGTCAGAACAGTCATGTCCATGTTTAAGCAAAAGATAGTCAATTGCAGCCCTGTTCTGCAAAATAGCTCTGCGTTCACCCTGGGCGTCCAGTAGCATGTTAGATAAAATTGTAGAAGTGTGATTAATAGATTTAACCATCCAACAGGCCATTTTTCCGATGGATTTAGCATTACAGACTGCTAAGGCCGGGACACCCAGAATAAAAAAAGCCAAACTAAGATATTCAGATTCAGAAAATAAATGTAGTGTAGAGTCACAGTTGTCTTTTAACATCACTACATCACGGACAACACGGGAATGCATATTAGGATGTGAAGAAAACATTAGTAAACTCAGTCTGGTAATGGCACAAGGTCCTCCAGTAATATTTGCAGGAATATAAGGCCAAGATGTATTGCCACAAGAGAAAAGCCATCCAGAAGGTAATAGCATTGTACGATAGTGGCTAGGAGTAACTACAAGACTTTTACAGGTCATGTTATTCTTGACTGAAATACACGACTTCGGTGATCTCCGGGAACATAAAGTCTTTTCACGAATTGTGAATGAAGTAGCACCTTTCAATTTTAAACAAACACATTCAGTTATGGCATTTGGATCACAGGTAAGGAAAAAAAATAAATCACCATGCGTGATATTACATGTAATCATTTGGGAATGAATTGGGTGTACTGGATCTGAAAGCACAGTACATAAAGGGCAATATTCATGTGTTGCAAAATCACCAAGAATAATATTAGGACGAGCATTTGATATATTGAAAATATGGGCCAGAGTCTCCAACGAAGCGGGGACGGCAACCAAACAGGTCACTAATATGTCAGTCACCGAACGCATCGGTGTTAAACAGAAATGTTGGGAATTTGTCACCCTTCGTGCCAGGGTAGTCCAAAAGTTAGATGATGAATCCCACGCAGCAAAGGAACGCGGTACTCGGGTTATCGAATCAACCAAAGTCTGTGGGTTCCCTCCTTTCCCGACGTAGCAGGCCAAAAGGAGTCCAACGCCGGCACATCCTGCAACAGCAGTCCAGAGAATGATCTGAAAGAAAATCAAATACAGGCATTATTCATTCTCGTAAGTAACATTTGTCATCCGGGACAGCTTCCCAGCTATCTTTCCCTGGTCTCATAATGAGTACTGTGTTATCATGACCGGTTGCAATAATTTCAGCTTGTTCAGGGGGATTTTTAGGCGATTGTACTCACACTCTCGCTCCTGGATTACCAGTGGAGTCAAAACCTTTTTGTCCTCGAACAGTTAGCAAAGTTTGGGAAGTGCCTTTTTGAATCTCACCACTGAAAACAAGCATGATCAGCAACTGAGCAATTCAATCAGTCTTATGAATCGATAAATCAACTTCACTGCTATTCAGCAGGAGTACCCTAATCTCTCCCTGATAATCACTGTCAATGACACCTCCAAGTACTTGAATGCCTTTTAAGGCCAGGCCCGATCTAGGGGCAATTAATCCAAGATTTCCAGCCGGTATACAGACACCAATGCCAGTTTCAATGATAACTCGATCTCTGCTTTTTACAGTAATGTTATTCATGGCATGCAGGTCCAAGCCTGTGGAACCTGGGGTTGCTCTGCATGGAGCCAGGGCTCCAAGGGAAATTTCCCAATACATTACAGTATTTCCAACTGTATTCGGTCTAGCATCAACAGCTGGGGGAAATAAACGCATTAATGGTGAGTCAGCATTTAAAAAGGGACGATTATTCAAAATCAACAGTGCCTGAAACAAATATTCTCTCCAATTCTTATATTTATTGTCAGTTAAATTACGTAATTGATCTTTTAACACACCATTCATTCTTTCAATAAGGCCTGCTGCCTGTGGATGGTATGGTATATGAAACACCCATTCAATGTTGTTCTCCACACAAAATTCCTGCACCAATCTTACCTTAAAATGGGATGCATTATCAGATTGAATTTTAAATGGAACACCATAATACAGCATAATTAATTTCAATGTTTTAATGGTGTTTACTTGGGTAGCTCGTTTACAGGGAAGGGCCACTAAAAGGCCACTGTATGTATCAACAATGGTGCAAATATATTGGCAATTTTTACTCATAGGGAGTGGACCAATATAATCAATCTGCCAAATTTGAGCGGGTAATTTTCCTCGGTGTAAATGTCCTTTAACAATTTGGGGCACTTTTCTCTGTCTAGAATGTTGACAGATAGGACAATGCAGTATAGTATCTTTAATCAAATTTAAAGGAATATAAATTCCTCGATCAGCAGCCCACCTGCAAGTGGCTCTCTCTCCAAAATGTCCTGCTTTCTGGTGGGCCCATTTTGCCAATCCCGCCAAATCAGAATCCTGCATGTCCACGACTGCCTCAGCAATTTTAGATTTCTCATCTGCAATGTTGTGAAAACATTTGTCAAGGGAGTCTATTGATGTATGAGCATCCACATGAAAGATTGTAACAGTACTTTGTAGGAGTAGCTCCCAAATTTCTTGCTATAACTCTTTACCCCAAAGTTCTTTAGAATGCAATTCCCAATTACGAGAATGCCAAGTTGGTAACCAAACTGCCAGTCCATTAGCAGTGGACCAGGAATCAGTAAAAAGATGACATGTACAGGGTAACTCCTGTTTTAAAACTCGGTAAACAGCATATAATTCAGCAAATTGACTACTCTTTCCTTCACCAGTTGTACTTAGTAATTTTTGTGTGATAGGATTATAGGACACTGCCTTCCAATGCCTCTTCTCTCCTATGTACCTCGCTGAACCATCCGTAAACCACACATGGTTTCTGTCCTCCGCGGTCAGATCATCAAATGGCTTACCACACTTAACAGGGGATTCCTGTACTATAGGTACGAAGCAATCACTCCCAGTCTCATTTGATGGCGCCTGCGCCACTTGCTCATGTAACGTCGCAACACCTTTCGGTCCCACGCGTGCCCTGTCTTGTAGGTACCATTTCCACTTAATCACTTAATCTTGAGCATATTCAATTCAATGAGTTTTCGGCGAACTCAAAACCCATTGCATAATCGGAATTTCAGGTCTCAATACCACATCATGTTCCAAAGTCAATGGCTCGGTATCCACCAGAGCCCAATATCATGCAAGTAACTGTTTCTCAAAAGGTGTATAACGCTCACCAGCATCAGGTAACTTCTTAGTCCAGAAACCCAATGGTGCTTTATTTCTGCCTTGTTTTTGCCACAGACTCCAATTTGCATAAAGACCTTGCACAGACACATTCAGATCCACATCACCATCACGCACGGGCCACAAATCCAAAGCATACTGAATTGCTTCTTTCGCTAAATCAAACGCATCCTGCTGCGGTTCACTCCATTCAAACGCATTCTTTTTACGAGTGACTCTGTATAAAGGGGCTAATATCTGACTCAAATGTGGGATGTGTTGACGCCAAAAAACAAATAAACCAATAAAGCTTTGGGCTTCTTTTCGGTTCTGAGGAACCGCAAAATCAAGAATTTTCTGCTTCACTTGTGGAATCACCTCTCTGTTACCTTTATGCCAATTGATGCCTAAAAATTTCACACTTTGTGACGGACCTTGCAACTTGTCGGGATTGATTTCCCAACCTTTTTCACGTAAATGATCGATGACCTGATCTAACTGAGTCTGAACTTGATCCTGTGTCTCACCTTGAATCAAAATGTCGTCAATATAGTGACACATCTGAATTTGTGGGTTTATGGGTACTTCAGATAAATGTTCCGCCACCAGCCCGTGACAAATCGTAGGACTGTGTACATAGCCTTGGGGAAGACTTCTAAACGTCATTTGACGTCCATTCCACGTAAAACTGAACTGTTCCTGGCACTCAGGGGCGATTGGGATTGAAAAGAAAGCATTAGCAATATCAATAGATGCATACCATAATCCTGGATGCTTCTGAATTCTTTCAATTAAAGTAATCATGTCTGTTACTGCAACAGTCAAAGGGGGTGTATGTTTATTCAATTTGCGGTAATCAACAGTCATGCGCCAAGAATTATCACTTTTACGTACGGGCCAAACGGGATTATTCAAAGCAGAAGTGACCGGAGTTATAACTCCTGCATCCACTAAATCCTGAATTGTAGAACTAATCTCCTGGTGACCACCTGGGATACGATACTGCTTTTGGGAAACAGCTTTTGTAGCCTGAGGAATTTTTATAGGGGCATTCTCAAACGACCAACTCGTACAGGTCTAGATGATATATAACTTTTACTCCCAAACTGATAACAAACGTCGTCTAGGTGCAATGTCATACCTTTTAAAATATCAATTCCAATGATGTATTCTAAAAGTGGCACAACTAAAACAGAACATTCTTTTCGAGGAATTCTACCTATTTTCATTTCAATTTTTGTTTGCACTGAGGGGGTTTCCTTTCCACCTAAACCAGTAATTGTGAAAAATTGTCCTTTAAATTTCTTCGATTTTCCATGAATTAGAGTGGCCTCCGCTCCTGTATCTACCAATGCTCGAGCCCTTTGTATACTACGATGTTTCCAAAAAATTTCAATATCTACATAGGGTCTATTGTCTTTGTGAGCCCACCTGCGTACTGGAGCTTGACCTATTTCCTAGTCATTTTTATTGCGTTCTGACAACCAAGACAAATCAGGATAAATGCTCTCAAATTTTTTGGACGATATAATGTCATGTTCATATCCATCCCCATTACGAAATGGATTCTTGTCATCTGCATGGTATTGTGAGTTTCGTTCGGAAAATCTGTGTTGATCCTCCCTTCTCCTCATCTCGGGGGATTGATCCCTTTCATCGCTATATCTGCTGTTAACACGGTCATCTCTCCTCCTTTCTCTTTCCTCCTCTCGCCCTCTCTCTCTTTCACGCCGAGGGGACACATCTCGCTCATACCATCGTCCATCATACCGATCCGAATCATTACGACGTCTATCATCCCCACTGTCATCAGAATATTCACGATCGCATTCATTCTTACGCACACGTCGAGCACCCTCCTTCCGATCCAAACCACGTTTGCAAAACATATCCCACAAGCGATTATTAGGTTCACCATCAATGTCTTCCTTTTTCACACCATCATCCAACAAAGCAAGAAACATATCACTTCTAGTGAATCTATGATTCCCAGCAGTACAACCCTCAGGTCTGGACTGTCTTTCAGGTTTAAACCATTTGCCCAGCTCACCAAGCTGACGTACAGATTCAAGCACCATAGACAATGCATTGCCAGTCTGATTGATCAACAAAGTCATCATAACCTGTTTATAAGCAACAGGGGAAGAACGGATAATGCGATTCCCGCACAGAAGATGTTAACAAACCATCCAACAATCTGTCAGACGTACCCAGAAAAATCGCAGTTTTCATCACTTCCTCCTTCAACCTTTGTGCCGCATCGCGCAATGTGTACCATGGCTTGTCATTCGGAGGCCAATCAGATTCAGTAGGGTATTTGTTATTAAAACCCTCAGTCGCCAACTGAAGCAGACTAATTTGACCAGGAACATTATAGTTACGGAAATGATCCTGAACAGTAGAATCAGAACTCAAAGAACAAAATTTCAAGGCATCTCCTGCATCTAACATGATGCCCGCAGCACCAAGTTCGTAAAGGCACACCATCCATGTAAGCAAGGCCTCACCGGGGCGTTGCCGAAATCGTTGCAAAATGTCACTAATCTCCTGTTGCGTAAAATCTTCCAAACTATCTAAAGGAATACCGTTCGGGTTACCAGGAGCCTGTTGTAATTTACGTCGAAAAACCGGATGCGCAGAAATCTCAGGACGAGCATCAGAAGAACTTCGATCAACAGATTTAGAGGGACAGTCAGATCGAGAAACTTCATCAGAATTAGAACAGCGACCGCGGTCGCTGGAATCATCATATTTGTCAAAAGTATTAGATTTACAATCACGGCCGGTGCGAGAAGACTCGCGCTTGTCAGACTCCTCAGCCGAGGAGCCAGAATCATTCGAGTCCCAGATATTACCATTCCATTCATCAGGGTTCCAATCCAGTCCGGCTTTCGCCACGACCAGACGCACTTTCTGTTTACAAACTCGACCACGACAATTCTTATATTTGTATTTAGCAATACGAACAGCAGCTCGTTCTGCAATAGTCTGATAAGTCTCCAGTTTGTCGGCAAGCAATTTATTTTGACATCTCAAAAGAGTGTGAGCATTCTGCACTTCAACAAACTTTTCTTCCAAATCCGCATATTGTCTCTGTAATTTCAAAAATTTCTCATGTACAATCCTGTACGCAGATAAACCAATCCAACCTCTGTGTCCTAAAATAGGAAGCTCCTCACCCTTCACAACTGGCGCTTTCTGTAAACAAGCAATCACATTAGTCGGCTCCGCCAGTTCCAAACAAGAACTCCAATTTTCACTCAAACCAGTAGAATCGGCCCACTCACGGGCCAAAGCCTCGTAAGGCGTTGATTCCCAGCCGGGAATTTCAACAGGCAATTTAAAAGTAGATTTGGACCTTCTCAAAAACATTGTGACAAAAGAAAAAGATATATACAACTATAAACAAATAATGTACAAAATGAACACCGTACGTGCGGAGCGCAAACCAACAAGATATAAACAACACCACGCAAACAGGCTTTCGTAAACGGTTTGTGACGCCAGATGTAACGACCGGATTTTCGGACCAGATAGAATCAGACTAGAACACCACTAACCCAGCCGAAACGTAACCATCTCCCTCCTCAGGACCTACTTACAAAAGGCACCTGTGTACCTACCTAAGGATGGGGAATTAGCAATATACAAGCTTAGATCGTTTACAACACCACACTCATACCTTATAGTCTCGCAGCAACATGGGCCCAGACTAGGCTACCCCGAGGCAGTTCCGATTATTTACCATTACACACTGATCACCATCAGTGCTCACGCAGGCCACGATCCTGTGGGTATAGGCACTGTATCCATCCAGTGCTCTCTCTATTTCATACATACACAAGCCACAATCCTGTGGGTATACACACTGACCACAATCCGTGCTCTCGTTACACACCGTGTCCTCCCGGTGCTCTCGCAAGCCACAATCCTGTGGGTATACACATCGACCACGGTCAATGCTCTCTCTAACGTCGCTACACAACGACGATCACTTTCCTATGAATACCTTCTCCATATTGGGGAAATCTCTCTCTCTCTCTACCAGGATTACAGATAATACAATATTATAGATTATGGGATAGATAGACAGGTCAATCCTCTCCCACACAAGAATGGCCAAATTATACTGTGTGAAGGTTATTCCCTATTTTGAGTGATCCTCTACTCCCTTGCTCAGTTACCATTTACCTGGACGGGAGACGCCTCCGTTCACATAACAGCATCTGACTAGAAAAAAGGTTAACTTTATCATAAGGAAACAACAATCACGCACTAGTTCGCTAAGAACTGGGGTATCTTTATTCATTAATAACACCAACGATATAATACTACAATATAACACATATAGCCTGAAAAGCAAAAGGAAAGGTTAGAATGTGTGTTCACACTAATAAGAAAGGGTCGACGTCACCTTATGAGTACGAAGTCTGGACTCAGTTGTCATCTGGGTTCCCTTCTCGTCTGTGCCTTGGCTCGTCTTAGGATCACCCCTGCAGTCACGGATACACGTCTGCACCGCTATGCTCTGTCTCCTCCGTTTCCCTCCAAGTCACTGGAACCTTCCTCTTATTCTCTGTTTCGTCAGCTGCACTCTTGCTGTCTGCACTACTCCTCTCTCCTCTCAATCACGGACTATCTTCACTTTCTAGCTTCGATCTTATGAATTAGTTTCTACCGCTCTGGTATTCGTTCTCTCCACTAACTGCTTCACTCTGCATGCTCTGATCTTAATGTCAAAGCTCGCCAGCTGCTCCAACTAAAATAACTTCAATCTTTCTAAGAGAGTATTAGCCTTCGGTCTTTCTCGGACTTCAAAATGGCGACTGTCTGCCTTAAGTTGATTAACTGCAATGATGCTAATGGCTAGCTGCTGCCTACGAACTGACTCACTGACTGCTTCATGCTTTCTGGTGGGCCCATTTTGCCAATCCCGCCAAATCAGAATCCTGCATGTCCACGACTGCCTCAGCAATTTTAGATTTCTCATCTGCAATGTTGTGAAAACATTTGTCAAGGGAGTCTATTGATGTATGAGCATCCACATGAAAGATTGTAACAGTACTTTGTAGGAGTAGCTCCCAAATTTCTTGCTATAACTCTTTACCCCAAAGTTCTTTAGAATGCAATTCCCAATTACGAGAATGCCAAGTTGGTAACCAAACTGCCAGTCCATTAGCAGTGGACCAGGAATCAGTAAAAAGATGACATGTACCGGGTAACTCCTGTTTTAAAACTTGGTAAACAGCATATAATTCAGCAAATTGACTACTCTTTCCTTCACCAGTTGTACTTAGTAATTTTTGTGTGATAGGATTATAGGACACTGCCTTCCAATGCCTCTTCTCTCCTATGTACCTCGCTGAACCATCCGTAAACCACACATGGTTTCTGTCCTCCGCGGTCAGATCATCAAATGGCTTACCCCACTTAACAGGGGATTCCTGTACTATAGGTACGAAGCAATCACTCCCAGTCTCATTTGATGGCGCCTGCGCCACTTGCTCATGTAACGTCGCAACACCTTTCGGTCCCACGCGTGCCCTGTCTTGTAGGTACCATTTCCACTTAATCACTTAATCTTGAGCATATTCAATTCAATGAGTTTTCGGCGAACTCAAAACCCATTGCATAATCGGAATTTCAGGTCTCAATACCACATCATGTTCCAAAGTCAATGGCTCGGTATCCACCAGAGCCCAATATCATGCAAGTAACTGTTTCTCAAAAGGTGTATAACGCTCACCAGCATCAGGTAACTTCTTAGTCCAGAAACCCAATGGTGCTTTATTTCTGCCTTGTTTTTGCCACAGACTCCAATTTGCATAAAGACCTTGCACAGACACATTCAGATCCACATCACCATCAAGCACGGGCCACAAATCCAAAGCATACTGAATTGCTTCTTTCGCTAAATCAAACGCATCCTGCTGCGGTTCACTCCATTCAAACGCATTCTTTTTACGAGTGACTCTGTATAAAGGGGCTAATATCTGACTCAAATGTGGGATGTGTTGACGCCAAAAAACAAATAAACCAATAAAGCTTTGGGCTTCTTTTCGGTTCTGAGGAACCGCAAAATCAAGAATTTTCTGCTTCACTTGTGGAATCACCTCTCTGTTACCTTTATGCCAATTGATGCCTAAAAATTTCACACTTTGTGACGGACCTTGCAACTTGTCGGGATTGATTTCCCAACCTTTTTCACGTAAATGATCGATGACCTGATCTAACTGAGTCTGAACTTGATCCTGTGTCTCACCTTGAATCAAAATGTCGTCAATATAGTGACACATCTGAATTTGTGGGTTTATGGGTACTTCAGATAAATGTTCCGCCACCAGCCCGTGACAAATCGTAGGACTGTGTACATAGCCTTGGGGAAGACTTCTAAACGTCATTTGACGTCCATTCCACGTAAAACTGAACTGTTCCTGGCACTCAGGGGCGATTGGGATTGAAAAGAAAGCATTAGCAATATCAATAGACGCATACCATATTCCTGGATGCTTCTGAATTCTTTCAATTAAAGTAATCATGTCTGTTACTGCAACAGTCAAAGGGGGTGTATGTTTATTCAATTTGCGGTAATCAACAGTCATGCGCCAAGAATTATCACTTTTACGTACGGGCCAAACGGGATTATTCAAAGCAGAAGTGACCGGAGTTATAACTCCTGCATCCACTAAATCCTGAATTGTAGAACTAATCTCCTGGTGACCACCTGGGATACGATACTGCTTTTGGGAAACAACTTTTGTAGCCTGAGGAATTTTTATAGGGGCATTCTCAAACGACCAACTCGTACAGGTCTAGATGATATATAACTTTTACTCCCAAACTGATAACAAACGTCGTCTAGGTGCAATGTCATACCTTTTAAAATATCAATTCCAATTATGTATTCTAAAAGTGGCACAACTAAAACAGAACATTCTTTTCGAGGAATCCTACCTATTTTCATTTCAATTTTTGTTTGCACTGAGGGGGTTTCCTTTCCACCTAAACCAGTAATTGTGAAAAATTGTCCTTTAAATTTCTTCGATTTTCCATGAATTAGAGTGGCCTCCGCTCCTGTATCTACCAATGCTCGAGCCCTTTGTATACTACGATGTTTCCAAAAAATTTCAATATCTACATAGGGTCTATTGTCTTTGTGAGCCCACCTGCGTACTGGAGCTTGACCTATTTCCTAGTCATTTTTATTGCGTTCTGACAACCAAGACAAATCAGGATAAATGCTCTCAAATTTTTTGGACGATATAATGTCATGTTCATATCCATCCCCATTACGAAATGGATTCTTGTCATCTGCATGGTATTGTGAGTTTCGTTCGGAAAATCTGTGTCGATCCTCCCTTCTCCTCATCTCGGGGGATTGATCCCTTTCATCGCTATATCTGCTGTTAACACGGTCATCTCTCCTCCTTTCTCTTTCCTCCTCTCGCCCTCTCTCTCTTTCACGCCGAGGGGACATATCTCGCTCATACCATCGTCCATCATACCGATCCGAATCATTACGACGTCTATCATCCCCACTGTCATCAGAATATTCACGATCGCATTCATTCTTACGCACACGTCGAGCACCCTCCTTCCGATCCAAACCACGTTTGCAAAACATATCCCACAAGCGATTATTAGGTTCACCATCAATGTCTTCCTTTTTCACACCATCATCCAACAAAGCAAGAAACATATCACTTCTAGTGAATCTATGATTCCCAGCAGTACAACCCTCAGGTCTGGACTGTCTTTCAGGTTTAAACCATTTGCCCAGCTCACCAAGCTGACGTACAGATTCAAGCACCATAGACAATGCATTGCCAGTCTGATTGATCAACAAAGTCATCATAACCTGTTTATAAGCAACAGGGGAAGAACGGATAATGCGATTCCCGCACAGAAGATGTTAACAAACCATCCAACAATCTGTCAGACGTACCCAGAAAAATCGCAGTTTTCATCACTTCCTCCTTCAACCTTTGTGCCGCATCGCGCAATGTGTACCATGGCTTGTCATTCGGAGGCCAATCAGATTCAGTAGGGTATTTGTTATTAAAACCCTCAGTCGCCAACTGAAGCAGACTAATTTGACCAGGAACATTATAGTTACGGAAATGATCCTGAACAGTAGAATCAGAACTCAAAGAACAAAATTTCAAGGCATCTCCTGCATCTAACATGATGCCCGCAGCACCAAGTTCGTAAAGGCACACCATCCATGTAAGCAAGGCCTCACCGGGGCGTTGCCGAAATCGTTGCAAAATGTCACTAATCTCCTGTTGCGTAAAATCTTCCAAACTATCTAAAGGAATACCGTTCGGGTTACCAGGAGCCTGTTGTAATTTACGTCGAAAAACCGGATGCGCAGAAATCTCAGGACGAGCATCAGAAGAACTTCGATCAACAGATTTAGAGGGACAGTCAGATCGAGAAACTTCATCAGAATTAGAACAGCGACCGCGGTCGCTGGAATCATCATATTTGTCAAAAGTATTAGATTTACAATCACGGCCGGTGCGAGAAGACTCGCGCTTGTCAGACTCCTCAGCCGAGGAGCCAGAATCATTCGAGTCCCAGATATTACCATTCCATTCATCAGGGTTCCAATCCAGTCCGGCTTTCGCCACGACCAGACGCACTTTCTGTTTACAAACTCGACCACGACAATTCTTATATTTGTATTTAGCAATACGAACAGCAGCTCGTTCTGCAATAGTCTGATAAGTCTCCAGTTTGTCGGCAAGCAATTTATTTTGACATCTCAAAAGAGTGTGAGCATTCTGCACTTCAACAAACTTTTCTTCCAAATCCGCATATTGTCTCTGTAATTTCAAAAATTTCTCATGTACAATCCTGTACGCAGATAAAACAATCCAACCTCTGTGTCCTAAAATAGGAAGCTCCTCACCCTTCACAACTGGCGCTTTCTGTAAACAAGCAATCACATTAGTCGGCTCCGCCAGTTCCAAACAAGAACTCCAATTTTCACTCAAACCAATAGAATCGGCCCACTCACGGGCCAAAGCCTCGTAAGGCGTTGATTCCCAGCCGGGAATTTCAACAGGCAATTTAAAAGTAGATTTGGACCTTCTCAAAAACATTGTGACAAAAGAAAAAGATATATACAACTATAAACAAATAATGTACAAAATGAACACCGTACGTGCGGAGCGCAAACCAACAAGATATAAACAACACCACGCAAACAGGCTTTCGTAAACGGTTTGTGACGCCAGATGTAACGACCGGATTTTCGGACCAGATAGAATCAGACTAGAACACCACTAACCCAGCCGAAACGTAACCATCTCCCTCCTCAGGACCTACTTACAAAAGGCACCTGTGTACCTACCTAAGGATGGGGAATTAGCAATATACAAGCTTAGATCGTTTACAACACCACACTCATACCTTATAGTCTCGCAGCAACATGGGCCCAGACTAGGCTACCCCGAGGCAGTTCCGATTATTTACCATTACACACTGATCACCATCAGTGCTCACGCAGGCCACGATCCTGTGGGTATAGGCACTGTATCCATCCAGTGCTCTCTCTATTTCATACATACACAAGCCACAATCCTGTGGGTATACACACTGACCACAATCCGTGCTCTCGTTACACACCGTGTCCTCCCGGTGCTCTCGCAAGCCACAATCCTGTGGGTATACACATCGACCACGGTCAATGCTCTCTCTAACGTCGCTACACAACGACGATCACTTTCCTATGAATACCTTCTCCATATTGGGGAAATCTCTCTCTCTCTCTACCAGGATTACAGATAATACAATATTATAGATTATGGGATAGATAGACAGGTCAATCCTCTCCCACACAAGAATGGCCAAATTATACTGTGTGAAGTTTATTCCCTATTTTGAGTGATCCTCTACTCCCTTGCTCAGTTACCATTTACCTGGACGGGAGACGCCTCCGTTCACATAACAGCATCTGACTAGAAAAAAGGTTAACTTTATCATAAGGAAACAACAATCACGCACTAGTTCGCTAAGAACTGGGGTATCTTTATTCATTAATAACACCAACGATATAATACTACAATATAACACATATAGCCTGAAAAGCAAAAGGAAAGGTTAGAATGTGTGTTCACACTAATAAGAAAGGGTCGACGTCACCTTATGAGTACGAAGTCTGGACTCAGTTGTCATCTGGGTTCCCTTCTCGTCTGTGCCTTGGCTCGTCTTAGGATCACCCCTGCAGTCACGGATACACGTCTGCACCGCTATGCTCTGTCTCCTCCGTTTCCCTCCAAGTCACTGGAACCTTCCTCTTATTCTCTGTTTCGTCAGCTGCACTCTTGCTGTCTGCACTACTCCTCTCTCCTCTCAATCACGGACTATCTTCACTTTCTAGCTTCGATCTTATGAATTAGTTTCTACCGCTCTGGTATTCGTTCTCTCCACTAACTGCTTCACTCTGCATGCTCTGATCTTAATGTCAAAGCTCGCCAGCTGCTCCAACTAAAATAACTTCAATCTTTCTAAGAGAGTATTAGCCTTCGGTCTTTCTCGGACTTCAAAATGGCGACTGTCTGCCTTAAGTTGATTAACTGCAATGATGCTAATGGCTAGCTGCTGCCTACGAACTGACTCACTGACTGCTTCATGCTTTCTGGTGGGCCCATTTTGCCAATCCCGCCAAATCAGAATCCTGCATGTCCACGACTGCCTCAGCAATTTTAGATTTCTCATCTGCAATGTTGTGAAAACATTTGTCAAGGGAGTCTATTGATGTATGAGCATCCACATGAAAGATTGTAACAGTACTTTGTAGGAGTAGCTCCCAAATTTCTTGCTATAACTCTTTACCCCAAAGTTCTTTAGAATGCAATTCCCAATTACGAGAATGCCAAGTTGGTAACCAAACTGCCAGTCCATTAGCAGTGGACCAGGAATCAGTAAAAAGATGACATGTACCGGGTAACTCCTGTTTTAAAACTTGGTAAACAGCATATAATTCAGCAAATTGACTACTCTTTCCTTCACCAGTTGTACTTAGTAATTTTTGTGTGATAGGATTATAGGACACTGCCTTCCAATGCCTCTTCTCTCCTATGTACCTCGCTGAACCATCCGTAAACCACACATGGTTTCTGTCCTCCGCGGTCAGATCATCAAATGGCTTACCCCACTTAACAGGGGATTCCTGTACTATAGGTACGAAGCAATCACTCCCAGTCTCATTTGATGGCGCCTGCGCCACTTGCTCATGTAACGTCGCAACACCTTTCGGTCCCACGCGTGCCCTGTCTTGTAGGTACCATTTCCACTTAATCACTTAATCTTGAGCATATTCAATTCAATGAGTTTTCGGCGAACTCAAAACCCATTGCATAATCGGAATTTCAGGTCTCAATACCACATCATGTTCCAAAGTCAATGGCTCGGTATCCACCAGAGCCCAATATCATGCAAGTAACTGTTTCTCAAAAGGTGTATAACGCTCACCAGCATCAGGTAACTTCTTAGTCCAGAAACCCAATGGTGCTTTATTTCTGCCTTGTTTTTGCCACAGACTCCAATTTGCATAAAGACCTTGCACAGACACATTCAGATCCACATCACCATCAAGCACGGGCCACAAATCCAAAGCATACTGAATTGCTTCTTTCGCTAAATCAAACGCATCCTGCTGCGGTTCACTCCATTCAAACGCATTCTTTTTACGAGTGACTCTGTATAAAGGGGCTAATATCTGACTCAAATGTGGGATGTGTTGACGCCAAAAAACAAATAAACCAATAAAGCTTTGGGCTTCTTTTCGGTTCTGAGGAACCGCAAAATCAAGAATTTTCTGCTTCACTTGTGGAATCACCTCTCTGTTACCTTTATGCCAATTGATGCCTAAAAATTTCACACTTTGTGACGGACCTTGCAACTTGTCGGGATTGATTTCCCAACCTTTTTCACGTAAATGATCGATGACCTGATCTAACTGAGTCTGAACTTGATCCTGTGTCTCACCTTGAATCAAAATGTCGTCAATATAGTGACACATCTGAATTTGTGGGTTTATGGGTACTTCAGATAAATGTTCCGCCACCAGCCCGTGACAAATCGTAGGACTGTGTACATAGCCTTGGGGAAGACTTCTAAACGTCATTTGACGTCCATTCCACGTAAAACTGAACTGTTCCTGGCACTCAGGGGCGATTGGGATTGAAAAGAAAGCATTAGCAATATCAATAGACGCATAGCATATTCCTGGATGCTTCTGAATTCTTTCAATTAAAGTAATCATGTCTGTTACTGCAACAGTCAAAGGGGGTGTATGTTTATTCAATTTGCGGTAATCAACAGTCATGCGCCAAGAATTATCACTTTTACGTACGGGCCAAACGGGATTATTCAAAGCAGAAGTGACCGGAGTTATAACTCCTGCATCCACTAAATCCTGAATTGTAGAACTAATCTCCTGGTGACCACCTGGGATACGATACTGCTTTTGGGAAACAACTTTTGTAGCCTGAGGAATTTTTATAGGGGCATTCTCAAACGACCAACTCGTACAGGTCTAGATGATATATAACTTTTACTCCCAAACTGATAACAAACGTCGTCTAGGTGCAATGTCATACCTTTTAAAATATCAATTCCAATTATGTATTCTAAAAGTGGCACAACTAAAACAGAACATTCTTTTCGAGGAATCCTACCTATTTTCATTTCAATTTTTGTTTGCACTGAGGGGGTTTCCTTTCCACCTAAACCAGTAATTGTGAAAAATTGTCCTTTAAATTTCTTCGATTTTCCATGAATTAGAGTGGCCTCCGCTCCTGTATCTACCAATGCTCGAGCCCTTTGTATACTACGATGTTTCCAAAAAATTTCAATATCTACATAGGGTCTATTGTCTTTGTGAGCCCACCTGCGTACTGGAGCTTGACCTATTTCCTAGTCATTTTTATTGCGTTCTGACAACCAAGACAAATCAGGATAAATGCTCTCAAATTTTTTGGACGATATAATGTCATGTTCATATCCATCCCCATTACGAAATGGATTCTTGTCATCTGCATGGTATTGTGAGTTTCGTTCGGAAAATCTGTGTCGATCCTCCCTTCTCCTCATCTCGGGGGATTGATCCCTTTCATCGCTATATCTGCTGTTAACACGGTCATCTCTCCTCCTTTCTCTTTCCTCCTCTCGCCCTCTCTCTCTTTCACGCCGAGGGGACATATCTCGCTCATACCATCGTCCATCATACCGATCCGAATCATTACGACGTCTATCATCCCCACTGTCATCAGAATATTCACGATCGCATTCATTCTTACGCACACGTCGAGCACCCTCCTTCCGATCCAAACCACGTTTGCAAAACATATCCCACAAGCGATTATTAGGTTCACCATCAATGTCTTCCTTTTTCACACCATCATCCAACAAAGCAAGAAACATATCACTTCTAGTGAATCTATGATTCCCAGCAGTACAACCCTCAGGTCTGGACTGTCTTTCAGGTTTAAACCATTTGCCCAGCTCACCAAGCTGACGTACAGATTCAAGCACCATAGACAATGCATTGCCAGTCTGATTGATCAACAAAGTCATCATAACCTGTTTATAAGCAACAGGGGAAGAACGGATAATGCGATTCCCGCACAGAAGATGTTAACAAACCATCCAACAATCTGTCAGACGTACCCAGAAAAATCGCAGTTTTCATCACTTCCTCCTTCAACCTTTGTGCCGCATCGCGCAATGTGTACCATGGCTTGTCATTCGGAGGCCAATCAGATTCAGTAGGGTATTTGTTATTAAAACCCTCAGTCGCCAACTGAAGCAGACTAATTTGACCAGGAACATTATAGTTACGGAAATGATCCTGAACAGTAGAATCAGAACTCAAAGAACAAAATTTCAAGGCATCTCCTGCATCTAACATGATGCCCGCAGCACCAAGTTCGTAAAGGCACACCATCCATGTAAGCAAGGCCTCACCGGGGCGTTGCCGAAATCGTTGCAAAATGTCACTAATCTCCTGTTGCGTAAAATCTTCCAAACTATCTAAAGGAATACCGTTCGGGTTACCAGGAGCCTGTTGTAATTTACGTCGAAAAACCGGATGCGCAGAAATCTCAGGACGAGCATCAGAAGAACTTCGATCAACAGATTTAGAGGGACAGTCAGATCGAGAAACTTCATCAGAATTAGAACAGCGACCGCGGTCGCTGGAATCATCATATTTGTCAAAAGTATTAGATTTACAATCACGGCCGGTGCGAGAAGACTCGCGCTTGTCAGACTCCTCAGCCGAGGAGCCAGAATCATTCGAGTCCCAGATATTACCATTCCATTCATCAGGGTTCCAATCCAGTCCGGCTTTCGCCACGACCAGACGCACTTTCTGTTTACAAACTCGACCACGACAATTCTTATATTTGTATTTAGCAATACGAACAGCAGCTCGTTCTGCAATAGTCTGATAAGTCTCCAGTTTGTCGGCAAGCAATTTATTTTGACATCTCAAAAGAGTGTGAGCATTCTGCACTTCAACAAACTTTTCTTCCAAATCCGCATATTGTCTCTGTAATTTCAAAAATTTCTCATGTACAATCCTGTACGCAGATAAAACAATCCAACCTCTGTGTCCTAAAATAGGAAGCTCCTCACCCTTCACAACTGGCGCTTTCTGTAAACAAGCAATCACATTAGTCGGCTCCGCCAGTTCCAAACAAGAACTCCAATTTTCACTCAAACCAGTAGAATCGGCCCACTCACGGGCCAAAGCCTCGTAAGGCGTTGATTCCCAGCCGGGAATTTCAACAGGCAATTTAAAAGTAGATTTGGACCTTCTCAAAAACATTGTGACAAAAGAAAAAGATATATACAACTATAAACAAATAATGTACAAAATGAACACCGTACGTGCGGAGCGCAAACCAACAAGATATAAACAACACCACGCAAACAGGCTTTCGTAAACGGTTTGTGACGCCAGATGTAACGACCGGATTTTCGGACCAGATAGAATCAGACTAGAACACCACTAACCCAGCCGAAACGTAACCATCTCCCTCCTCAGGACCTACTTACAAAAGGCACCTGTGTACCTACCTAAGGATGGGGAATTAGCAATATACAAGCTTAGATCGTTTACAACACCACACTCATACCTTATAGTCTCGCAGCAACATGGGCCCAGACTAGGCTACCCCGAGGCAGTTCCGATTATTTACCATTACACACTGATCACCATCAGTGCTCACGCAAGCCACGATCCTGTGGGTATAGGCACTGTATCCATCCAGTGCTCTCTCTATTTCATACATACACAAGCCACAATACTGTGGGTATACACACTGACCACAATCCGTGCTCTCGTTACACACCGTGTCCTCCCGGTGCTCTCGCAAGCCACAATCCTGTGGGTATACACATCGACCACGGTCAATGCTCTCTCTAACGTCGCTACACAACGACGATCACTTTCCTATGAATACCTTCTCCATATTGGGGAAATCTCTCTCTCTCTCTACCAGGATTACAGATAATACAATATTATAGATTATGGGATAGATAGACAGGTCAATCCTCTCCCACACAAGAATGGCCAAATTATACTGTGTGAAGGTTATTCCCTATTTTGAGTGATCCTCTACTCCCTTGCTCAGTTACCATTTACCTGGACGGGAGACGCCTCCGTTCACATAACAGCATCTGACTAGAAAAAAGGTTAACTTTATCATAAGGAAACAACAATCACGCACTAGTTCGCTAAGAACTGGGGTATCTTTATTCATTAATAACACCAACGATATAATACTACAATATAACACATATAGCCTGAAAAGCAAAAGGAAAGGTTAGAATGTGTGTTCACACTAATAAGAAAGGGTCGACGTCACCTTATGAGTACGAAGTCTGGACTCAGTTGTCATCTGGGTTCCCTTCTCGTCTGTGCCTTGGCTCGTCTTAGGATCACCCCTGCAGTCACGGATACACGTCTGCACCGCTATGCTCTGTCTCCTCCGTTTCCCTCCAAGTCACTGGAACCTTCCTCTTATTCTCTGTTTCGTCAGCTGCACTCTTGCTGTCTGCACTACTCCTCTCTCCTCTCAATCACGGACTATCTTCACTTTCTAGCTTCGATCTTATGAATTAGTTTCTACCGCTCTGGTATTCGTTCTCTCCACTAACTGCTTCACTCTGCATGCTCTGATCTTAATGTCAAAGCTCGCCAGCTGCTCCAACTAAAATAACTTCAATCTTTCTAAGAGAGTATTAGCCTTCGGTCTTTCTCGGACTTCAAAATGGCGACTGTCTGCCTTAAGTTGATTAACTGCAATGATGCTAATGGCTAGCTGCTGCCTACGAACTGACTCACTGACTGCTTCATGCTTTCGCTACTATGGAACCTTGTTCATGCATGGAAAGTTACGGCCAGTAACCTTCCGCCCACCAAATTCTTGTACCTCCCCGTACCAAGGACACGTTCTCAGCCGGCCGGCCTGATGTTATGTCTTCGATATGAAGAAAAATACAGTTCTTCGATAAGGGCCAGCCTGAGCCGGTTCTCTCCAAGCGAACAACACCTCATAACTAAAACATTACATTTGACCTAAAATCATCTCAAGCTGCAGAGGCAGGAAGAAAGATGGAGTCTCTCCCGTTCGAGGCCTACAAGGCCCGAAATAAGCATAACTCCATTTTAAGTATACTAGCAATCTTACAAAAGGACGGATTAATACTAATACTAAGGAATCTATCCCTTAACATAAGTTTATAAGCCCTAGAATAGAGAAAAGGGTAGGGAATTGCATCAAACGCCTTGTAAATAGGCCCGGTCTGAGGTTCTAGTCCTCCTATTAGAATGATAGCAGGCTAAAGTCACCTTCAGTCACCTTCACTCAAAAAAAGGCAGAAAACTCGGTCAGAACAGGGATATATTTGGATTTGATGGTCATCTTACTCTTACAACCTTGCTGTATAATCCAACCTTCTTCCAAGATTTGTGTTGGTGATAATGCCGGGTCCATCTGGGAATCGGTTTCCTCCAGTGGTTCTTGTGCTGTCATTATAGCTTCCAAGTGCGTTTAGGAGGCACCCGAGGATAAGAGGAGCGGTAGCTGGTGGAATGGAGTTTGGGATATATATATATATATATATATATATATATATATATATATATATATATATATTCATAGAAAAACCATAGGTTTCAGCCACATTATAGTTAGGAATTAGCATTTAAAAAACCTTAGAAATTCACTGAAAAAACCATAAGTTTCACCCATGTTATAGTTAGCTGGACATTTCTCTCATACAAAACCATTGAAAATTGCCCCGTTATAGTTAGTTCAGCTAACTATAACTCGCGTGCCCGCAATGCACTGCTGATAACGTCACATATTACATCACTCATGACATGGTCAGTGACATCACTCATGACATCACTGATGACATCTCAAATGACATCACTGATGACTTAACCCCTGGGACCCTCAGGATAGAGAAGGAATTAATTCTCCAACTTAAAACGCGCCACAGGGCATTTGCAGACATGTCACCTCAGGCCACGCCCCCTTCCTTCACCATTGTGCAATGAGGGCCAACTAGCCCAACATGTATCTCCAGTATGCGCCAGGAGGATGCGTTGCAGACATGTGTTCAGAGGCCATGCCCCTTTTTACACCTCTCTGCAACGCAGCTCTGTGGCTCTTACTGGAGGTACCTAGTGGGCCCCCTAGGATTCAAGGGGACTTAATCTCTCAACTTAGAATGGCCACATAGCACATTTACACAGTGGTGAAGGGAGGGGACGGGGCCTGAGGTGACGTGTGCAAGCATGCCCTGTGGTGTGCTTTAAGTTAGGAAAATAATTCCCCTTCTATTCTGGGGTACCCTGGGGCCCAACTAGCCGACCAGGTGCTTCCAGTATGCGCCACTGCGCTGTGTTGCAGAGAGGTGGGGCAGACCGTGCCCCTTTTGACACCTCTCTGCAATGGCGCTTACTGGACGTACCTATTGGGCTAATTTTTCCCTAGGGATCCTCAGGATTCAAGGGGACTTAATCTCCCAATTTAAAATGGCCACAGGGTGTGTTTACACAGTGGGGAAGGGAGGGGACGGGGCCTCAGGTGACGTGTGCAAACACGCCCCATGGCGCGTTTTAATTTGGGGAAATAATTGCCCTTGAATCTTGAGGACCCCTGGAGGCTAACTAGCACACCAGGTGCTTCCAGTAAGCACCACTGCGCTGCGTTGCAGACAGGTGGTCCAGGCCATGCCACTTTTTACACCTCTATGCAAGGAAGCTATGTGGTGCTTACTGGAGGTACCTAGTGGGCTAGTTGGACCCTAGGGACCTTCAGGATTCAAGGGGACCTATTCTCCTAAATTAAAATGGCCACAGGGCGTGTTTACACAGTGGGGAAGGGAGGTGACGGGGCCTGAGGTAACGTGTGCGAACACACCCTGTGGCACATTTAAGTCGGGGAAATAATTCCCCTTGAATCCCGAGGGCCCCTGGTGGCTAACTAGCACACCAGGTGCTTCAAGTAAGCGCCACTGTGCTGCGTTGCAGAGAGGTGGTGAAGGCCGTGCCACTTTTCACACCTTTATGCAATGCAGCTCTGTGGCGCTTACTGGAGGTACCTAGTGGGCTAGTTGGAACCTATGGACCTACAGGATTCAAGGGGACCTAATCTCCCAAATTAAAACGGCCACAGGGCGTGTTTACACAGTGGGGAAGGAAAGGGACGGGCCTGAGGTGATGTGTGCAAACACTTTCTGTGGCGTGTTTTAAGTTGGGAAAATAATTCCCCTTCAAACCTGAGGGTCCCTGGGGACCAACGAGCCAACCAAATGCTTCCAGTAAGCGCCACTGCGCTGTGTTACAGATAGGTGGACTAGGCCGTGCCCTTTTTTACACCTCTATGCAACGCAGCTCTGTGGCGCTTACTGGAGGTACCTAGTGGGCTAGTTGAACCCTCAGGATTCAAGGGGACTTAATCTCTCAACTTAAAATGGCCACAGAGCGTGTTTGTACATTGGTGAAGGGAGGGGCTTACAGAGGAGTTCATGCTAATCACAGGGGGACCTCAACTCATAGTGTTCCCTAGTGTATGTAGGTGTTTTCACTGTATTCTAAATGTCTTATAACATAGCACTGGCTATAGGACTGGTTAGTCAGACTCCGGTACCATCAGTATCCATCTGGAAAAGTTGAGGATACAGGATGATTTTGCAACAAGGCTGCTTTCTGCTTTTCTATTTGTTCTTTCTGCATGTTTTCCTTCTTCCTGCACTTTTCTTCGTCTTTGAGGACTTCCGTTGCTTCTTTCTTACTGTGCGTTTTCTCTTCTTTCTTCACATGTCCTATCTCCCTTGGCATATTAAATAATCATCATTTAAAAACCTTTGAAATTCACTGAAAAAAAAACATAGGTTTCAGGCACGTTATAGTTAGGAATTAGCAACTAAAAAACCTTAGAAATTCACTGAAAAAAACATAGGTTTCAGGGGCGTTATAGTTAGCTGGATGTTTCACTCGTACAAAACCATTGAAATTCCCCTGTTATAGTTTGTTCAGCTAACTATAACTCGCGTGCCCTCAATGCACTGCTGATGAGGTCACATATTACATCACTCAAGACATGGTCAGTGACATCACTCATGAAATCACTGATGACATCTCAAATGACATCACTGATGAGATCATCCAGTGAAGGTGGGTTTTTCTGAAAATTATATGTTTTATATAGGTATATCTCAAGGTCAATGGAAGATTAAATGGGTATATAAGTGTCTAAATGGATGTTTTTTAAATGAAAAATTGATTGTATAACTGGTTGATTAAGTATATCTTAGTGAATACATGGGTTAGTGATTAATGTATAAATATATAAATATCTATATCAGACTCTCACTTCATGTACAAGTGGCTGCATGGGTTGATGAGTAGCTACATGAGTGTCTATATGGGTTATTACTTGGTTTTTCGAGTATCAGCATGAGTGTCTGAGTATCTGTATGGTTCAGTAGGGGGTATAACTCAGTGCATACATTCATGAATGAGTGAGTCACTATTTGTATGTTTTGAAGACAGTATGTGTGCAGCACTGTATGGTCGGATGAGTGTGTGTATGGGAGTGTTAGTGAGTGAATGACTGTCTCAATAGTGTGTTTATAAGTAACTACATATATATTTTAAACTTGTATATGTGAGGATTGGTATATATAAGTGAGTATATGTGAGAGTGAGAGATTGGAAGAGTTCCTGTATTTGTTTCTATAAGTGATTGTTCAAAACAATAAGTATGTGTAAATTTTTGTAGAAATAAGTGTGGTGGTGTGTATGCAAGTATGCTGTAGATGCAAGTAAATGGATGTTTTATTCTTTATTAGCATGAGTGACTATGTGTTAAGCATGGGCGAATTTTGCGAATCTTGCGTTCGCGAATTTTGCGGATTTGCGAACTCGCAATCCGCAAAATCCGTGAATTCTCGCGAATTTGCGGATTTTTTTTTTGTGTGTTCGCGCGGGTTTCTGCCAGTTCGCGAGGGTTTTGTACAATTTCGCAAAACGCGAACTTACCTGTCGGGTCGCAAGTTTCACGAACTTGTTGTTTCTACGTGTCCAGCCTGTTTGGGACACTCTTCTTCATCACTGCCACTCTCTGTCACCACTGCCACTCTCTGACTACTCATGCCACCCTCTGGCCCACCCATGCCACCCTCTGTTTCATCACAGCACCCTCTGGTTGTCCAGTCAGTGTACATTATTGTGGCAACGCAAGCACACCTTCCCTGCCTCAAGTGACCTGAATTAATTTGGGGCTGATTAATGTGTCACAGAATATTTTTTTAGCTGGCACCTGCTTCCTTAGTGCTTCCTGATTAGTGATCTTTTGCACTTGCTAAGTGCTTTCATTGTTGCAAAATTAGTTACAACACCTGCCCTGCCCCAACTGACAATAATGAATTAGGGGCTGATTAATGGATTTGAACCTCCAGCCTGGCTCCTGCTTGTCTCCCTTAGCTGTAATTCAGGACCTTTGTGGCATATGTGTAACTATTCTGAGGTTCAGAGCAGGGTCACATAATAGTTGCAACTGGCAACTGAACTCTGGAGGGGCCCCTCAGGAAGCACTACAGGAAATGGCTACTAATGATGAGCCTGAACTTTTGAACCTGGTAAGTAGTTTCAGTTTTGCTAAGATCGTATTTCTGCAATTTTGCGCTTATTCGCGGGGCGCGAAGTTGTACTGGGAAGCCGCGAACTCACGCGAACAGTGCGAGCAAGCCATGAAATCCGCTGCTCGCGGATTTGCGGATTTTGCGGGAGATTCGCGAATCTCGCGGATTGCGAATTTACCGAAAATCCGCAAAATCCGCGAGCGAAACGGATTTTCCGCCCATGCTTACTATGTGTGTGAGTAACTCTATGGATGAGTGGCGATGTGTAACAGGATGTATAGGTGTATGAGTACATATGATGAGTGAGTACATGTATGAGTTTCAGGGTGATCTGTCAAGTGGGGATCAAGAAAAGGGGGATGTCCCAAAAATTAATTTTTCCCATGTTAATTTCAATAGGAACTTTAAGCAAGACTATAGCCCAAACTGCTGAACAGAATTACACCAAATTTTACAGAAAGGTAGCTGTTGGTCCAGAAAGCGATCTTTTTATGAATTGGTGTTAAACTGCACAGTTGATGCAGAGTTATTTAAATGTTTTTTAGATATACAACTTGGGTCGCAAAGGGTTTGCATCCCCTCCCGATCTCGTGCTGAGATCTGATTGGCCACCTACACTTCACACCAGGAAGTGTTGGCAGCCCTCTTGTGACTCGACTGAGCAGAGTCACAGAGCAAAATGTTAAAAAAAAACATGGCAGAGTAGAAACACCCTAAACCTTTAGGCCTCTTTGGGGGAGGGGGGTCCCCACAGGTCCAAAAAGCATTTTTGGCAGGATCTGTGGCTCTGGCCAAAAATTGAAAAAACAAATGAATCACAGGCTCTTGTGCTTTTTTAGTTGATAGCTCCCGGGTGGGCTAGGTCCTGGTGACATTGTGATAATAAATGAGGGCCCCTGTTTTTTGCCCTGGGGACCACCACCTCCCTGTGGTTTATTTTTTCTGGGACCCTCCGAAGTCCTGGGGAACACCACCTCCCCAGGGCCACATCCAAAACATAAATCTGAAAACAAATACGGGGGTTGCCTGCTGTGCCACCACATCCCCAGGGCAAAATCTGCAATTAATGCAGGCGGCCCCAGGGACCACCACGTCTTGTACAATGGAGGGGGCTGCACGGTCATGCATGGCCCTGATGTCTGCCTCAACGCAGGGCTGGCTCCTGCTATGTCCCGGGGTGCCCAACCCTGGGACATAGCTGTTTGCTATGGATTGGTGGAAGCTTTACCGCTCGCTCCAAGCCATAGCAAAATGTGCTCGCTTTCTGCAAGTGGGAGCATTGAAAATGCTCTTGCTTGCTCAAAGCAGGGCACAGTCTCTTATACACATAGGGAGTGGCATGTTAGCAGCTCCCTATGTGTAAAGCAATGCAAGCTCCCACAGGATTCAGGGAGCCGATAGGGACTGCACAGGCCTTCAGGTTCCCCCCACACTCCCCAACTGTGGTGAGTGGGTGACCTGGGTGGGTCCAGCAACCAGGGCACACACAATTGAGGCTGGGCCCGGGAGATGAGGTCCCCAGGCCTGAAATAAACAGAGGAATGGGGCCCTGGGGGATAGGGTCCTTGGGGCCAAAATCAGCCCAGGAAGGGGGCCCCCTTTCTTTAATGTTAAACATAAAAAGTCTGTGCCCCAAGGGATGGTGTCCACTGGGCTAAAATTGGCCTGGGGAAGGGGACCACATGGCTCCACTCTTCCACTGAGTAAGTAATACTTTATTTGATTTGTGAAAATCATAAAAGGGTGGGTCTTACCACCATGGGATAAAACTTTACATCTTTGAAACAGCATAAAAACAACATCATCACTCTTCCACTGAATAAAAAGCCTGGCCCTGGAGGATGGGGTCTCCGGGGCAGAAAATGGCTCAGGGAAGGACACATGCATGTTGCTGGATGCTGTGCCCCCTTTGACCACTACTCTGAAAACACGCCTTCTGGTGCACAACTGGTTGGGGGATGAAGTCGCATTGACTGCAGAGGATCCTTGAGGGCCAAAAAGCCTTCCTGTTACCTCCAGTAAGTCTAAAACTGCGGTATTGCTGAGAGAACTTTGGAGGCCATTTCCCCTTTCTTCACCACTACGCAAATGTACCTCCGGGTGCACTTTTTAAAAAACATTTTTGCTGTGAGATCACAACAGAGATGCAAATCTCCTGCAAAAATCATCACACTTGTTTTTAATGCAGTCCCTGGTAGGCTAGGGGGGATGCACAGGTTCCCTGCTCCTGAAGCTCTTAGAGCCCCAGGGATCACCACCTCTCTAGGGCTTTATTTAAATATTGAAGGAGAGGGGCGCACAGGGCCACTCCTCAGGCTCTACTAGCCCCAAGAACTACCACTTTCCCAGGGCAAACAAACACTGTTGGGGATCCGCATGGCCCCCCAAGACCCTGGGACCACCACCCTCCTAGGGCTGAATATCACAAAATGGGGGTCCGTGCAGACCCACCTGGGCCCAAGGGACCATCATCTTTCCGGGTCCAACAATTTTTTAAAGAATGGGAGAGGGGCTGATGGCCCCTCTCCTGGGCCATTGTCTGCCCCGAGACCACCACCGCTCTGAGCTGCCAGTATACAAGAAAGAGGGGTGATGTGCAGCCCCCATCCTGGAGCAATACATGGCCCTGTGGAGAACAACCCCCAGAGCTAACTCCTGCTATATGCTGGGTTTCCCCACCCCGGGATATAGCTGTTTGGTTTGACAGCTCCCGCCAAGCAAAAGCAAACACTTCAGTTCCAATGGGTGGGAGCTGTCAAAGTACTCCCGCCTGCTGGAAGCAGAGGATTCATCTCATTCCCTGCCCACAGACATGCGGGCAGGGAAAGAGATGAAACAGATTTCTCCTGCATGTAGGGAGCTCCCTTTCCAGCAGCTCCGTCTGTGCAGCAGCAATCCCAGCTCCCGCAGGAAGAAGGAAGTCTGCTGGGACCGTGGGGGACTTGATTTTCCCTCGCAGTTCTGAGGGAAAAGAGAAGAAAGAGGCAAAATAAAGGTCAGAAAAGAGCAGGAAGAGGCAGAATAAAGTCTGCAACGAGCAGAATGAGGCAAAATAAAGGTCAGCAATGAGCAGAAAGAGGCAAAATAAAGGTGAGCAATGAGCAGAAAGAGCAAAATAAGGGTTAGAAATGAGCAGAAAGAGGTAGAAAAAGGCTCAGCAATGAACATAAAAAAGCTAAATAAAGCTGAGAAACGAGCAGAAAGAGGCAAAAAAAATATCAGCAGCAAGCAGATAGATGGAAAATAAAGGTGAGAAATGTGCAGAAAGTTGAATTAAGACCTGAGGGGAGCAGAAAGAGGCAGACTAAGGGTCAGAAACAAGCAGAAAGAGGCTAAATAAAGGTCAGAAACATAAGAGGCAAACTAAAGATGAGATATGAGCAGAAAGAAGCAGAATAAATGTCAACCATGAGCAGAATAGGTGAAAATTAAGGTGAGAAAGGAGCAGAAAGAGGCAGAATAAAGGTCAGAAAGGTCAGAAACGAGCAGCAAGAGTCAAAATAAAGATGAGAAATGAGCAGAAAGAGGCAAAATGAAGATGAGAAATGAGCAGTAAAATGCAAAATAGAGGCCAAAAACCTGGCAGCAAATAGCAAAATAAGGATGAGAAATGAGCAGAAAGAGGAAAAATAAAGGTCAGCAATGAGCAGAAAGAGACAAAATAAAAGAAAGAAATGAGCAGAAAGAGGCAGAATAAAGGTCAGAAACATGTACCAAGATGCAAAATAAAGGTGAGAAACAAGCAGAAAAAGACAAAAACAAAGGTGAGAAACGAGCATAAAGAAGCAATGAGAGGTCAGAAACCTGCAACAAGAAGTAAAACAAATGTGAGAAACAACCAGAAAGAGGCTAAATAAAGGTTAGTAAAGAGCTGAAAGAGGCAAAATAAAGCAGAAAGAGGCAGAATAAAGGTTAGAAGAATGCTATTGATTTTGTAGTCCATTCAGGTGCACTACTTCCTTATGTGCAGGAAATAAAACGTAAATATATCTCAATTTGTGCTTTGTGTGCCATCAAAGAAAGAGTCTTCCTAACAATGTAATTTAGCAAGTGGTTTTCAGTCCTAGAGGCCATGAATGGTATATTATCAATGTGGTGGCCGTTAACAGAATGATTGCTTAGTGACGATGCCAAAGAAAAAGAAACATGAGAGTCTTTGGTTGCATATTGAGAGTGATCTGAAAAAAGTATACTCTACTGCATTCTTAGATTTTTACAGGAAAACATGACTGCTTAGTGGCCGTAATCAAAAAACTAGAGTCTGAAAACCACCTTGTCCACCAAGTGTTCAGCATAATTGGTGTAGATGTGAAACATCTCCTTGATGTTTTCTTAGAAGTAAAGTGGACTTCATTCTCCAACCAGTAGTGCGTCAAAAGGTGTGTTTTCAGACTAGTGGAGAAAGGGGACCTGACCTCCAAAGACATCTTAGCAATCCCACTGTGTGGGACTTACTGGAGGTAACAGGAGGGGTAGCTGGCCCCCAAGGATGTCCTTGCACATATATATATACTAGCAGCCCGTCCCGACGTTGTCTGGGTATGAATTGCTGCCGACCAGTAGTATATTGTTTTGTAGGATTTCGTTTGATAGCATTTCTTATCTGTGACAGGCCTGTGAAATGCTCCGATTCACAGGGCACTGCTGATACACTTAAGAGTGCTCATTCAGTAGTGTGTGAACTCGAGTTTCCCTACTTTATTTTTCCTTGCAATTTTATATAGCGCGAACTCGACAACATGGCATGAGCACAATTTACATTACAGAAGAACACATTCATTTGTGGTAGGAACGGGGAGACAAAGCGACTTGCGTGGAATCACAGGATGTTGAGCTGATGCCGAGATTCGAACGTAGCTCCCCTGCTCTAAAGTTCGCAATTCTAGAACTTGTGGCGGGAGGTGTGTCTAAAAGTGTATGTCGGTGCTGGCCATCAATGAGAGAGACCTGTGCATTTTTCAAATGGGTGGTGAAAAAATATGAGTATGTTGCTGGAGATGTGGGCCGCCGTGCCGCCAATGTACTTACCAGGGGAGGGTAAACACACATTATTCCGCAACTTTCTTTCCGCATACCATCACTCCGCATACTTTCATTACAAAAGTACCATGACTCCGCAATGCCATTATAACACATGGCATTACATTTTATATGCTTTTACCACGCATACATTTATAAAGAAATTAGTTGTAAATGCATGAATAGTAAAAACATGTTTTTTTTTACTGTTTGGATAAGGTAAGTATGGGTATAGGGGTTTATGTTTTGGGGTACTGAGGTATATGTTTTGGGGTGTTTGGGTATTTTAAGGGTTCAGATATAGTTTTGGGTTATGGGGTACAGGGGTAGTTTTAGGGTTTAGGGATAGGTATGGGTTTTGGGGTACAGGGGTATTTTTAGGATTCAGGGCTAGGTTTGGGTTTTGAGGTATGGGGTATTTTTAGGGTTCAGGGGTAGGTTTGGGTTTTGGGGTACAGGGGTATTTTAAGGGTTCAGGGCTAGGTTTGGGTTTTGGGGTACAGGGGTATTTTTAGGGTTCAGGGCTAGGTTTGGGTTTTGGGGTACAGGGGTATTTTAGGGTTCAGGGGTAAGTTTGGGTTTTGGGGTACAAAGTTATTTTTAGGGTTTGGGTTTTGGAGTACAGGGGTATTTTGAGGGTTCATGGTTAGGTTTGGGTGTTGGGGTACAGGGGTATTTTAGTGTTCAGGGGTAGGTTTGGGTTTTGGGGTACAGTGGTATTTTTAGGGTTCAGGGCTAGGTTTGGGTTTTGGGGTACAGGGGTATTTTTAGGGTTCAGGGATAAGTTTGGGTTTTGGGGTACAGGGGTATTTTTAGGGTTTAGGGATAGGTTTGGGTTTTGGGGTACAGGGTATATTTATAGGGTTAAGATGGGGTTGTGTTTAAGGGTGTTGGGGTATTTTAGGGAGTAAGGGTGGGTTATGATTATGGGATGCAGGAGTATTTAAAGGGAGCAGAGTGGGATTAGCACACGATATGAGACATGGCATGAAGGGCGGAACGTACCACACGCCCCCAGCATTTGTCCCGCCCTCCCAGCACACGCCCACAGCACAACGCAGACACGCCCACAAGGGACTACTTTGCTGGCACAGTTCTTTTACCTTTTAAATGTATATGGTGGGTGTCTGCATAGCCTATGTCCTTCTGCTGCAACTGCCCTTTCCAACGCTGTATTGGGTGTTGTGATTGGTGCTGTGGTTCCTGAGATTACCCGCCTCAAAGGTTTGGGCTCTCTCTTTATTATATTAGTATAGATGTATATATATTCCAATACGTCCTGAACCAGCGCTCTGCCACCGCGGTACAATCAGGTACAGACCACTGTGGCGCGATATAATTCAAATTTCAAAGCTTTATTTCTCCGTCTTTTCCCAGCATGACGCGTTTTGGCTGCGTCACTGCAGCCTTGATCACATCTATATATATATATATGTGACCAAGGCCTCTGCGAAGGCCGAAACGTTATGCTGCCGTGGTGTACTGAAGAATAAAAAAACTCACCTGCACTCTGGGTCTTCCGTTCTTTTCCTGTTGATGGCTCTGGATGGTGGGCACGTCGCTGAGAGGGTACGAGTGCGAAAAAAAAAAAATATATATATATATATATATATACATATATATATATATATATGTATATATATATATATATATATATATATGCATATTTGTGTAACAAAGGTTACAGGGACATTATAGTTATGCTCCGGTTTCACTCATACAAAATCAGTGACATTCAGCAGTTGTAGTTAGCTGAGCTAACTATAACTTGTGCCCCCACATTGCACTGCTTTTGACCTCACATATTACATCACTCATTACATCGTCAGTGACATCATTGATGACCTAGGATCTGACCTGAGAGGTGGTGGTCTCCAGGGTCATCTTTCTTTCCAGGTGAGGGGCCTGCAGCCAAGACTTGTGGCCAACCCATCAAAGCAGTCAACCCGCTTATCCCCTTCCCAAGGCCCTTTTTTGTCCTGGGGACCCCATCCCTGGGGCTGGGTGCATTGTTTAATGGGAGGGGGTATGGGGCCCTCCTCCCCAGCTGCTTTTAGCATGGGGATAGCATCTCTGGGCCCAGCAGCATATTTCTGGGGGCACACAGCACCCCTCCCCAGTCTGATTTTTTCCCTGGGAACCCCATCCCCCAGGGCTCGGCACCATATTTAAAAGAGAGGGGAGCATGTGACGCCTCTCCCTAGGCCGATTTTGACTTTGCGACTTCCTTTTCTGGGGACCAGCACATTTTGTGGAGGATAAGGCATGTGTCATCTTTCCGGGAATGATTTTGGTCCCAGGACCCCGACCCCAGGGCCTGGTGTATGTCTCAAGGGAGTGGGTATGTGGTCCCCCTAGGCTGTTTTTGGCCCCATGGACCCCATCTTCCACAGCCTGGCAATGTTCCACAGGGGTCACACAGTCCCCCTCCCTGGTTCAATTTCTGCCCCCAGCGATTCCATCCCCCAAGGCCTGGTCACTGTCAAAAGGAGAGGGGGCTGCCAACCTAGGTAACCCACCACATTATGCTTGAGAGCCATGAGAAAGCCCCAAGGCTCCTGAGGCTTCAGCCGGTTCCTTGTTTCCAGTGGGAGCTAGCATTCCTCCCACCTGCAGGGAGCAGATAAAATTCTGCTCCCTGTGGGCGAGGGCAACATTTTTATCAGATTCTCTGCTGCTTCACGGCATGCAGGGAAACAGATGAAATGTCCAGACCTGGAAGGCAGGAGCATTTTTCAAGCTCCCATCTATTGAGAGTGGGCTTGGGTTTTGCTCCAGATTTTGGGGGAGTTTTGAAATTCCTCCCACCAAGCAAGAGCAAATACATGTTTCCCTGCCAACACCAGTGCAGGCAGGGAAACTGCTATTTCCCCGGGGTTGACTCCCCAGGGCATAGCCTGAGCAATCCCTAGAGGATGGGGTTCACAGGGCCAATTTATGCATATGACCTCCTTTTGCTTTGTTATTATGGCTGGGCCCCAGTGGATGGGGTCCTCAGGCTGAAATTGGGCAAGGAGAGGGCTGCGTACCCTGTTCCCCTCAATTATATATATTCCCCGGGCACCTGGCCCGCAGGGCATACAAATATCATTTGCAGGAGACCGCGCTTGTTTTTTAAAACTTTGCTGTGGACCCTCTGTGAATTTGCCGCAAAATGTTGTGGCCCTACCACAAGGTCTAGAGGATGAGGGTATTCCTACCCTACCCCCTTGTGATTTTTCTTTTTTCTTATTTTCTTGGGACTTGGCTGAGTCCGGCTCCCAAGATGGCTGCCACCACTTCCTGGTTGAAGTGATGGCAGCCAATCATGTCATTGCTGTTTGCGAGTAGATTCGCAGATCCACAGATCCTAGTTTCTAGATATACATAAATATATTTCTCTAATAACTTCAAAGCTGCTGAATAGACTTACACCAAACTACATAAAGTACTCTTTCTGGACCATGATCTATCTTCCTGCCAAATTTGGTGTAATTCTGTTCAGTGGTTCGGCCTGTAGTCGTGTGTAAAATCCCTATGGGAAATTGCATTGAGAAGATGTATTTTGGGACCCTCTTTTTCTCAACCCCAGCTTGATGAATCACCCTGAAACTTATATACTTATATAGACGCAAAGAGGTGGCCGCATCAGGTCAACAACAAGGGATAGCACGCCAAACAGGCAGCAAGAGGGGCCTGAAAAAGTAGAGCCAGCCGTTGATCTGACCATTGTCAATTTGACTAAAAAGAAACTAAAGTAAAGATGAAGAAACAATCTTAATGAAAGGACTGACTTTTTGCCCTGTCAAAAATAAATGGAATACACACAAACCGAATAGACCTCTATCTCTTCACCCGTAAACTTAAATTAAAGAAATACTTTAAAATAAGGGGGCAGCAACAACAGGACATGGAACAAATATCCGCTCTCCCCCAGGATGAACGACCAACATCAGGCACTAATGTACTGTCAGGGGATGATCTTCGGACGCTTCAATTACTTTCGAGCCAAGAACCAACAAGCTCACAAGATGCATCCCTGAATATATCAGAAGGTAGGGGATTTGGCATTGATCAAAAAACTGTGCCAACTAAATTTAAGCCTAAGTCAACTTATATGCCAATGACTCCATTTGAAACAACAGATGTTTTCGAGGAAGCAGTGAAACAAGATTTATTGACAATGAGAATGACACCAACACATAATTGGAAAAGTAATCTAACAAAGGGACAACAACAAGCATTGCAAGGGCTACAGAATGATCCAGATATAATATGTAAACCCTCATACAAAGGGGAAAATGCAGTCCTGATTTCACGACAATACTACACTCAAGAGGCACTCCGCCAATTATCACACACGAAATTTCAAAAGAGGAATATATCAAAATTATTCATCAATATCATGACCTAATCCAGAAATGGGCAGATAGAAACATGATAAATGAAAATGTGTACAAATTTCTCACGTGCCCATATCCTGTAACGGCAACTTTTTATCCACCTGGGTGGCCTATCATCTCTTCTATTGGTTGCCTGACTGAAGCTATGTCCCAATTTGTTGATTACTTCCTGTCAGACTTTGTAAGGACGTTGCCTTCATATATTCGAGATACCACCCATTCGAGATACCATCCATTTCATTAGGAGTATATGAGTATATGGGAAAAAGATATGGTAATGATTGCATTGGATGTAACTAGTCTATATACAGCAATTGAGCATGATAAAGGTCTACAAGCCGTACGTTATTTTCTCAAAGGAAGGTCACTACAAATTTCAGAACATAATGAAATGTTGATTGAATTTGCTGACTGTTGTTTGACAAATAAAATTTTTCTCTTTGAGAAGCAACCCTATCGGCAGGTACGGGGTACCACAATAGGCTCCTGCTTCGCCCCTAGCTAAGCAAATGTATTCGTCGGTTGGTGGAAGAAGCAGGTGGCTTGGGCGGAGGAATACAATAAGTGGGTCAGCTTCATTGTATCTTGGCACAGATACATCGATCAATCAATCAATCATAACATTTGTATAGCGCGCTACTCACCCGGAGGGGTCTCAAGGCGCTGGGAGAGAGGGGTCCGTTACTGCTCGAAAAGCAAGGTTTTGAGTTGCTTCCTGAAGGAGAGATGGTCTTGGGTTAGCCGGAGGTGGATGGTGAGGGAGTTCTAGTTCTTGGCTGCCAGGTAGGAGAAGATGATTTGTTCATTTTATGGAAAGGGCCACAATATGAAGCTGAAGAATATATTTGTGAATTGAATAGAAATTCTCTGAATCTTCATTTTAGTGGGCACCTGAGTAAGAAAGAGGTCTCTTTCCTAGATCTTAGAGTGTTTATTAGTGAGGGTAAGATTTCCATTTAGGAAGGAGACCGCAGGTAATTCTTTCTTAGAAGCCTCCAGTAGCCACCAAAAGAGCCTCAAAAATAGCATACCATTTGGTGAGCTTCTACGCATAAAGAGGAACTGCACCAACACAGAACATTTTTATGCTGTTGCTTTAGAAGCTATTGACAGATTTAAGGTTTGAGGTTATGGTTGTGATTTGTTAATGAAAACATTGGCTAAGGTGTATAGAATACCAAGAAGTTGCCTACTGAGGGATAAGGAGAAACAAAATAACCAAAGGAACTCATGCCGGTTTATCACTACTTTCTAAAGTGAAGTAGGGGCTCTACGGATATGTTGTAAATGGCATATTTTGAAGACAGACCAGGTGATAGGTAGGACTCTACCTAAACATCCACAAATTACATTTAAACGCTGTAGATCTCTGAAAGATTCATTGGTCAGAAGCCATTACGAATCAATTCCTTTTGTGGCGAGAATCAGTACCATTACTGGGTTTTTTCCTTGTTCAAAATGCAAGGCTTGTAAAAACAGTTCTAAAGTCTTGACCTATAGGATACCAGGCATGGAGGGGGTAAAAAAGATAAATGCATTTTTAGCCAGTAACACCCCGTACTGTGTGTACTGCCTAGTATGTCCATGTGCGAAATGTTATATAAGCAGCACAATACACCCCATGAAGCTGCAGAATTTTGGAACATGTCCGGGCAATTGAGAACAGGATTCTTCGTACCCAGTAGCAAGGCACTTTTCACAATATCACAATAGTGACAGGAGTCTCCTTAAATTCTATTGCATTGACCACATTCTAGCTAGTGAGGGTGGTGGTAACCACAAATTGAGACTGCGTAGGCTCGAGTCAAGATATATAATCAACCTACAAACTGTAATTCCTTTTGATCTTAACACCGAGGAAGAACTTTCCATTCATTTAGGTTAGATAAGTAATCTCCCATAGGGGGTTGGTGGTATCTGGATTATGTAAATAGAGGTATCTGGTTGAAATGAGATGAAATATAATTTGATTGATCTGCATTTGAATTTATCTACCAAATCATGAGTAATGAAATTAGTTTATTAATTTATGGTTAGGCATTTGCCTCAGAGGGCGCAGAGTATTAGTTTTTGACAATGTGAAATGCCAAATGTATTGGGTTTTAAATTTATGAGCAGTGATTATAAGCCCATCCAGGGCTCAATTATGTAAGAAAATGTTACAAATGTTGTTATTTAATAATAATTGAAGTAAAAACATACATCTTTATCATGAATGAACATGTTCCATCATGACTCCCGTAATGAATGCTATGGTGGAGTCCGTTTTTTATGTTAATGCTTGTGCCGGAAACAGTGTGGAGATCCTAGATAAAATGGCGTTTATTTAGTATGTACTTTCATACAGCAGGAAGACGGCACGAATCCTGAAACGCGTCCTGTGTGATCTTTTTAAGTTGAATAAATAACTTTGAAACCAAGCGACCCTGGGAGTGCGCCTGGGAGTCATTCTTTCCATTGACCGGGCAGGAAGTTTGGAGCAGAATATATATATATATATATATATATATATATATATATATATATATATATACATATATCCAAATCTTGCAACCTTTATTGAGCGACGGCATCAACAGGAGTGCTTTCCTTGGCACGAAACGCGTTGGGATGGACTAATATGTTGCAACGCTGTCTGCTCCTGTTGATACCGTCGCTCAATAAAGGTTGCAAGATCGAAGCTTACCTGGTGTGGTCCTCTTACAACAGGCAACTTTTTGGCTTGGATATATATATATATAAAAAAAAAAAAAAAAAAATATATATATATATATATATATATATATATATACATCAACTCCTCCTCCCTGCACGGTCAAGGAACAAAGGACTCAACGGGGCTTCAAAAGGTAACTTTTATTTGGAGTCCAGGCATGACCAGTTTCGGCGCAATGCCTTCTTCAAATGCCACAATCCAAATACTCACATCCCACTTCCAGTTCATAATATAGGCTCCTCCTTCCCAGCGGTAGGGAGCCTCACCTGCATTGGATTTCTCTTGCTTGCGCTAATTACAAGGACTACCAGTCCCAAGATGCAGCATGCAGAGTATCCAGTGCAATGAGAAATCGAAAATGATGAAAGTTGTTCTTAAAACCTCCTGTCCCCTTCTTTCAGCCATCGACCTCTCAAATACACAAGTTTGGAGATGCAAGTATGATAACGGCATCTCGCCAAGCAGTCCTGGCCTGCTGTGCCACAGCAGCTTCTTGGTACTTGAAGGGCTTCGGTGGCGGGTCACGTAGAAATCCGATACCTCGGCATACCAACAAAACACTTTCCAGTGTCTCCGTGACCGCTTGTATGAAAGGGTCCTTTGTGCGCACTATAGGCAGCGCCCTAAAATAAATCAAGTCCTCCTCTGTGCACGGTCGAGGAACAAAGGATACTCACATCCCACTTCCAGTTCATAATATATATTTATTCACTGAAAAAAACATAGGTTTCAGACATGTTATAGTTAGGAATTAGCATTTAGAAAACCTTAGAAATTCACTGAAAAAAACATAGGTTTTAAGGGTGTTATAGTTAGATGGACATTTCATTCGTACAAAACCATTGAAATTCCTCTGTTATAGTTAGTTGTACTAACTATAACTCGTGCACCCGAAATACACTGCTGATGATTTCACATATTACATCATTCATGATATGGTCAGTGACATCACTGATGACATCACTGATGACATCTCAAATTACATCACTGATGACATCATCCAGTAAATGTGGTTTGGTTTGGTATTTAAATATGTATTATATATATAGCAATCTGCATTGAAGGATGAGTGGATATATAAATATAAATATCTGGATGGAGGATTTAGTAGCAGTGTGATTGATTGTTTACTTGACTAATTTATAGTGTCTCACTAAATATATTGGAGAGTGACTAAACTGCAAATATCTGTATCACTTTGTCAGTTGTTGTGTAAACTGTAACTGAGTATTTGTATGGGAGAGTGAATGTGTGTGTGGTGCGGTGGGGGTGTGTGACTGCCGAAAGATGTGTGAATAGTTGATTCAGTAGGTATATGAGGTTAAGACTACATGTTTGTGTGAGTGAATATATATATGGGAGTGGTGATGAGCAAATATATGTCCCAATGGTACATGTCCAACAAACTAGAAAAATAAAAGGCAGTGTATGTGACAGTTGTTGTATATAAATAAGTAAGACTTAGTGATTGTATGAGTGACTGTATGAATAACTGTATACTTGTAATAGTGATTTTATAACACACTAAGTATGAGTTACTATCTATGTGAATAAACAAAGTGGTGTTTGTATAAGTGTGTAGCTGAGTAAATGTAAGTATGATTCATTTTGCATAAATGAGTAGGATGACTGCATAAATGAATAGGATGTGTGCTGGTGTGTAATGTCGATATAGGTGTATAAGTATATTTGATAGTTTTCTTTTGATCATTGACAGCATGTATGAGTGAATCTATAGGGAAGTGATGTGTGTGTAGATTTAGGAATCACTGAGTGGGTTTTTAGAAACTTGTTTTGGTGTGTCAGTGCATTCAGGTATGGTACTCCATATTTTATAATGAGTTTCGAAAGATTATGCTAGTGTATGAGGAGGTTTATCTGATTGTCACATGGATGATGTCATCAGTGATGTCATTTGAGATGTCATCAGTGATGTCATCAGTGATGTCACTGACAATGGCATGAATGATGTAATATGTGACATCATCAGCAGTGGATGGCGGCACGCAAGTCATAGTTAGTACAACTAACAATAACGGAGGAATTTCAATGGTTTTGTACGAGTGAAATGTCCAGCTAACTATAACACCAATAAAACCTATGTTTTTTTCAGTGAATTTCTAAGGTTTTTTAAATGCTGATTCCTAACTATAACATGTCTGAAACCTATGGTTTTTTCAGTGAATTTCAAAGGTTTTTTAAATGATAAGTTTTAAATATATTTCTTGTTCTATTTTTTTATATTCTTTAACAAAATTTTTTTAATCTACTTATTTTTAGATATATATTTTTTAAATTACACTACACATATTTTTTTAAATATTTTTTTAAATAAAAATATATTTATTTTATTATGTTATATTTTTTGAAATATACTTATATTTTTATTTTTATTTTTACATTTTTTTGGGAGTCGTGCACCCAAAGCGTACCCTTCTCGTTCACTGCGCGGAACGTGTCCGCCATTTTAGGATTGATGTGTAGGATCCGTGTACGGTGTGTGATGAGTACGACTTTCCCAACGCGGACGCTATGCGACTGGTACGCGACTTGTAGCGCATATGCCGCATGTACTTATTACGCGACGCAACGGTCATGCGGTTGTGTGTGACGTCATATGCGTATCAGATGCGGTGGGCGCGCGACCCCTGCGAAATTTTTTAATGTTCAAAAACGTATATATATATTTAATATAAATATTAAGACAAGACATTATCTGAGCTAATTATAAAAATAATATTCTTTAACTTTCAATAAAGTTACATTACTTTTTAATGCAATTTCGCGAAAGTCACGCTGTGCGCGAGTTGGGTGCGAGCTGCTTGCGCGCACCCTGCGCAGACCCCATGTGACCAGAAAAAAAGAGATTTGATTGGTTCATTACACTTCCTATTCTAAGTTTTGAAGGACCCCACCCATTTCAAGCACTCTTGTTAAACCTTCCTTAGGAGAAGACCTGTGATAACAAGCACTGCTCTTGTTGGTTATTGCACAGCTGTTTGTCCTAAAACTTGGAGAAATGGCTACAAATTAACCATCATCTGAATCTGACCATTCTGAGAATGAACAATTTGTTCCTGAACCTCCCCCTCCAGAGAAGTACACTTCAATTGTTTGGAAGTTTTTTTTACTTTTCCACCAGGGCAGAAAAAGGTCAACGCAACCAAGGTAACCTGCAAAATCTGTAAGGCGGTCCTCTCCAGGGTTGACCCTACTAAGAAATCTCTTGTGGAATGGCGAGTATGAGAAGCATCTTCAGACACAGCATCCTGTCAACTTCTCAAGAGAAGAAATGAGAAGAATAAGGGAAAATGCTCCTGCACCACCAGCTGTTGCTAGCACATGTGGGGCAACACCATCCACTTCAACATCTCCTCCAGATATTTGTCCCCAATTTGGAAGAGTGAGGATGCATTGCGTGCAATGCAACCGTCTAATTACATATGTGGACCTTGTTTGTCGTGCCATCGACAACCACCGTTGTTAGTTTTCTTTTTTTTTCTCCTCCTAGTTTTTAGTTTTGTTTGTCCAGTTGACATTTTTTCCCTCTTTTAAAAAATAAAAAATAAAATACAAAATCGTTCAAAAAATAAAAAACAAATATAAAACAACAAAAAGAAAAAAAAAGTTATTTTCAGAACTAACTACTCTGGTTAAGAAAAGAGCTAAACTTGTATGCTAGTGTGTGAAAGTTTACATGAATGTATGTCTAGTAGATAATTGACAGGATAAGTGCAGTACTATAAGAAAGTGCTGCAGCATGACACTGTAAAGTGTTTAGCTACAGCGTGCTGAGGTACTTCCGAAGCACAGGGATATAACATGTGTACATAAATATGTTGCAAGTCTGTGCTTCCCTCTGCACAGCTGCTTAAAGTGCAGCCATGTGGTGGCACAGGCTCCCTTCCACCATGATGCAAGGATGTCTGTGTCGTGCGGATATTGTTTTTGTGCAGGAAGGGACACCTTCCTGCACAAAAACAATCAGTAAAAGCATTTTTCTCCTTTGATATATGTTGTGAATTGTAGCATATAGTGAAAGAAAAAAATTAGGAGAAATTAAAACAATTCTCCTTGTTGTGCCTTGCTACACCAATTGGAGGATGGTGCAGCATTCACACACATGTCCAGGTTTATGACTTTTGATAAAACTAGAGATGTGTCCTGTTCTATGAGGGTTCTGTGCGAAGACGCACAACAACACCTATAGAACGCCTTTTCAACGTAAAGTGGTGTGTATGATGAGATTGTATTTACATGGAAAACAAAAGGTATACAGAGTGCCTTTTTCTCTCCTTGTAAATATGAAAGAGGGTTAATGGCTAGGCCAATTCTTATTATAGGAGTTAATTTCTGTACTGCTAACAGAGAACAATGTGCATTTATAAGTTCTTGCGTTTTAGGAAACTTATAGGACATGTTCATATATTACAGAAGGGAAGGGATGGGGCCCAAGGTGACATGTGCAAAAACACTCAATGATGTGCTTCAAGTTAAAGAGTTTTATTTCATTTTATTCTGAAATTACCAGACCCTACAAGACCGCCATATCTCTCTATTGTATACTATACCATGTGTCTTGCAGACAGGTGCTCTGAAGCTATGTCCTATTTGATACAATGGAATTCTCTGGCACAAATCTACTCCATCCATCTTCACTTTTTTTAACTGTGTGCAAACACACACCATTGTGCATTTTAAGACTTACTTAAACTTACCTCAACAGTGATACATCTAAAAACGCTACACATTTTATTCAGTTATTTTTTATAATGTAAATTGTGGTAAACTGCTTATTTTAGAATTAGGATCTGTGAAAGAAAAGAAAAAATAGTTATAACATGTAATAATATATTTTTAACAATACAGCATAATTGAAATATTTTACAAAGTAATTTCTTTGCCTTTTTCTCAGAATATATTGAATTTTACTAGAAACACTGATTTCAATCGTACTCATCACATGACAGCGGGCAAAAAAAATAATCAAAAAGATTGTTCAAAAAAAAAACAAGAATCCATACTCAAAAATATACAGTATAATACAAATCACACATATAGACAATCCTTACTGCTAAGGAAATGTAATAACTTAAATTCATAAACACTGTAAATGTTGTCGCTTAAAAGTATACACCGAGACAATGTGCAAGAAAAAGTCCATAATTCAAACATATACCTTTCCATGAGGCTAAATAGTATATTTGCACTTCTTTTTTAGTAAATTGTCCAATGGTAATCCTATTAAATCATAATATTAAATTCCTCAGAGGCTGAATTATCTTCCTAAAGCTTTGGCTTTAAAAATATTAGGTAGGAATTTGGTAATTTTCTAGGCAAACGTTGTTTGAAAACCAACTGAGCATCATAACAAAATGTCCACCCGTTGTCACATTTTAGATAGGCAGTGTAATGTCCAGATGTTGTGGAAGGACCATCATGGAAAATTATTGTGACTGCTGCAAAAGTCCTTCCTGATATTGATAGTTGACTTGCTACAAAAAGTTTTAATAAAGTGTCCAATTTTCTCCCATTAGCTGTATAACTTTGCATCATTAAAATTATATATTGTCCATAGTGGAGTGGTGTGGCTCACTGGTTAGTGGCGGCAGACCCAGAAGCAGAGGTCGGCCCGGGACCAGGGTTCGATTCCCAACGCAGCTGGGTCTTGGGCCAAGGTCAGCGGATTCGATAATTCTCGCCTCGGTGCCTACTCTAACCATGGGTCCCACTCAGCAACTCTGGGCAATAGCTTGCTTAATCTCTACTAACGGCCCCATCAGTGCCGGGGATGCTTGGCTTCACCCTGGAGATGCCCAGGAGGGACCATCTCACAGGGAAAGCCAGGATGGGTTCCCCAGCGGTATACAGCGCCGGGACGCCCCTTTGCTGGGGCAGCTGTGCTCTTTACAAGTATACAACATTTACATTTACATTTACATATCTTTGTATAAATAATGTTGATAACATTTCTGATTTGCATTGGCTACACTCCATGTTTTGATTTGCAGCTTTAACTAATTTATTAAAAGACACTGATTTACAGTCCGGTAATGTCAAATATAGAAATCTTTCAGTGTCTACATTAGTGCTACATGTATACATCCAATTTTCACAATGATGTTGCCATTTATAACAAAGGCCAAACATATTCTCTATGCCTACACCTTCATTTTTCGATACAGTAATCATATATGTTAGACATTCCTGAGCATCTTGTTGGATATTTTGCGTAAATTGTATAGAACCAGAACATACATCCAAAAGATTGCAAACATCACAAACAATAACAAAATCTTTTTTTCCTGATTCTCCATAATCTCCTGGTGCAAACCTTCAAGAAAGAAAACAACATTGACCACTACATTAGCATAGCAGTTTTCAAACTGATAACCAACAATCTCTTCAAACAGTGTCCTTTTTCTTTTTGCTTGCAATCACAACATTATCTTGTTTTTTTTCTTCTCCATACCTTTACTACAGATATTCTCATACCTTCTTTTTCGACCTACTACACGCTTTTCAAATACAGGATATTGACCTAAATTAGGAGCATATGTTCTTCTTAACCTATTATACTCTTTGACACAGTTTGCATCTGCAGTAACCTTTGTGTCATCAAAATCAATCAAAAATAAACCAGATAATGTTCTCTCGTGACAAAGCAACATATGCCATACCCTCTTTAAACACAGTATTTTCAATGTTCACCAAAGCACTGTCAACACTTAAACCTTGAGATTTACGAATAGTCACTGCATATGCCAAAGAAAGTGGAAACTGTTTTCTACAGACATATAAATCTTTTACAAGCAAAAAACGAACTAAACAACAACCAATTTGTTTAACTTCTTCAATCTGATCAAATTTAATTTTTAAAAATTCTATACCATCTTTATTTGGATATTAACAAAATTCACAACTTTGCCCATTGCTCCATTAACTAAACCTTTTTCTACGTCCAAATTACGCCTTAAAATGACTCGACAGTTCCTACATGCATATAGATTATTTTCTAAACCAGCAGTTTTCAATATCGATTTTTCTATAGAATCCAATTTTGTCTTCAATTTTTCTGTCAAAATAATAGTGATTCCTTCATGCTCTATTTTATCGATGGCTTCCATTTTTATTATTTCTTCATTTTCCAGTTTTAAAAGTTGTTTATGGAATATACAACACTCGCGCAGTGTTGGCATTAAGCAGATTACAGATTTGTTTTCTGCAATTTTCATGTATATTTTCTCAGGAGCTATATCTTCTTTTGGAAACAAATTTGAAAGTAATCGACTCTTCAAAGCTTGTTTGCCATGTTCTGTCTGTAGTACAATTCTTATATCTTAAAGAATAGTTCTGTAATCAACATAATTTGCCTGTCGCATATTTGTAATGAGTTCTTTGAATTCAAAATATGACCAAATGTTCACATTTCTAACACTAACCAGAGACTTTCTGGTGTCTTCATGTGCAAGTATTTTAAATACTGGTTGTCCTTTTACGGGAGTAAGTTGCAGAAGATCTCCAAAAACTATGACATGTTTTCCTCCAAATAACACGTCATACTCTGTTTTAAGAATTTGCTGCATTCTTAAATGCGCAAAAGCAAGCATTACGTTTGAGACCATTCTTACCTCATCAATAATCAGAAGTTTCATTTTCTTCAGCACTCTGGAAACTTCATAAAAAGCTTCTCCAGATAGCTTGTGATATTCCAATTTGTTTTCATGCTCCACAGGTAGCGTTAGTAAACAATGTAATGCAATTCCTTTGATGTTGTGTGCTGCCAACCCAGTTGGAGCAGTTACAACACAAGACAAATGTGACTCAGTTGTTTTCTGTAAATAACTGGTGATTACTTTAATTAAGAAACTTTTTCCTGTTCCAGTTTGGCCACTCACATACATTCGGATAGGTTGAAATGATGTACATGTGCATACTTTCTTTTCATGAAAAACTCCATGGTCAATCTGTTGTCGCACTTGCTGATATATTTCTTTCTGTTCAACATTTAATTGTTCTTCCAAGTTTGCTAAGTCCGTTACATCTTCTTGAGCTTGATGCATTGCTATTTCCACCTCATTCATGGCGATGGCTGCTTCATTTTCAATAATTGGTTGTCCTAGTCGATTCTGACTCAGCGCAGCAGAACTTTGACTGTCTTGAGAACTGTCTCTAGCAATCTCAGCTGCAATTGTAGCTTCTTGATCAATTTAATTGTTCAACATTTTCACATAATTTGCAAAAGCATTCTATGCTATCTTTACAAGCATTAAAGGAATCTTCATAGCACTGGAAATCTACAAGTAATTCCTGTTCTGAACGCCACGGTTTGAACAGTTGCAAAAGGGCTAAATAGTAAAATTCCCTTTTATCAGCAGTGTCGCAACTCAGTTTGCTGTGATGAATCAAATTTCCTTTTGCTTGTTTCACTAGACATCCTTCAGAACCAATTACTCCATATTTTCCATCATTGATGTTCTCTGTAATATTCCGTTTAAAAGTGTAGTTTTGCAGCACTTCATCGAGGCACATGTTCGCAAGATTATGACTTCTGTTTGGGTAATATGTGTCCAACATATTCATTTTTTAAATATCTGTACTTTCTGGATATTTTTCTGCTAAATATTCAATTTCTTGAACAGTTTTCAGGACCCGATTTCGCATTGCTGCAAGAACTAGACTCACCCAAATTATTCTTCTAGATTTGGAGTAAAGACTTGCAGATGATAACCGATCTGAGCATTCATATGCTCCATTTTCTCGATGCAATAACATCTTCAAACTGAAACTGTATAATTTCTTATTAGAGTCTTCTGGTAAGAAATCTCTTCCCACATTTCTTTCAATTCCGTCTTTTCTGATTTTGTAATGTAGGATGTTACATATCGAGCAACAGCAGTGGAATTGTCGGCAACGTACTGAATATCCATGTTAGCATTCCACATGGTCAGAATAACTGGATTGTAGTCATTTATGTATTTTGACTCTCTGCTTCTTCTTAAGTTGTAGGTATTTTTTGGAGACTTTTCTGTTATGGTATGTCACAAAGATGACATAAAACTGTTCACTCTTCTTTTGGATATTACAGGACATGGAAATGCAAAATGACATTTGGTGTAGAACTTATCCTTAGACTTGTACTTTAGTCGACAGTATTTTCCACATGGGTGGCTTTGGAATCATAAGACTTGTTCTCTTAAGTTGTTTTCTTCTGTGCTTTTGGGTACAGCACATGTAGCATATTGTTCAATAAAAGGCAAAACAGTATCATCTGCATCTGTTCCAAATTTGGGGTCGTCCTTGATCAATAACAGCATATGTATATGTGGAGCACATCTTGCTTGATACTCCTTTCTCCCAAAAAAATCTACAACTTCTCCAAGATGAGGATGGTTTTTTTGCAGATAAAAGACATCATAGCTTCAAACCTATGATTAAAATACCTGCATACATTAACAGGATCCAAAGAGCACAATTCCCCAGGTGTCTTATATTCAATATTTTTTATATTGGAATTTCCTCTCAAAGAAATTCACGTAAATCATCCCAAGCACAGCTTAGGGTAAGGAACCATGTAGGAGTTCCTAAGTTCTGTAGCATACATTTCATTTCTCTATGACAATGGTACCAATATCCATTAGTCCCACATGCCATCCGATTAATCAAAAGAGATTCTAAATGATCATCTCTCTGGTGCACCTTATCCATAAAGTCCTTTGCAGATACATTTTGCAGATATATTCCAGTTTTTAAAATGTGATTGACTGCATATGAAAGTCCAGACAAGTCACTTTCAAACAAAAGATGAAATATATAAGGGATACATTGTCAAAATCTTGGATCTTCTGCATATAATCTTGTTGTCTGACATTCAGATGCAGGAATCTGCACAGGACGTTCATCATATGGTCCACCTTTTCCTGTTGGAAACAACTGCGGAAAAGAACGAGCTTCCAAGCTCTCTTCCCATACACTCATGGGACTTCCTTTTGCTTTTTGGAACAACTCAATAGTGTTCCCAATCACTTCTTTTGAATAAAGTGAATGCACACTGTAATGTTAATTGATTTCTTCACATCTTTACTTGTCCACTTTTTCAATTTGTCCACTTGACGTTTCAGTATCTTCTGCTAAAAGTATTTCTTCTTCTCCCATATAAACATTTTTATAGTACGTATTGTTTTTTTATCAAATACAAAGTTGCCTTCTGTACTTTCCTAACATCCACTAAATCGTGCCCGATTTTCTTATTCTTAGTCGGCACACCATTAACAAGAATAACTAGTGGTTTACTTTCTACACTCTCTACACCAATAGTTTCAATATTTTTCTTTAAATCTAATGGTAAATACACAGCTCTTCCTTTTAATCCTCTTTGTAAATCTGAAGGAGGCAATTTACCTTTTTAGGCTCTATATGAACAATAGCCTGAAACGGGTGCACACATTGAACTGAGAATAGACTCATAGGTATTTAAATCTATCAGTTCTAGAGGAATAGCAACTAACTCTAAATTATTATGCACAGCTCTAGCGGGCATTTTATTCTCATCAAATTTGTTATAACAATATTTACAAATACGCTGATCAGAACCCAAATCAAAAAAATTCTCTACCAACAAATAAGTTAAACATTTCTTCCACTTATCATTATTTTCTTTTTCACTTTTTAAATACAGATCAACACAACTATACTGATTATTATAGTGAGTTCACAGACAACAAATACAAGAAAAACTTGCCCTTTCACCTGAAATCACCTTAAACTTTGTAATTTCACCTTCAAAATTTTGTGTACAACTATGTTCAACACTCTCTTCAACATTTTCTTTTATTAATGTCTCAGTTTCTGCACTCTCTTGTTCAGGACCAAGGTAACAAAACTCGATGTCATCACAAATCTTCTTCACATCTGAAAATGACCCACAAAAAAGAGCACTGCTCAACTCATTTAACATTAGTGCTGGACTTTTTGCATAATACAATCTTCTGACTAACTTCCGCATTTGAGAATGATGTACTGCTAATATCCTGAAATCGTGAAAAACAGTGACAAACTTTCCTAGAAAGACAAGCCAGAGAATGACCTTGCAAACCAGTATTTTTTCTTACTCTACAAGGGTCTAGGCCTTGCAACATCTTAATCTTTTGTTTAGCACTTTTTTTAGTATATGTTCGTGAGAAATTGTGTAAAAGATCATTAGATTCTTGTCGCACACTACAAATACTACTGCAATCCCAAGTAAACACTGGAGCTTTAGGACGTCTGCCTAGAACTTCATCAGCTATCACTTCTTCTGCATTTCGGGGAACCATTTTTTCTTTCTCAATTGGACAACCATTTCTAACCTCATAAGCGCAACCACTGGTATCAACTGCACGCAACAAATCATTGGTCTGAAAATAAAACTCTTCATTAAAGAAAGGCTCAGAACTTGAACTGTGTTTCCATTCCCCTAAAAAAAAAAAAAAATTAGTTCTGTTATTACTCTTTTTCTCTTACTTTTGGCTTTCATTAAATGGATTGGTTTATATAGTGATCTAACTATTTAAAACTAAAAGAAATATTTTCCTCTTTACTTCAAAAGCATTTTCAACAATAGATTCAATGTGCTTCTTTTTATAAAACAGTGCTCTCTTTTTATATTTCTTCATATCTTTCAGCAAATTATGTACTACTCTATTATAAAATATTTTTTTATGGATTTCTTAATATTGATTTTCTCTTATTTTGCTATTTGTTGTAGCCTTTGTATGTACATTGCCTTTTTTTCCTTTCCTATTTTTGGAACTTTTTTTGTGCTTGGAACATTTTCAGTGCTTTCAACATTTTCAATATACTTTCTGAGTCTAGTAATATTTTTAATAAAATCCTTTGTGGTCTTACCAGACATTTTTCTCTTTTTAGCCACATTATATTGGACATTCAAAACTTTTGGTTCAGTTTTCTTCAAGTAACTATGCTTTTTCTGTGCTTTTCTTTTTCTTACTTTGTCTGGTACAATAACTTTATTTTAATGATGATAAACAGTATCTGTAAAAAATAATCATAAATACATGTATATTAATAACCTTATAAATTAAACTTTCTTATTACTATACAAACACATTTTATATAAATTGCAGGCAAGGTAGAAAAGGTCCAAGGATTCTAAGGCTTAACCAACGCTTTGATAAGCTGCTTTTATAGGTGAATGGAGACACACTCGAAGCTCTGGACCTCTTGGGCTTCATGTAGAAATACAGGTTTGAGAAGTGATGAGTGTGTACTCCATAGAAGATCACAAAAATTCTTATCAGGAATAATATCCATTCTTTCAAGTCGTCATATAGAGGACAGAACTATTTCTGGTTGCAGGATAACATCTTTATTATTTTTTGTGGAACATGGACAGCCGACACGTGTTTCGCCCCCTCTTGGCGAGTTGCGCCGGGGCTTTCTCAAGGCTGTAGGGAAGAAGAGTTGACAATCAAGGAAGCAGACAAGGGGGGAAATGTTGTCATTCTAAACACCTTGGACTACCTCCTGGAAGCACAACGGCAATTGGAAGACAGCACATGCTATCAAATCTTAGAAAGCAATCCCACTCTGCAGATTCAAGAAAAACTATCTGCGTTACTCGACCTATGGCAAGAAAAAGGCCTACTAAGTATCGAAGAAAAGAATCTCTCGTACATAAAAAATCCAATTGTACCAACCATGTACCTACTACCCAAGGTGCATAAGCCAGGGCGAATACCCAAGGGCAGACCTATCATTGCTGGCATTGATTCCGTCTGTTCGAATTTGGGAGCCTTCATTGATGCAGAGCTGCAACCTTTATTAGGGACACAAAAGATGTACTCCAGAAACTTGAGAATATAACATGGCAAGAAGACTTTTTCTTAATTGCAATAGACATCACCAGCTTATATACCTCAATTAAACACACAGATGGTATAGCTGCTGCCAGAAAATATTTGCAAACCCGATCAGTCCACCTCACGGCACGTAACAGAATGATTCTTGACTTCTTAGAGTTTTGTCTATTTAACAACTACTTCCTCTTCAATGGGAAATACTACCTACAACTTCGGGGGACCGCTATGGGGGCAAAATTTGCACCCCCATATGCCTGCCTCCTGATGGGAATGGTGGAACAACACTGGCTCTGGCAAGAAAAATCGGAAGACGTGACAGACAACATAATAATGTGGGGTCGTTACATAGACAATATTTTAATGATTTGGCAAGGAACAGAGAAGAAACTCAGATCATTTATCAAGTCTATGTCACCTAACCAGTGGAGAATTGAGATCACTCACAATATCTCGAAAAAAGAAATAGAATTTTTGGACTTGTCAATTTACATCTCAGACAATCAGTTACACACCAAAATCTATAGAAAGCCCAGCTCTGCAAACTCTATCCTTCATGCTACAAGCAGCCACCCTGCCCACACTGTTACAAACATTCCAGGAGGGGAATACAGACGAGCACGCATGAACTGTAGCTCTGTGGAAGAGTATGAAACACATTCAGCCAATATAACCCAACGTCTAAAACAAAGGGGTTATAAGGAGCAACCACTAACAAAGGCATTAACCAAATTCAAAACCACTGACAGACAAAGCCTACTACACAATAATCAATTGAGAGAAAGGAAACAAACAATTCGCTTCAACACTGAATACAATAGCGGACAACAATATATCCGCAAAACTTTGCAAAAACACTGGCACCTGCTGAAAGACAATCCAACACTGTCCAATGCACTACAAGATAAACCCCAGATGGGTTTCTCACGGAGCAAAAACCTAAGAGACATTCTCTGTCCATCTTTTCTGGATATAAAACCGAAACCGAGACCTTTTCCACCTCAGACCATGGGCTTTTATACTTGCACTAACTGTTCAATCTGAAAACTCGGTAAATCAAGGACAAAAGAGGTCTCAATCAATGGCCACAAACACAAGATCAAAGACCTTATCAACTGTGAAAGCACCTATGTGATTTACTTGATAACATGCCCGTGTGGACAACATTATATTGGCAGCTCAAAGAGACCCTTGAAAGTACGGATACAAGAACACTATCGGAACATTCCTGGAACAGATACTAGACAGTCCCTTGTTGAACATTTCCTACAACACCATAGGAATCACTTGACCTTTACGTTTGTGGGTATAAAAAGACTAAAAATACCAAAACGAGGGGGTGATTTGGACCAACTGCTTCGCAGAGAAGAGAGCTCATTAATCATAGGAATGGAAACAGTAACAAAGGGGTTGAATCAGGAATATGAATGGCATCACTGGCTGTAATCAAACTCCATTTCCCCAATAGGAGATGATGTACATTACCAATGGATACAGCCATACATTACTTACATGCGATATGAGTAACTACATTATGCTTTGTACAAATGTGCGGCTTTGATGATACTACCCCATGTAGCACAATCACAGTACTGTTTAGTCCAACCTTTGTTCCCCGCAAGATTTGGTTGTTTAAGAATGTTGATCTGCTTAGACCTAACAAACAAACAAAAAAACGTGACACCGGTGATTGCTCCATGAATATTTACCACAACCATGCATGTTTTAAAAAAATCCTTAAGAATCAAAAATTAGATTAGGATGTAACATGATGAATTTTTTCTGTGTCCTGCTAAAAGTTGCCAAAATTTGCTCTCTACCTGCCCCGGGGTTATGAATCTCTGCTATTAGAATGGGTTTGTTAACTAAATCATGACTATATCCCCGCTCTGTAGGTTAGGCAGAGTAACAAATATTCACAAGATACGATGTATATTATGTGAGGATCTTATGTACAACAGAGAGAATGACTACTCAACGCTGTACATGCCCTGTGACGCCTTCGCCCATATAGGCTGATAGTCTGACATTAAGGCGTCAACACCTCTTATAAATGGCGGTCCTAAGCACCGAATTTGACTGAGATACAATTAACCTTAAAACTTTAAATTATTTTTCCTTTTGACAAAATATGCAATAACAAACTTGCACAGTAAAACTTAGCCGGGTCTCTTCACAAAAAACGAAGATAATCCAAAACCTGTAAATACGATCTCCCGGGTTTACTTCCGGTTTATGCCCTTTAACTTCCTGTTGTCTCACGGGCGACGGATAGCCTGGGACTCAACCTGTAAACTAATCCAAAGACCGAGGACTGGGAGCAGGGACCGAACACGGAATAAGCTCAACAAGTGAGTAAAATTATGTATGTCTGGGGCTCTGATAAGCGTGGCGAGAGGGGAATAGGTTGCGGTCCGCTCCACTCGCTCTAGATAGCAAGCATGCTTATGTGATCGTATCAGCTCCTTGTACCAAATGCATCTGTCTTTGGTTAAGCACTATCTCAACAACAAGGGTGTCCCGTCTTGCTTTCGTAAATCATGGTGGTTTTTATTTTAAGTCACGTCTTAATAATGGTTCCGTTTGTGGGACCCGAACACACCGGTAATCTGGGTGTTCCCGTGTACGCTTTACTAATATGAATATTACGAGTTGAATACACGTTTTGTACTGTCGGTTTTTCATACTTGATGTGCTCCTTTAAGAAGCTGACTTTCCCTAATCAGTTTTCGTCTTGACATGCGAATTACCCATAACCAGGTGGGTGCCCATAGGGCCACTAAACGCTGATTTCAATAAACGAATATGCACATGGAAAAAAGATTCGTACCACCATGTAAATAATGACTAATCTCAAATAATTAATTTAGGAAAAGAATCCAATTGATAATTTCCTTTTCAATACAACAATCTGTGCGGTTTTAATGATTCTGTATGTGTTATATTGTATGATCTGTATGCTATGCTATGGCATAAGATTTGGTTACAAGCATTTTGTATAAAATATTATTTTATCAGAACTCACAGAAGAACTTCTGCTCCTGGAGTATTGAACTCCCTGTACCTTGGATATTACTAAAATTGGAAACCATAATAATATAGCTATATATGTGAAATTAGGTATGATTACTTTATATTGTTTATTATGCTGTTACTCTTTTGTCTTGTCTTACCACATCATCCTGGTCTGGTACTTTTGGTTACTTTCTGGGTTGCTAAAAGAACATTGAACATCGAGACATTGCCTAAAGCGCACTCCTTATTCTGTTGCCTTAAAATCACTTGATCCATCTTTTTATGGTTTGCACCTTCTTTTGCACTTCTTGTCGATTGCTTTGACTCACTATAATGAAAGCTATAATTAATTGACTTGAGGCATGACACACTGTCACTTCACGGTTTAGATAAGGCCTTGATGCTGAATAAAAAATATTCCAATAACTTTTCCACTCTAGGTGACTTTTTTTCCTTCCTCTTGGGGTCAACTGCTATCTCATCTCACATCTAAACAATCCATTCATCTTCCCCTACAGCCTTGAGAAAGCCCCGGCGCAACTCGCCAAGAGGGGGCGAAACACGTGTCGGCTGTCCATGTTCCACAAAAAATAATAAAGATGTTATACTGCAACCAGAAATAGTTCTGTCCTCTGTATGACGACTTGAAAGAACGGATATTATTCCTGATAAGAATTTTTGTGATCTTCTATGGAGTACACACTCATCACTTCTCAAACCAACATTTTATATAAATACTGACTAAGAAATTGTAGATCTTAAATACAAGTGTAAAGGTGGTTAGAGCACTACATGTATATTGCAAAGGAGTTTGAAGCATTCCATACTGTAAAGCCTCGCTTGATTTAGTTTGACTTTACTAAAATGATTACTACATGGCACTGAAAGAGTCACTATAGCATTGTAAGACCACTCACAGAATGTTTGTTGGAGTGTATGGATACTGACTGGGATGTTTTAGGCCTGAACCACAAGTGTGAAGGTAGTTAGAGCTGTACATACATAGTACATAGGAGCTTGAAGCACTGGATGGCCTAAAACCTGCCTCACTGCATGAGTACATGTATTTATGTGTCTACAAACACATAAAGCAAGCAAATGATTCTCTCTCAATTTTCCCAAATGCACACTAACTTACAGTGTGAATTTAGACAAATAACAGTATCCCTTGCACTTTACTGAAAATATTACTACATGCTACTAAAAGAGTCTCTATGGGATTGTAAGAGCACTCACAGAGTGTTTCTTATAGTGTATGGATACTGACTGGGAAATTGTAGGCCTGAAACACAAGTGTGAAGGTGGTTAGATTACTACATCCATAGTGCATAGGAGTTTAAACCACTATATGTGCTAAATCCTGTCTCACTGCATGACTACATGCATACTGACTAATTGATTACACTACTATAAGGAGAGTCAATGGGTGAATTCATAATACATTGAGTATTACTTTAGTGAAAGGATTATTTCATGCTACTGAAAGAGTCACTATGGGTTTGCAAGAGCAGTCACAGGGTGTTTCCTAGAGTGTATGGATACTAACTGGGGAATTGTGGGCCAGAAACACAAGTGTGAAGGTGCTTAGACCAGTACATGCATAGTACATAGCAATTTGAAGCACTGCTTGCCCTAAAGGATGTCTCACTGCATGAGTACATGTAATTATGTGTCTGCAAACAGATCAAGCAACCAAAGGATTCTGTCTCAATTTTCCCAAATGCACACTGACTGACAGTGTGATTCTAGACAAATAACAGTATCCCTTGCACGTTACTGAAAGGATCACTACATGCTACTGAAAGAGTCACGATGGGTCAGCCATAGGGTGTTTCCTGAAGTGTATGGATACTAACCGGGGAATTGTAAGCCTAACACAAAAGTGTGAAGGTGCTTAGACCAGTACATGCATAGTACATAGCAATTTGAAGCACTGCTTGCCCTAAAGGATGTCTCACTGCATGAGTACATGTAATTATGTGTCTGCAAACAGATCAAGCAACCAAATGATTCTCTCTCAATTTTCCCAAATGCACACTGACTCACAGTGTGATTCTAGACAAATAACAGTATTCCTTGCACTTTACTGAAAGGATTACTACAAACACACATACCAAATGCTTCCCTCACATTGCTTTACAAATGAACACCCACTCACAGAGTGATTCTACAGAAGCAACACTACTCACTAGTCTAGCAGAGTTAAGATGACTGCACACATTTCACATATTTCAATACTACTTTTGAGAGTACAAGCCTGATTCATTTTAAAATTCATAAGCAATGACTGCTTTCAAATCATACCAAAACTTAGCAACAGCCTCATTTTTAACCAGTACTAGAACTGCAAGTACACTCACAGGCTTCTCTCGCATAATTAAGAGTAATTTGGTGGAAAGAAATCCTACAGTGAGAGCACATGTAGCGAGCACGAGTAACTGGTTGTGCTTGCCATTTCTGTTCTGCTGCTTTTAGCGCCATTTCTAAGTGCAAAAAGCATCACTGCATCCATTTTCGATGCTAGGGTGCCTTTTGCACTAAGAAATTAGCATTAAATGAGAGGAATAAATTGGGAGAAAATCCTACACCAAGAGTACATTTAGTGAGAGCAAGCAGATATTTACTCTCGCTATTTGAGTTCTGTTGCATTTAGCACTATTTCTCAGAGCAAACATTAGATTATCATGCCCATTTGTGACTTGAGAGGGGTCATATTGTGCTAAGAAAATAATGCTAAATGCTGGGAGTAAGTTGGACAATCCCATGACAAGAGCCCTTTAGCGAACGAGATCGCTGCTCGCTATTCATCTTCTGTTGCATTTAGCGCTATTTCTTAGGGCAAAATGCATTGTTTTGCTCAGCTTGGATCTGAGTGGTCATCTTGCATTCTAAGAAATAGCCCTAAAGTAAATACAGAAATGCTCTATCCACTTAATTAGGTGAAATGTTGGAGATTTCTTATGTAATTTCACGTGATTATGCTACACTGAATTATGCAAGTTACGTCCACCCCATTTAAAATATAATGCATGAATTATAAAAGTTCTTTATATTTAAATATACAAATATCAAGTTACTTTTAAAAAAATCATATAAAACAACTACCATACTTAATCAATCAATCAATCACAGACATTTATAGAGCGCACTACTTACCCGGAGGGTCTCAAGGCGCTTGGGGGGGGGGGGGAGTGCTGCTACTGCTCGAATAGCCAGGTCTTGAGCTTCTTCCTGAAGGAGAGGTGGTCTTGGGTCAGGCGCAGGTCGGTCGGGAGGGAGTTCCAGGTCTTGGCGGCCAGGTAGGAGAAGGACCTTCCTCCTGTTGTCGTTCTTCGGATGCGGGGGACGGCGGCGAGGGCGTGGCTGGCTGATCGGAGATGACGTTTGGGAGCGTAAAAGTTGATGCCGTTTTTGAGGTAGCTCGGGCCTTGATCGTGTAGGGCTTTGTGTGCGTGGGTGAGGAGGCGGAAGGTGTTTCTTTTGTTGACGGGGAGCCAATGCAGGTCTCTCAGATGTCCGGAGATGTGGCTGTGTCGTGGGATGTCGAGGATGAGTCTGGCTGAGGCGTTCTGGATCCGCTGGAGTCTCTTCTGGAGCTTGGCGGTGGTTCCGGCGTAGAGGGCGTTGCCGTAGTCCAGTCGGCTGGTGACGAGGGCCTGGGTGACCGTCTTCCTGGTCTCGGTGGGGATCCACCGGAAGATCTTCCGTAGCATGCGCAGGATGTTGAAGCATGACGAGGAGACGGCGTTGACTTGTCTGGTCATGGTGAGGGAGGAGTCCAAGATGAAGCCCAGGTTGCGTGCGTGGTCTGTAGGTTTGGGTGCGCTGCCCAGGGCGGGGGGCCACCAGGAGTCATCCCAGGCGGAGGGAGAGGAGCCCAGGATGAGGACTTCCGTCTTGTCTGAGTTCAGTTTCAGGCGGCTGGTCGTCATCCACTCGGCTACGTCTTTCATCCCTTCGTGAAGGTTGGCTCTGGCGGCGGCGGGGTCGTTGGTCAGGGAGAGGATCAGCTGGGTGTCGTCAGCGTAGGAGATGATGTTGAGGTTGTGTTGGCGTGCGATGGCCGCGAGGGGGCTCATGTAGACGTTGAAGAGGGTGGGGCTCAGCGAGGATCCTTGAGGGACGCCGCAGATGACTTCGGTGGCCTCTGACTTGTACGGTGGTAGACGGACTCTCTGTGTTCTTCCGTTGAGGAAGGAGATGATCCATTCCAGTGCCTTCTCCTGGATTCCGACGTTGCTGAGGCGCTGCACTAGGGTGCGGTGGCAGACAGTGTTGAATGCTGCGGAGAGGTCTAGGAGGATGAGGGCCGCTGTTTCTCCGTTGTCCATCAGGGCTCGGATGTCATCGGTGTATATATATATATATATATAAAAAATAAATACCCCCATCCAATACCCCATTAAACCCATAAAAAAATGTAAATATATTAAATAAAATGAATTAAATATTTAAAGACATCATTAACAAATAAAATATATAACATATTTAACACAGCAAACATTAATTATAGAATGCTAATTTTTTTTTGAAAAACACTACTCACCCGATCTCTTAACAGACAAACCAGTCAAAATTAATTACTTTCAATTACTGCCACCTAAAGTCCTGATTTTAAGTTGCATGTTGTAGGGGCAGAAATTACCATGTCCATAGTCACTGATTCCAGACTTTATTTGCACCGCTTCACCATTCAATCCTGAGACTGTATCCCAGGAATCAAGAGTAACCTGAGGACCTGTATTTACTGGCTATTTTCTGCATGCAAAAACTGCATTTCAAGTATGATTCTGATCACCTTGGCCATCTGCTCTGACCAAAGGAGGAGGTGGGGTGGAGAGGGTCTCAGGAGGAAGGTCAGATGATGCGCAGCACTGGGGCCCTTCAAGATGGTAGATAGCCTTTACAGCACAATATTTACCATGCAAAGCCTTTGCCACACAGCCTTTACCATGCAGGTAAGTATTGTGCAGGTAAATATTTTGTACCTTTGCCACTCATGCCTTTAACACACAGGTACATTCACAAAAGTAATCTGAAACAAAATTCAAAATTTACGATTTTTGGTATTCACTGAAATCACTTTTGACTCCTATCTTTACGTCCGCACTTGGGCTGGAATTTCCACACCCAGAGCGCAATTTCTGCACCAGGAGTGGAAGTCCTGCACTTGGGCTGGAATTTCCCCACCCGGACCGGAATAATCGCATTTGGGCCGGATGATCATTTTCATCAATGCTAAATACCTGTCCAAGTGCTTACCATACCCCCATATGCATCAGATGAGTTCAATTAACACCAACTGCAAGAGCAGCACCACAAACCACATAAAAGCAGCATACATTCAAGGAACAGGTTTGGCAACAGAGAGTTCCTGTTTTCATTTGCTGTGCATCGCTACTGGAAAATGTACCAACTGATGAGGGAGAAAAATTTCACAAATGAGGAGACCACCATGATTTTGGAGTTCATTGTGAGGCAGCATAAATGGCTATATGGTCTCCCCCTTACTGCATCAGTGGCATACAGTAGGCAGCTCTCTGGCAGCATTTAGCCACTGCTGTCACAGTATTGGGGGAGGATGTGCGCACAGTCCGTGACATCAAAAAGAAGTGGCAGGACGAAAAGGAGCGTGTGAAGGAGAAGTATGCCAGGATTGAGTTGGCCAGAATTCTCCCTGCCCCACAATCCGAAACCCACCTCCGACTCACCACAGCTGAGGAGGGTAGCCTCACTACAATCCATGCTCCATGGGCTACCTGTGAGTGATGTCCACAACATGGTACCAGGTAAACGTGTTGACAAGACAAGTATATAAAATTGCTGTCTGTGTTACACCCTCATTGTGATTAAGAAAATTATCCAAAGTTTATAGAAGAATATAGCCAGTCAGAGGCTCATGTGTTTCCCTTTATATGTTGCACCAGAAGTCCCAGAATCCTTTGCATTAGAAATGGCAAATTCCTTTCCCACTATTGAAAACATGGGCCCTGTACTGCTGCCATATATACCTACACTGTTAAATAGCAATTGACAAAGTACCCCATCCACTTATCCAGACGCGATTGGGTCAGTCAAGAACATCATGGGGTGGGGTGGTGCAGAGGAAAACCAACAGACAAAGGATAGGGAAAATAAAAACCAAGGGGCAGATTTACGAGTTCTGGCACATATCTGCAAATCAGCAGGGATGCCCCATAACAGATGCGACACTCAATTACCTCCCTGTGCCACCATGAATGCGTCACATTTACAATGCAGCACACGGTAGCATAAGGATAGGGTGATGCATGTTGCATCCTGTGGCGTATCGGAGGGGAATTGCTGGAATCATGTTGCAAGGTCGACGCGGCTCCAGCAATGCTCAGGGGCACCCTATGCCTAACATGCTGCGTCACTCCTTTCGCCTGCTTCAAGCAGGCACAGGGTTTTGACGCAGCATGGATGTAAAAGTGACTCAGTGAAATCTTGTAGATTTCACTGCGTCACTTTTATGAGGCGTTCCTACGACGGAACGCCAACCCTGCGCCGGAACGCCCACATGAAATCTAAAGCAGGTCTCATGTGGCGCAGGGCTTTGAAAAGGTGACGCATCTCCCTAGATGCCTCACATTGTAAATAAGGCGTAACATGGCGCATGGTTTACGCCGCCACCGCGTCACAGAAGTGAGGCAACGGCGGTGTAAATGTGGCACAAGGGGCTTGTAAATCTGCCCCAAATTATCTAAAAAATAACTCACCTTGTGCCAGCCGCATCACAAAGCAAAAGGTGAGAGAATCCTTATTTTAAAACATTTCATTCCCCTATTCCGTTGTCTATTTCCCACCCTGCCCCACCATTACATCCCCAACGTCCCCTGCTCCTACCTGCACCGGCCGTGGCAGTACATTACAATACTATTAGCATGTAGAAGATATGAGGAAATGTCTGACAAGTTCTACATGAAAATTATCGATTTGGTTACTTTTCTCTCTTCTCACCTATTGGCACATTCAGCCAGAGTACAGACCACCACAGTAGCAGAGGTCCCTGCATCTTCTGGGAGGAAACAACATCACCAAGAGCAAGGCATACCACCCTCACTAACTGGTAAGTTAAACTGGTCAGGAGGTGGTAAAAATGCATACATTGTCATCACACAACGGAGGGACATATAGGGCCCGAATTTCAAAGGTAACAGGAGATGAAAATCTAACTTTACAATTACTGGAATTCTTAAAGGATATTTACCGTTAGCAAATGCCATTTGTGAATAGAAAAAGACAAAAAATAAGGTATCTAGGCTCATCACACCTTTGTGATTTGTGAACATTACATTTATTCCACCAACAGTTCCAGAACTGTGAACTCAAACCTGGAATCGAGTGCCACTACAAGTCAAAAATGAGTCCCCACTATATTGTAATTGTTTTTGTAGACAAAATCAAGAAATCCAATGTTAACAAATATAACGATGATGAACAAAAAGTGAGATATAATTGTCAGGAGTATTGAGAATGCGTCTAGTGTCCAACTTAGAACGTTTTACCATACATGAATGTGTCCTGTGCACACAGCTGGTTATATTTGTTAACATTGGATGGCATTTTTTTGGGCCATAAACAAACACAATAGTAGACCTTACTTCAGGAATTGTGGTGTGTCAAATTGATAGACGTTGCTTCTCTGCAGTGGGTCCATTATAAGTTAAATGTGGAATCACTCATGATATTTAGTGCTACACACTTCTGCAACAGTAGTGCCCACACAGCTTGTGCTTATCCTTTGTGCCTGAAATTGAGCGCATCACATGTTGTAGCAGAAATGTAAAGTTGCAAACACACTTATCATTGTAGGTCCAATGATGTTGTCCTAGATTCCAAGACCCCCATTGACTTCTGCTACATGATTGGCTGTGACATCTGGTCAGGGATCACACACTGGGCAGGTGCGGGCCATGGTAAGTTAACCCAAGAATAATGCATCTGAATGCTCATGAAATGTGCCTTTAATCTCCGCTGTATGTTGTATGTGTTTTACATCACTGTTGTCCTGCAAAACAATATGCCTACATATGGCATTGAACCACATGTCAGATCACACTTTGGTGGCTAGTGAAAGGATGACACAAAATGCATGCCAAGTGAGTGCAGAATGGACATAAAATTGTATATAGTGTCATATGAAGTGTCCTAGACAAAACTAGATTGTAATTCAATTATATGAAAACTCTCTTGCAAAATATCAATGGACAAATCCTATTGAAATTGGTGTGGCTAAGGGTCGCACTGATGCCGGTTGTGTAATTTTGTGATAGATGTATGGGCTATTAAGGTGAATCTTCAGGAAATGAAATTTTCAAATCTCTTGGCTGAAAAGCACAACGCAAATCCAGTGTAGGCGGCAACCATCAAAGCCACAGACACAAGTTTTCCCTCCTGCTGCTGAGCCAAGCTCGCGCAGAGGAAGGATGACAATAGGCATCCTGTCATAGGGAGGTGTAACCACCTCCCAGGCAGGATTTAGTGTATTAGGGCTGGGTGGGTGCACTCTCTGAGTGGCAGAAAGTCTGTACTGGGGGCACATTTGGTGTCCCTGTGCATTGTCCAACTCAAACCAGTTCTGGAAGCTATTAGCTCCTGCTCTGGCATGGAACTGGACAAAGGACATAGGTGTAGCCACTCCTCTGTCCTGCCCCTCCACTAGGAGGGTCCACAGAATCTTTCCAACCCCTTCCCATGGGTATAAAGTGGGTTACCTGGCTACAGGACTTCAGATTTTGCCTGGACTAGATTCTGCTAAGAAGAAACCAAGTACTTCGACTGCCTGCACGATGCTGCATGACTGAATAATCTCCCTTGGAGTAAATGAGTTACTCCCCTGCAAAAGCAAGCACCTAAACACATCTACCTGGTTTGCTTCTCCAAAGCTCCTGAGGACTCTGAAGATTTCAGCAACACAGGAGATCGGTTGACGAAGCTCCCTGAGGTTGACCTACCCTCTCAGCAATTCTGAGACCAGTATCCCTCATGGGGAGAGTGCAACCTGAACCCCTGTGCACCGCATACTTATGCAGTTGCATATGCTTAGTGACAATTCCTGAGCCTGTGCTTTGGCCTCCATGTAGTCGGGACCCCGAGCAGTATTTGCACTGAAGATTTCCAGCCTCCACTCCACGAGTGTCCTGTGGGCTGGTCCTTTGCTTACTTGCTGGAGGTCTCCTCGCAATCCCTGGTCCGTTGGCCTGTGTGGTCCTATAGAGGGTCACCTTGTGAATTCTTGGGCTTACCTGGTTGCTCCAGATGTTCCCTGACTCTCCATTGCTTGGAGAGTCCACTGGACCTTGCTGGTCCACCCGGTAACCTGTTTCCTCTGACAGCATGGGTTGCAATTGCCAAGGCTTGTTGGTGATCCAGCTGGACATAGACCCCTCATCTCCTGACATCCTTTATGGGACAGCTCACCTCTGGATTTTGGTCATCCTAGACATCTCCTGGTCCCCGTGGCTGCAGAGTTAAATAACCCGTCCAATCACCTGAAGCACCCGACATCGGTGGGCATTCGACTACCAAGCCCCTGTTCACCAGAAGTAACCCAGACTCTGTTCCCTTTGCTTTCAAGTTCCTCTGATCTTGAATACAGGCTTGGATTCCACCGGACACTCTTCGCCTTTCCAGGCAGCAGTACTTCTTTGCCGCTCTCCATTGAAAACGACATGTCTTCTGACACCACTTCACACCTATGCACCCGGCTCCTCTGAGATAGGTAACACGGTTACCTCAGTACTCACTGGTGGGTTGGCCTTAGAACCTCTTATGTTCCAAAGGGTTTGCTTGAAGTAGTCTTAGAAGTGTCCTTAACTTGTAATTTTCCAACCGCAACTTTCTCATAGAGTTGTACAGAGCACATATCTGTGTTTCCTCACTGCACCCGTCCTCCGTGGGCTCCCTGTGTCACTCTTCTGGGTGGTTCCTTGTGGTCCTAGTGATTCTACGTGCTCTAGGCACTATGTCTAGTCAAGTCATTGTTGTTACACCATTTTATTAGTATATGGTTTGGTCTTCCCCTGGAGCCCGCTGTGTATGGTGCTATTACGAATGTTCTATTGATTCAGTATTGTGTGCTTTAAGTTCTAAGATTAGTAGAGATAGTTATATTATTAAATACATATTTTTATATAAACACTGTGTGGTTCTCCTTTCATTTAGTCATTTAGGATGTGACTTTCTGGTAAAACAAGCTGCTTTACATTCCTTTAATATTAAGCCTGAAGGCTGCTCTCCATAGCTACCACTAGGATAGCTTTTTTTTTTTTTAAGTTCAAAAGAATTTTATTTGATAGTAATAAAATGAGAAAATCAGGTGTCAAAACAGAATACAATGGGATACAAATTTAAAGACTTTTAAGCAATAAAAAAGAAATCTGGGTGCAAATTGATAAATGAAGAAGAGATATAGGAAAAATACATGAACATAAAATATGGCAATCATAAAAACGTTGAGAAAATTTTGAGAAAATAATACATTGAAGAAGAAATGGAATGTATCGGGCGATTAAGGGGGCTTGGGAACCTCTTGTTGTGGAGGTAGAGGATGAAACAAACGTTTACTGCAGGAGTCCAAATAAAGCGTAACTGGAGTCCATAAGTCCATGCGTTTGACAGCCAAACATGCCGGGAAAACATGAGTGGTATCGAGCCTGTGGTTATGACACACATTAAACCACCATGCTTTGAAAGAAATCTTGGAAAAATCCTTCCAGTTAACTGTTAATTGTTGGAAAGCAGCAGCAAGTAAAAGGTCAACAATTTGGGGTTGCAAGTCAACATCATCCCAGCAAGGGGAAAGGCTACCCATAAAAATATGTGTGTGGGAAAAAGGGATAGAAGTGTGGAAAATCACATTAATTTGAGCCCAAACCTGCAACCAAAAACTGCGAACGCAAGTACATAAAAATAACATGTGGAGTAAATCAGCTTGTGGAGATGAGCAAGACCAGCATGCGTGAGGAGTATCAGGAAAGCGTTTGTGCAGGTCAGAAGGTGTGAAGAGGAGTCTGTTATAAATAAAAAATAAAGTCTGAGTGAGTGTTGCTGCCCTTGAAGATTTGCGGAGTTTGGTCCAGATTTTGTCCCAGAAGGGAACTGACCAAGAGACAGACAAATCATGCTCCCAGGACTCCTCGATTTTGGATTTAGGTCTTGGAGCCTCGCTGGCGTGAAGGTATTTATAAATAGCGGTAGCTCTTGGTGCAGTGCATAAGAAGAAGTGGAGTGAGGAGGTGAGATTGGAAGGGGGAGAAGAAGGGTTGGGTTGAGTGAGGAGACCGTATTTCAGTAAAACCGTGTCTTTAAGGGATTGATATTGACGTGCAGAGGAGGCGGGCAAGTCATAAAGGCTGCGAAGTTCATGAAAAGATAAGAAAGTGGAGTTAGAGAAAAGTTGGGAAATCCATTGTAGACCTCGAGTATGCCAAGATTTCCAGAAAAAGGGTCTGTCCCGGATGAGTAAGGAAGTGTTATGCCATATGGGGGAGGATAGGAAATCAGCAATAGTGGTGGGGGGTGAATGAGAGGAAGAGAGGAGTAATTTTGTGGTAAACTTATGAATCGGAGTAGAAACAGATGTGGGTTTGCGAGAGAAGGAAAGGTATTCGGAAAAAGAGAAGGGAGATAGAAGAAGGCGTTCGAGTTTGGCCCATAATGGACATGGGGTATCAGGATCTTGGAGCCAAAAAGAGGCTTGTCTCAATTGGAATGCCTTGTGATAGGCTGGGAAATCAGGGAAGTTAACCCCACCCTCTGATTTAGGGCAAATCAAGCGTGCCAAGGACATTCGCGGTCTCTTTTTGTTCCAGAGAAAGGAGACTAGAATGGAGTTAATCTGTTTAAAATATTTGGATGGGATGGGGACCGGAATATTAGAGAGCGTGTATAAGACAATGGGAGATAGCATCATTTTTATAGTGTCTAGGCGGCCCCACCAGGAGAGGTAAAGAGGATGCCATTTGGACGTGAGATCTGTCAATTTTTGAATACATTTGGACATGCACAGGGAAACGGTATCCGGGATGGTGGGGGCAACATGCATTCCGAGGTACTTGATGTGGGAAGGTTTCCATGTGAAGTTGGAGGCGGCAAAATCTGGTTTAAATGTAAATTTGGTTAAAGGGAGGATCTCGCATTTGTCATTATTAAGTTTATAACCAGAGATTTGGGAGTAAGCATGGACTTCGGTAAGAAAAGCAGGAATGGAGAGAGAGGGGTTGGAGACAAATAACAGAATGTCATCCGCATAAGCCGCTAATTTGATGTGGGAATCTGATAATTGGTAACCCTGAATGGAGGGGTTTTGACGAAGCTTGGAGAGGAAGGGTTCCAGAGCCAAGTTAAAAAGAAAGGGGGATAGGGGACATCCTTGACGAACGCCTCTTTTTAAATCAAAGAATGGAGAAATTTGACCATTGGCGCAGACCGCTGCACGTGGGTTAGAGTAAAGCAGTGAAATTAAGGATGTGAAAAGAGGACCAAAACCGAACCATTGGAGGGTATGAAACAGGTAAGTCCACTCAACCCTATCAAACGCTTTTTCAGCGTCCAAAGCAATGGCCGCAAGAGGGTGAGGTAAAGGGCGGGATTTAGAGAGAATGTTAAATAAGAGTCTGGTGTTGTCAGTGATAAATCGGCCTTTGACAAAGCTGGACTGTTCTTCACCCAATAAGTCTGGGAGGAGAAGGTCGAGTCGTACTGCAAGAGATTTTGCGAAAATTTTGTAATCAATATTGACCAGGGAAATCGGCCTGTAATTTTTGCAATATTGAGGATCCTTCCCCTCCTTGGGTATGAGGCAGATATGGGCGTCTGAGAAGGAGCCCGAGGAAGAACCCAAGGAGAGGAAAGTGCCGATAAGAGAGTGGAGCCTGGGTATAAGAAGCTTTGAAAAGTGGAGAAAGAATTCAACTGTGAAGCCGTCAGGCCCAGGGGCCTTGTCTTTTTGGAGTGTTTGAAGTGCTTTAAGTAATTCTTGTTGGGATATATCGTGTTCTAATTGAGAAAGGTCAAGTGGAAAGTGTGATGGTTTTTGTATAGTGGAAAAAAATGCGTCCAGTGAGTGGGAAGATGGGTGAGTTTCAGAAGAATATAAGGTCTCATAAAAAGTGGAGAATGTAGTGAGAATGTCTGCGTCTGTGTGTTTAAGGTTCAAGTCAGTATCGTAGACAGATTCAATGTTTAGTTTGTTGTGTTTCACCTTCAAATAATTAGCCAGGATTTTGCCAGCTTTGTTTTTGCCCCCATAAAACTTGGCACTAGACTTCAATAAATACAATGATGCATCATCTGTAGATTTTTTGTTAAATTTCATCTTAGCGTTGATAAGGGCGGGTAGGGTTTGCTGTGAGCGGGAGGTGAAATAAGAATGCTCCAATTTCTTAATATCTAGAAGGATGATTCTAGTGGCTTCTCGAGCAGCTCTACGTTTTTTAGCAACAAAGCCAATGATAAAGTCCCTCGCTGCCGCTTTAAAAGCATCCCAAATAGTATGCTTGGGAACAGGAGAGTTATCGTTTAGGGCAAAGAATTCATGGGAGAAGGAGGTGAAGGCGGTAGTAAATTTGGGGTCCAGGAGAAGAGAGTTGTTGAAACGCCAGCGTTTAGGGCCTGTTAATTTGGGCAAAAGGTCCAATTGAACTAATGTAGGGGCATGGTCAGAAAGTAAGATTGGACCTATTTCTGCGTAAGAGAGAGTCTGGGCAATGTTGTGGGTAACAAAAATGTAATCGATTCGAGATTGGGAATGATGACATGGGGAGTAGAAGGTAAATTCTTGGAGACTTGGATTACAAAGACGCCAAGCATCAGTGAGTTTATGTTGGGAAATGGTTTGGGAGAAGAATTTGTGAGGTTTGTTAGGAATGAAATGTGCTTTGGAGTTTCTGTCTAAAAAGGGATCTAAGGGCTGATTGCAGTCTCCCGCTAAAATGAAATTATCATCAATGAATCTGGTGACGTGCTGGGAAAATGAGTGCCAAAAAGTGGGATCGCCAGTGGTAGGGGCATAAACATTTAGAAGAGAAATTGGAACATTCTTAATAGAGAGTTTAACGTAAGTCCATCGGCCTTCAGTATCCGACTCTTGAGCAATCATAGAAGGAGAGAGAGCTTTGTGACATAAAATAGCAACTCCATTGCGTTTGCCATCCCCAGGGGAAAAATAAACATCACCCACCCAGCTTCTCTTCAACTTAACAGATTCTTCAGCAGACAAATGGGTTTCTTGCAAAAAAGCAATGTCCACATTTAAACGCGAAAGATGAGACAAAATTCGTTGTCGTTTGATAGGCGAGTTGATACCCTTAACATTCCAGGTGATTATTTTAAGAGACATTTCATATCAAGAAAGAGGGAAGAAAAAGAAGAAAAGCAGAAGAAGATAAGAAAAGTCGAAAGGGACCCAGATGAGTAAGAAAAGCATAAAAAGCCAAGAAGAATGAGGGAGTCGGTGAAAATCAGCGTAGTATAATAAAGAATGAAAGGAGGAGTAAGAAAGAAAAAGAGTGGAGGAAAGGAATGTAGAAGCGAGTTGTGTAGTGAAAAGGATAAGGTAGTCCAAGAAGTAGTTAGAATGATAGGCGGAGGGCAGTAATAGAAGAGTATTCGAAAACCAAGAGAGAGAGACACCTGTAAAACATAAAAAATCGGGGAACATAGAAGTGAAAAAGATACAAGGAGGGAGGCGAGGAACAGGGAAGATGGGGAAAACATACTTACGGAGGGTAAAGATGGGGAGGGTTGATCACCAGGGGAGAGGTACGCGAGAAGATGAATGAGGGGGGAGCACCAGGCAGAGGAGGCAAGCGTCCAGTGCAAACGAACCAACAGGTCGGGGGAATGACGCCATATATATCATAAAACCTGCAAGGAAGAGGGAGAAAAAACAATAATGAATGAGACAAAGGAGAGAAGGGGAGAATTCAACAATAAAGAGTGAACAAAAAGGTACGTAAGTATACGGCAATGAACAGTATTAACTAACGAACAAGGATAAAGGAAAGCAATGTGAGAGGAAGAGCAAGAGAACATTAGAACAAAAGCTGCCGAAAAACGTGGCAGAGACAAACAAAAATACATTCAACAAGGCACGACAAGCATGCAGAATGAATGAAACTTCAATGCTTCATCACGTCGGAATCATGGCGGAAAAGCTGACGAGGAGCTGGAGAAGTCCATGCCGGAGGCTTGAGTTGCATTCAAAAAGCTCCGTAGGCGAATAGGATCTTCATATGTCGTAGTTTTGTTGTTGTAGGTTACTCTGAATAGGCAAGGATGGAAAAGACCGTATCTGGCTCCAATGGCACAGAGTTCTGGTCGCATGTCCAAAAAGGCCTTGCGGCGAGTAGCTGTAGCTTTTGCGTAATCCTGCACAAAGAAAAGATTGGAACCAGACCATTGTAAGCGAGATGAGGCACGAGCTGCTGAGATAACTTTGAGGAGGTCAGTATATTCTAAGAAGTACATGATGACACCCCTTGGTCGTGAAGAAGGAGAGGAAGTAGAAGGAAGGCGACCCAACCGGTGTGCGCGCTGGATGTTAAGCGTGGTGTCCTCAGGTAGATGGAGAAGTTTGGGTAGAAACGATTTGAAGAAGGCGATGGGATCATTCCCCTCAGAATTTTCCGCCAGGCCGTAAAGGCGGAGATTGTTGCGCCTATTACGATTCTCCAACTCCTCAACCTGCTTTTGAAGAGACGAAACTTGAGATTGCATGTGTGTTACTTTGGAGGATGACTCTTGTAAAGCGGTTAAGGAATGTTCTACTGTGGTTACTCTGGCATCCATCTGAGACCAATTGTCAGTTAGAACCTGCAATTTAGAATTAGTTTCCTCCATGAAGGGTCTGAGGGCTCGAATTTCTTCCAATAACAGCTCCATGGAAACAGCCGATGTGGACCCCGTCGGCGATGGAGGATCCTTCTTGAGGCGTTTTGACGTGACCTTTCCTGGAGGTGGGATGGGCCGCTCCGTGTTGGACTGCGACATTTGAGTGAGAAACTCCTGGGAGGCCTCGAGGTGCGCCAACGCTGAAAAGACTTTAGAGTTTTTAATGAAGACACGTCGTGGAGGCTTGGAGGTGCGAGAGAGTGCCTTTTTTTCCATAAAGATGAAGAACAATATTATCCAGTACAAGACCAGAGGCAATGAAGAATGTGCGTTAAAGCTTCAAAGTGAAAAACTGCGCAGGATGCAAGTATGCCCTGAGGTGAGGAGAGTAGGTGAAGCAGCGACCAATTCTTTAATTGAAGGGGTTAAGAGAATGATGCCGAGAGCTGAGAGCCACCTTGGTGATGAGATATAAAGAGATGACACTTTGTAGAGCAAAGGAAGTCCGTCAAGGAGAAAACATCATGAGTGCAAGGGGAGCAATTGAAGGAAAGCGAAGAAAAACCTTGCTCAAAGCTGCTTCAAATAGTAAATACTGTTAGAAGTACGAGCAGGAGACAAAGCAGCGCATATTGGCATAAAATGAACGTTGTCTGAATGCACCTGCAGAATATTTGAGGAGATAGAAGTCCATTTACTCAAAATGGCCGCCCATGCAACACAGAAGCGAGGTAAACTCAGTAAAAGTCGTTAATAGGCAACATATGGGAGACGTTTGTAGTGAGGAGGTGCAGGAGCAGGAAATACCTCATTTGAAAGATATATCGTTGTGCAGGGCTCCGTGGCAAAGTCGCAATGTTCTGAAGCGTGAGCGCCGCAGTCCACGCTGAGAGGAAGAGAAAAAAAAAACAAAATGGCGGGCGCGACTTTCACTCAGCCGCGTCCGCCGCAAAAACACCAAAAACGGGCATTCCGGCGCTCGAAAGGGTTCCCAAACGGCAGCTTTCCGTCCGCTTCAGTCTCCGATCATGGAGAAGCCGTCTTGCAAGTGCAGGTACGATGTGGAAATTGGCGAAAACCCCAAGCGACCGGGAGCGCTCACATCTGCGCTTCCGACCTCGCCGGGCGCCAAGCCACGCCCCACTAGGATAGCTTTCAATAAAGGTTATCTTTCACCTCATACATCAGAAGGGTTGTGTGGACTGGTACAAGGTGCCCACTTTAATTAGTGTACCACATATACCAACCCACCTTCTCACATTGGTGTGCAGTGGTTGAGATTCAAGCATGCTATTGTTTTACCATATAAATAACATTGAATGATTAACTGAAAACCACCAACAATTTTAGTTACAAATATTACAATCAAGATTAGAATAAAGTAAGTTCTACTGAACTTGGAGTTGGGTAAGTTAAGTGTCCAGCACACCCTTTCCCCAACACAAGAGAGTTTAGTCTTCCACTAGGCTAGGTAAGTTCCTACATCACATAAAACTAGTATGTCTACTAGAAAAGAGCCCAGTGGCTCTCTGCCAACTAGGTACAATGGTATTCCATTTTTCGAATTGAAAGCCATGTGTGTGTCTTGGAAGCTGAGGACAGGGAGGAGAGCCAACACTCAACGCCTCGTAGATATATTGCCTCTAGATGACCTCAGAAAGACTCCAGGGCCTGATGAGGTAGGTAGAGTGGGAGATACAGGGAATGAGGATTGGAGGGGAGGTCTCACCTTCTTTGGCCTAGATTCACACTCTGACCAGGGGAATCAAGATGATTCTAACCTGGCAAATCAGGATCAGGAAGAGCATGGAGAAGGGCCTGAAGGTGCTCTCTTCAATCCTCCAGGAAGAATTCAGAGTTTACCTTGGAGACCTAGGTCTACCTCTGAAGAATCTAGAGACTTCTGTAGGTAATTTCATATCTAATAAGAGAGAATACTCTTATGACAGACAGTGCCACTTCCTAAAGCTTGAGGAAGTCAAGCCTAGGCTCATAAGAGAGTAATTTGCATTGGATGACGAAGCCTTAGAGCTCCGAGAGCTAGTAAAAGATCGGGACTAGAGTCCCATGGTGGCAGCAACAATGTCCCTAGAACGAGAGAGTATTCTCATGATCATAGGAACTTGAGCAAGATAGTCCCTCCCAATCAAAGTGGGGATGACATCCACAAATGGATGACTGCACTAGAGAGGGCCTGTAAAGTACAGAGGGTCCCTCAAGAGCAGTGGCCAGATATTTTGTGGCTCTCCGTTGCTGACAAAGGTAGAGATAAGCTCCTCACTGTAAGAGAAGAGGATGCTGATAAATATTCAGTCTTGAAGAGTGCTCTCGTTGATGGGTTTGGCTTAACCACTGAGCAATACAGGATTAAGTTTAGAGACACCCAGAAGACACGACTGGGTAGACTTTGTAGATTGTGCTACTAAGGCTCGGGAAGGCTGGTTACTTGTCAGTTAGGTATGTGATTTTAAAAGATTGTACAATTTAATTATGAAGGAGCAGACCCTTTATAATTGTCAAAATCAGTTGTTGCATCAGTACTTGGTTGTTTCGGATCTGACGCCTCACCAAGAACTGAGAAAGAATGACGACAGATGGGTCAGAACCAGGGTGAAGCAGAAATCTCAGAATCAAGGTGGTGACCACAAGAAGCAAGATGCTAAAACGTTGGATATGGGTGGGGAGAAGGGTAAAAACCAGAAGTCTTCACAACGGCCCCAAAAACCTGCATCTGTGGGGGAGTCACACAAACAAGGGAAAGGCAAAAAGAAACATTGGTGTCATATCTATAGATAGAAGACACATTGGACAAAAGATGCTGATTGTCCAAGGGCCAAGGAATCTACTCCAGCCACCACTGCCCCTAAGGCAACTGTTCCCATTAGCTCTGTTCTAAGTGGTGGACGGTGTACAGAACAAGGGTATAGAAGGGTTAACCCTGGGATCTGAGATGGATTCTGGCCTAATCAGAATTCCAACTCAGGCTGTCGTAGTCTGTGATGAAGGCATGGATATTGCCTCCTTATTTGTCAGTCCCAGTAACCTGGAAAAATACAGACAACAGCCTTTGATCAATGGCAAGGAGGCCATGGCATACAGGGACACAGGTGCAAATGTCACAATGGTGACAAAAGAGCTTGTGGTCCCTGAACAGATCATTTTCGGTGAGATGTACCAAGTGACCAATGCCAGCAATGTCAGGACAGACCATTCCATGGCAGTTGTGAATTTCACCTGGGGAGGGGTAACTGGCCCTAAGAAAGTTGTGGTTAGCTCATACCTCCCTGTTGAATGCTTATTGGAGAATGATTTGGAAACTTCAGCCAGGGCTGAGGTGGAAATCAGAACACATGCAGAAATGCCGGGCATCTCTGCAGATGTGCTTGCCATGACTATGTCACAGGCAGAAATGTCTTCCACGGAACAGGCCCTGGATCCTGCAAAGATGGACCTGGTGCCTTCCAAGAGAAGAAGCAATAGGGGTAAGGCAATGTCTCCCCCCTCCCGCCTCAGGGTGAGGATCTGTCCCTTGAGGGAGATGATCCCAGTCCCTCTGAAGGAACTGTCTCAGAGGAAATTGAACATGATCAGGTTGAGTTCTTGGGGACAGGGGGCCCTTCCAGGGCAGATCTGAGCCAGAAGCAGCTGAGCTGCCCCTCTCTTGAACCCCTCAGATAGCAAGCTGCTGATGAGGCTGTTGGTAGTACCAGTGGATCCCACAGGATCTACTGGGAGCATGGACTTCTATATTCAGAGGGTGGAGACCACAACCCTGGTGCTACCAGGAGGTTGGTTATACCTCTGAAGTTTAGAGGCTTCCTATTAACACTGGAACATGACATCCCATTAGCAGGCCAAAGCAAGACCTGGGACAGACTTGGCCCTCACTTTCACTGGCATCACATGTCAGAAGACACAAAAGAGTTTTGTTGTTCCTGTATCACTTGCCAAGCCAGTGGTAAGGCGGGTGATACTACAAAGGCCTCTCTGATACCACTACCTGTGGTGGGGGTTCCCTTTGAGAGGGTTTGTAGTGTAGTTCCTATATCCCTAATAGGCTCTGCGCATTGGAATATCATAGACTATAGATTTGACATAGGACTGAGGTCAGTATGTCTCTATCGAATATATTAAACTTAATTGTGTGTGTGTGTGTGTGCCAGCTAACTCAGAGGTCACTAGAAACTTTCTCGAATGAACAAGATGGGATTAGTCTCTGACAACCGCATAAACATGACAACTTTGTTTCCCTTAGAGTCGGAACAATATCTTCAGAGTCGTGGAAACAATAGATAACTTTTTTACTTAGTCAATCGTGCATGCTTAGCTTCTAATGAGTTACAGAGAAATAGATAGACAAGGTGTTTCAATAAAAAGGGGTTTATTGAACAGTCTTATTTCTCATGCAAGAGATATGAACTGCTACAATCGTTAGACAGAATGCGAAGTATAATGCGTACAGCGCAAACAGTATATAATATTAAATAATACTGTAATAGCATGATCTGGTGCCTTCTCAACTCACGGGTTCACACTCTGCGACTCTGGGCAATAGCTTGCTTAATCTTCACAACGGCCCCTCGTGGTGGGATGCCTGGCTTTCACCTTGTGGATACCCTGTCAGGGTTATCTCACAGGGGAATAACAGGACGGGTTCCCTAAGCGAGCGCGGAGATGCCCCAGGGTAAGTCGTGCGCTATATAAGTTTCATTCATTCATTCATTCATTCATCTGTTGCTATGACATATATAAAATACATACATAAATAACACAGCTAAAATACCCAACTGTCTTAAGTTAGTTCTGTGAATCGGGCCCATTGTAAAATAATGTATCAAAAACCGGTGTATGCATAAAATGGCAGTGGTGCTGTACACATTAAAGCAATGTTTCATTCTAAGCATATATTTACATTTGATGGCTAAATAAATTATATCATGAAAATATACATTTATGAAATGGCTCGTAAATAGGGATGAAAAGGTGCCGAAACCAATTCGTGCCAGATTACATAATCATTTGTTTATGGACAAGGTCAAATATTGTCTCTGGAAGTGTTTAAAGAAATCTTGTTCTCTATGAGTAGTTTTACTATAAGCAGGTTACTTGTGCCAAAAAAGTTAGTACCTTGTTTTCAAAAAATGAAGGTCAAATTCAAAGTTTTCTCAGAATACTGTGTGCCAAAATCAAAAGTCAGTGTTAGGGCTTGGAGAAAACATGAAATCTTCTATGTCTATAGACAAAAAGGCATCTACCATTGTAGGTGAAAGTTGGATTACCTCGTTTAGAAGATTAACCGCACATAGATGTGAACTATCGCCTTCAGCATTGGTCGCATCAACAATGTTCATATTGGATGGTACCTGCGCACCTGATGTTTTCTCTTGTACCGCAGCAGTTGCAATTTGCATCTGTGAGATCACAATAAATGCCGTCATCAGAATTGGTAGCTGCTGGGGACAACACCGAGCATTGGCTTTTACGGGGTCCAGCAAAGTATCAACATCCATTGGCATGACTGATGGGAGTGTTAGACAGATGTCTAGAACGCATTCTTCACCGCATACCAGGCAGTGTAGAACAGGTAAGATGCAATCTTACCAGATTGGTCTGAATGGCAGAAACCATGTGGCATTTAAATTTCATAGACGAGGTAACCCCAGAATTTGGACGATGCGACACTTCATCGCCAGTAGAGTTGTCTCCATGGAGAACTGGGTGACGCTGGTGATTTGGCTTGCCATCTCGTAGCAGAAGTAGCAAAAATAGTATCCCAACTCCGAGTCCCAAAAGAAGGGGCAGTCCGCCAAACACAGAGTGCACGAAATTTGGAATTATTCTGAGGACAGCTTGAAAAGATGCTAACAGTCCAGAAAACACGGTCTTAAATACTTGTACAATACTACTCGTATCAGACATGTTTAAGATACGACTTAACATTTCTGAGAAATGTATACGGCATTTTTTATTCAAAAGGGCATGTATCTCGGCAGAAGTCCTTGTGACTTGTAGATCATAGGTCTCTTTGGCCGAGGTCCGTGGCACAGTTTTTTGCAAAAGAATGGCTTTCATTCTGCTTAGAGTATCAATTTGAATAGAAGAGATGTTCAGTGAAGGCCAAAGTGGCGGCTCCCTGACTGTCTTGGTGTTTGGAAACAATACTTGCATACAGCAAGTAACCTTGGCTGACACTGTTACTAGATATGGAATACCTGGCAACATGCCACAGCAGCTGTGATCGTTCAACATGAGGTAACTTCCATTTGAAAGTTGTCCAAAAATTGGATCAATCACTGCAGCAGGTGAACCTTGCAGGTGACAGGATAAGTTGTTAAAGGAACCATCTCAGTCCCCATGTAAATTAATACCAGGACAAAGGAGAGTACTGCTTAGTGCGTTGTCACAGTTTGTACCGCTTAGAAACACCTCACGTCCCTCACTTCAACATCTGTGTGTGCATGGTAAATCCCAGGATGTCTTGATGTATTTTTTACCTAGCCTTTCATATTTGCCTTCTGGTCTGTGTTTTTGGCAATACTGAAAATGAAAAATTGTAACAGGTAGATGATTGCTCCATGTATTATCCATTCAGTAGCTGTTTTTTCTGCGAATGTAAATGGTAATCTTTCCAGTTTTTCAATGCTCAGCACCGTATAGGCTGCTCCCCTTTGTGCCAGTTTGATCTGTTTATCAGTGAGATAGAATTCTGAAAACAGTGACGTAGTATTGATTAAACACCAAGGCACATAGCCTGAATGCAAGTTTTGGAGCGTCCAACCTAATAGCATGATAGAACGTAGCTGAGACTGACCATGTTGCAACATGACCAAGTCTTGTTCCTTGATGTCTATGGCAGAAGATACAATGCTGTCCAATGAATATATCCGGGATGACAGGTTTGTTAACCCATTGTCAACTACAGAGAGAGATTTCTCTAAATTAATACGATCGATTTCTCGTATTCGTTTTGCAGTCACTGCTTGCGTAATCTTCCATATTTCGTTATATGCAGCATACATACCGGCATATATGAAACGCTTTTGACACAGTTTTCCTGGTCCTAGCAAGAATTCCCTAAGGTCTGCGCCATCTTTAAGTAAAAATAAGTGTTTCTTTACATCCTGTAGTATATCTTTCTGTAGCCAATCAAGGCATAGCTTTCCTACACTGAACGTTGTTATTACCCCAGGATGCTGTCTTTGAACATATCTTGGGTCTGGCCTATTGACTTTGAAACCTTGAGTTTTGTTCAGGAATTAATCGTGACAGCTATTTTTGCCTATGGGCCAGAGCAACCATTTGTTCCAATCTAGATCTGATCTGTTGTGATGCAAAGTATTATGTACGTCGACTTCCGCCTCTGAAGTGTTATTTCTCTCAGGTATAGGTGTAGGTATGGATGGATTGTTCATATCCTTGATCTTGGCTAACCCAAGACAAGACATTTGTTGGACAGTGTCATTCAAACACAAAATTTGCTCAGGGATGATACAGGCTCTAAACAAAGCATCCACCCCCTGCACTTGCCAATCTTTTGAACCCCAGACAGTTTTTTTGTCTCAATGTCGTCTTTCCAGAAATTAAAATCCTATCTAGGCAGTTGGACATAAAAGGCTGCAGAATGAATCTGTTTGGTATTTGTTAACCTACTTTTAATTTCTGTGTCTGTTCACATTTCTAAAGTAAAATGTTTTTGCATTGGATACATTGAACCCTGAAAAATATGGAAATTTCATAGCAAAAATCTTTGAACTACCCTCGGGAGGTGCAGGACAATCTTCCTGTTGGTTATACTTATATACATTTCTAGGCATTGAAGATTTGTGTAAGAAATGATGACCATAGTAGTTATAACAATACATTTGTTCATAGTCTGATGAACCTTCTAAATATTCATGATTTGTGAATACTGCTGACATCTCTAGATTAGACATCATATTATTAACAGTCTTGAAGTCCCAATCATCAGAAAAGGTACTAAAGGAAATAAAGTCACTTAATGAAATCTTGAATAAGTGTGGAATCTTCAACAGCTCTGACAGGCCAAAAATGTCATGCTCTGTTTTGTCCCAAGCTGTATCATCAGGTATAGGAACGGCTGTGATGTTCACTGCTGACAAGTCTCTTTGTTCATGATGGGATGATTTGTGTGGATTGAGAAGTAAGATGACTTGCTTTATTGCTGTGTCCATTTTGACATATCATCCTTTTATTAGCATACCTAGAGGTATTACAAGAGTTAACCAAAGTAAAAGAAAAAATATTCCCAACACAATCCAAAGTTCAATCCAAGGTGAAACCAGATGAGTCTTTTTCAAGTGATGAAATAAGGCTGTTGCTTGTTCTTTGAAAGTTCTTTTTGCTAGCGTTGTTTCAGTGTCGCTGGGATCCTCAGAAAATGTATCAAAGTTAATGAAATAGCCAGAGGCAGTTCGGTCAATGGTGGGGATTGCATCCGGATTTGTTGAAATCGCTGGAACCACTTGATCACTTGTTACGTTTGTGTAGACAGGTGTTTCAGGATGAACTGTTATTTGTGTCTCAAAAGGTATGAGTTACATAGCTTTGTTGCTTAGTCATTCTTTTCTCAATGCAGATTCTTCAATGGTGATGAGTCTCTCAGTTTGAACCTCTTGGATTGTAGCTAGAGGAGTGCGTCTGCTACATTGTTGAAGTCCACGTGGCCTACTGCTTAGTATTGGCCACATAGTGTGGTTTGATCAGGTCGATGCACATGAACCTATTCTCCTTTTTTTCAGCAAGGGGCGGCAGTATCACTATTCTTATTCCGTGGATTGCTAGGACAGGTACTGGTTGTCTGTAAGAAGGCCCAAATTCCTTCTTGTCCGCGATCTTTTCTCTGACTAGATCACTAAGCTTTGGGATCCAGACAGGCCTTGCTGGGATGGTTGTTTTATCCCCACTGGTGGTTGGCTTCAGGAACACGTTGCTTTGTTCTTAGTTCATTCAACTCCTGTAAAACAGCCAAACGATCTTTAATATCAAATTGATTTTGTTCCACCACTGATGTGTGACATTTATGTCCTGTTTTTTTCTCTCCACCACTGAATTTCCCTCAGGATGGAATGCAACGTCCAAACTGACCATGACCTCTTTGTAATCCCGAGAGCTAAATGGAGGACCCTGGTCAGAATGTAGCGTGCCTATTGCGTATTTGCCGATAAAGACTTGCAAAATCTTTTATAACAGTTCGAGCGTCAGCCGAGCGCTGAGCGCTGAGGCCACATCCAAAGGAACCTATTCTTAGTATTTGTGGGACTGCATTTGTCCACAGGGACGTTTGCACGTAGATAGTCAAATGCTGTCTAACAATGCTGTCTGTACTGGGCTGGCTTTGCTATAGTTTGGATTCTGGTGGCGTTCTGTGCTGCGATATCTATTGCAATCTGTGCAGTTAAGGACAAACATGTGAATGTGTGCATTCATTCCTGGCCACCAGCACATCTCTTTTACTGTTAAAATTGTTTTAGAACTCCCCTGATGTATCAGACCCCCTGCCAAATGTGCTTCGTAATTCCAAGCTACTCTACGTTCCCTGTTTGGAATTCCTCTACCCCCTACTCCAGGAATTCGAGCAAACAGAACGCTGCACGCATCAATTATTTATGAGTATTTGAGTGGAAACCCTTTAGGTAAAACTGCACCACTGCCTTTGCTTGTAGCGTTGAAACCCAGCATTATTTCACTGTCTATTTTTGTTTTTGAACGAGTGATTGCAGCTACGGAAGCCGTTTGCACAGCTGCCTTCGCGGCTTCATCAGCCAATGAATTCAGTTCAACGTGAACACTATCACATTGATGACTCAGCGTGTGTATCACGTGAGTGTTTTGTAGTCCGTTACGCAACTGAACTACTTGTTCCCAAAGCGTTGTATGCTTGATTGTGCCACCTTTTGCATCTTTGAAACCGTTTTGAAGCCAATTCTGTAAATATTCATTATAGGATTGAACACAATAGAAAGAATCGCACACTATGAGTGTGGGTAATTCGCAATCTGTATTTTCAAGTGCCATTTTGAATGCTTCTAGTTCAGCTCGCTGAGCGGTACAATCTCCTAAAGATTGCGTTTTTGTGACCATAGGTTGGAATTTGCCATCTTGCATATGACATTTAACGATCGTGCATGCAGCACTATAAGCTTGTTTACTCCCCCTAGCGGGTTGTGCTGATTTGTCAGTATCAATTAGACACTCATACTGATCTAGAGGCAGAATTTCAGTAGGCGGAGGACATTTTTGTTCGTATTGCACTAATGCTATTGTTTTTAAATAAGATCAAAAACATATTCAACATCAGTTGCAGCAAGAGAATTAACCCTTTGTATCCATCTCGGATGTAAAGTAAGCATTTGGAATGCTCGCTTTTGTCACTGCTTCTAAGGCAGGAACAGGAGTTATGATCATAATGTGTTTCCCCTGCGCTAGGGCTCTTTCTTTTGCTACAGCGGTTTAAACTACTTTTTTCTTTAGAAGTGAATTTCATTTTTGCTTTTGTGTACAAATGTGATTTGTTTGCCATTGGTACTTTTTCACCTTCATTAAAAGTTAAGTAGGTGAATCCGCATTGACCCAGAATGATTTGGATCACTGAGTTGCGTACGTTTAGGTGTGTTTGTAAATGTTTGGTTGCTAACATGTCTGTTTGGAGTGAAAGCAAAATTTCTGCGTGTTCTTGTTTTTAACCGCATGCGCGCTAGCGGAATTCCGCTCGCACGCTGGGTTTTTAAAAAACGCACTTTACGTGACGAGCTGGGCTCGTCATCAGCGTGCGAGGAGGCTACGCCATGACGAGCCCAGCTCGTCATCAGCGTCGAAGGGGTTAAGGAATAAGTTTAAAATCAAGTTTGATTAATTCATAGAGAGGTTTAATCCTTTCTGCGTATTTTAGAATGTAAGATCCTCCGAAATTTACAAAACCTAGAATCAACAGTAAGTTTTTCAGTGTTTTTGGAGGTTGGAGCAACGCACATTTTTCTGAAAAGTTTTCTGTCAGGCTTTTGCCTTCACTTGAAAATTCATATCCTATAAAAAAGACATTGAGATGGGCAATTCTTGATTTCTTAAAATTGAATTCATACCCCTCAGAGGCGAAGCCCAGTATAATGGTGTTCACCCTGTTCAAGTACCTATCTAAGTCATCATCTGTCAGATAGATATTGTCGACGTATGACAATGCCTCATCATCATAAGTTTGTAGTAACTCTGTTACCCTTGCTGTGAATAACCCAGGACTATTCTTGAATCCTTGAGGGAGACGACAGAAGTGACGATGTGTCACCATTATTGAGAACGCGGTCAAATACCTGCCTTCAGATGCAATGTGTTGACAAAAGAAACCATTTAATATGTCTAATCTGGTTTTATATTTTTTACGCAAAATGTTATTCATTAATGCTCTACTGTGTGCATTTCGCACTGCAATGTTTTGCAACAAGAGTTTAGATGTCTGTAATCCAAAACTAGATGATATGAATTGTCTGGTTTGGAGACAGGAAACAAAGGTTTGTTCATTGATGAGGTGCAAGTTTTGAATCACCCCATAGTATTCAAGTTGATCTAATATCTCCCTGACCTGTTTTTTAGCTTCTTGCTTCACTGGATACCGCTTTTGTGCAGTTGGTTGATTTTTTTAACTGGATTTTATGGTGAGGAGAATCCTCATCCCATCCTACATGATTTTTGTATAATGCTGGGGCTTGGGAGTCTGCCCATTTCCTGGCATAAGTATACTTTAAATGTATTGGAATATGATTTTGAGAAGGCTGGCATAATGATGTCTTTGCCATAAGGGCACTCCCTGACAAATTCTGGTGGCCAGTCTTGTTCAGCAAGAAGTATATCAAAGCCTTTGGAAAGACGTTCCCAAAAGAGTGCTTTCACTTTTCTTGGTATGTCTCCTTCCATCCGGAGTGTTATTTCATATAACCTATGTGGAGAACTAACCCTGATGTCTGCAGTTTCAACTTGAATGTCCTCATTCAAGTCCACTGTCTCCAGAAGTCCCTTAAGGTTCTGGCAAACTATTGTGACTTCTGCTGGGCTGTCCAATATTGTCTTAACCCATTCTCCATTCTTGATTTGTGTCCTTAAGATTCTCGGCATGTCTAATTTTTAGACCTGCTACATTCTTTTTGGTGAATTGAAGTTTTGGTTTACTTTTCTGTACGTGTTGATCGTCTTTAGACTTCACGCATTCTTCCTTGTTTTCTGATCGTCCTCTTCTTTCGGATGTCTGTGATGATATCTGAAAGGTACGAGAGGAACGTGTATCAGTACCTTGATACCTGTCAGGTCTTCTCAAATTATCCCCATTCCCGAGGTTGTACCTCCTTTCAGAGGTCTCCTTCTGAGGCGACCTACCTCGGGAATGAGAACGCTTCTCTTTGGAAGTTTGTTTGCTATTTTCCCACTTCTTTTTAGAAGATGTAGGAGTGTTTTTAGTAAAGACCTTTTCAGGACTTTCAGACAGTTGTGGTTTTACTGGCTTCCCACCCAAACTGTCTCTGCCTAATTCTTCATAGGATTTTTAAATTATTCTGGCTAGTTCTTGTGGTTGTTCTGTTACATCAAATTCCCTCAACTTCTGGCGGATCGCCACTGATGCTGCTTCTCCTTTAATATTAGCTAATATTATTGTTGAGACCTGTTGAAAATCTTTCAGTAGTTTCACACCTAAATGTAGAGCAGGCTCTGCCCCGTATTCATTTTGAATCTGTTTCAGGACATTAGGTATTACCGCCATAGACGGAACACCATGTGTTTTGGTGTAGATTGCAGCGAAGACTGTACCCCAAGTGGTGCAGTCCTCCAGATGTGGTTTGATACCCATTGGTAAACAGATTGTTAAAATTCTGTGTTTTTCAAAAGGGCTAGTTTTAGGAAATACTGCTTCAATTTGAGTATTTTTTTGAGCTGTCGAGAACGGAATTCGTTCATGTTTTCCGAGGAATTTACCCATGACTGCGTGAAAAGTCTGGGGTGTAATTTTTAGTGTATTCCCCTAGTGAGAGGTTTGTTGTGGAATAATTACTGCTGTTTGGACTTGGAGAGTCCGCATGACATTTTGAACCAATTGTCTATAGATTATGATGAACTCTTTAAGTTGAGTAAGTAATTCTACATCTGACATGTCATCAATGTCAGGATGTGGTGCATAGCCAGCTATAACTGGCAAGGTTGCTCCTGGTCTACCTAGTGGACCGAGCCTGGTAATTTGTTTTAAATGTTTTAGGGTGCCTTTAAACCGGAGCTCATGCTCCTGGTATGTGAGTGGAATTTCAATATCCTTGAAAGGAATATATTCCTCTGGTGGATCATATTCTTTGAAGAAGTGAAACATACGTGTTACTGGATTTCCTTCAGGGAAGACTATCCAGGAATAGAATACCTCTGTCTGTTGATATTCATGTACCTCTATCATAAAAACTGCTCTACCACCTCCTGATGTTAGGCCATGTTTTATAAGTTTTATAGTGATGGCTCTCCTTAAATTTGGAGGTATGATTAAAGCATCCTCATCGGTGCCTTGGAAACCTATAAAGTTTAAAGCTGGACCTGCATCATCGCCAGGAGCTCTATCAGTCTCTGTGTTATCCTCGTTTTCGTTCAATGTGAAATCAAAATTGCAGAGCAAGTTTCATGGGAACAAACATAAGGTGCACAGTATTTTGGAACACTGTATCCTTCAACGTTGAATAAACCTAGCTAATACATAGGATTTTTCATCCTACTCAGCTATGGCGGATATTATCCTTTACCCAATCCAGACGTCTATTGGAGTTTTATGAGTTAAAGGGTCTCTGAGAAAAGCACAACTGAGTTACTTCAGTATCTAGCATTAAATTAGTGCCTTCCCAAACCGTTGGGCGCCATGTAGTGTAGTTCCTATATCCCTAATAGGCTTTGCGCATTGGAATAACATACACTATAGATTTGACGTAGGACTGAGGTCAGTATGTCTCTATCGAGTATATTTAACTTAATTGTGTGTGTGCCAGCTACCTCAGAGGTCACTAGAAACTTTCTCAAATGAACAAGAAGGGATTAGTCTCTGACAACCGCAAAAACATGACAACTTTTTTTCCCTTAGAGTCGGAACAATATCTTCAGAGTCGTGGAAACAATAGATAGCTTTTTCACTCAGTCTATCGTGCATGCTTAGTTTCTAGAGTGTTGCAGAGAAATAGATAAGTAAGGCGTTTCAATAAAAAGGGGTTTATTGAACAGTCTTATTTCTCATGCAAGAGATATGAACTGTTACAATTGTTAAAATGTGATGCATAATGCGTACAGCGCAAACGGTAATATAAAATAATACTGTAATAACATAATCTGTTGCTATGACATATATAAAAATACATACATAAATAACACAGGCTAAAATACTCAACTGGTGCTTCTAAAATAAGCCTACCCCAGTGTACCTAACTTAAGTCTAGTATGAGGGATGAAGTAGGTGCTGTTTTAGAATAAGTTTAGTTTAGTTTATTTGCGCCAAGATTTGCCAAAGTTTTCTCTAGGTACTAATCAGCTCCATACCTTATAATGAGAGAGGTTGGTATCCCTTTCTCAGGACTTGATTTTCTAACACCCCGCAAGGGGAGTCAGAAACACTGGAGCTGGATTCTCGGCAGGGAGGATGACAGAGTCTGGTTAGTGCGTCAATTGGTGAGATGACTTCCTTCAGGACTTGCTGTGGCAAGCCGCATCGTGCAAGTAGGTAGCCGAACCGCATCTTGCCTTGCCATAGCAAGTGAAGGTATATTTATACCTTGAAGGTGCTTAGAAATGCCACTATTGACGTTAAAATCGGGCATATGAACATCATGAATGAACCCCTAATGAATAGATGTTAATGCATAATAAATGAGTTTGTGGAGAAATCAATATCCAAGCAAGGGGAAGTCCTAAAGGCTTAAGAGCCTGTTTTTCCAGGAACTCGTTGTGACGTAGATAAACGGATGTAAGTAGCCATGCCTGTATTCGGGTAGCATGGACTATGCCTAAATAAGGACTGGATTTCTATGCCTATATAAGGGCAATGTGAATTGAACCTATATAAGGGCATCAATCGGGAAATTCATACGGAATCTAAATTGATACACAACAGGTTGGAATTGAAATTGTTGGTCCCATGGATCCTCCAACTGCATCTGGGCACAGATCTATACTATGGTGGTGGACCATGCCACTAGGTATCCAGAGGCAATTCCCCTTAGGACCACCACAGCTCCTACAGTGGTTAGAGCATTCCTTGGACTCTTTTTTCAGAGTGGGTTTCCCTAAGGAGGTAGTATCAGACAGAGATATAAACTTTATGTCTGGTTATCTGACTGCAATGTGGAAGGAGGTTAGAGTGAATTACAAATTCACCACCCTATATCACCCACAATGCCATGGGTTAGTTGAGAGATTCAACAATACCCTCAAGGGCATGATAAAAGGTCTCCCTGAAAAGCTTAGGCACAGATGGGACATGCTTTTGCCCTGCCTTCTCTTTGCCTATTGAAAGGTTTCTCAGAAGGGGGTTGGCTACAGCCATTTTGAACTTCTGTTTGGACATCCAGTTTGGGGTCTCTTCTTATATTTGGTTAAGGAGGGATGGGAGCTACCTCTCAAACCACCTAAACAAGACACAGTGGACTATGTACTGGTCTCCGCTCCAGAATGGCTGAGTATATGAAGAAGACAACCAAAAACCTTGAGGCTAGCCAGGAATTGCAAAAGGCCTGGCATGACCAAAAGGCTGTTTTGACTGTATACCAGCCAGGACAGAAGGTATGGGTGTTGGAGCCTGTGGCCCGAGCAGCTCTCCAAGACAAGTGGAGTAGGCCCCATACCATTCTTGAGCAAAAGGGAGAGGTTACCTACTTGGTGGACCTCAGAACTCCCAGGAGCCCCCACAGGGTGCTCCATGTGAACAGGCTCAAGCCATATGTAGACAGGGCAGACATGGGCTTGCTCATAGCTACTGATGAGGGACAGGCAGAAGAGAGTGACCCATTCCCTGATCTCCTCTCACAGAACCCTGATGATGGTTCAGTTGATGGAGTTGCCTTGGCAGGCAGCCTCACAGAAGAGAAACAGACTTCTTAAAGGAAGGTCCTTAATCGGTATAGACATATGTTTTCTCTGACTCCAAGTAAGACTACGTGGAGTACCCATGAGGTGGACACAGGCAACCTGATCTGAAGTCCAGAAAATGCTGGATTTGGGAGTAATTGAGCCCTCTGATATCCCTTAGGCTTTTCCAGTACTCTTGGTACCAAAACCTCACTCCCAGGGTGGTAAGAGAGAGATGAGGTTCTGTATTGACTACAGGGGACTCAATTCAGTCACTACGACTGATGGTCACCCTATTCCAAGGGCAGATGGGTTTATTGATACTGTGGCCTCAGCCAAGTTCTTAATTACATTTGACCTGGCAGCTGGTTACTGGCAAATCAGATTAGCTGAGGATGTAAAACCAGAAACAGCATTCTCAACCTCTAGTGGGCACTACCAATTTGTGGTGATGCCCTTTGGCTTGAAGAATGCACCTGCCACATTTCAAAGGCTGGTGAATAAAGTTCTCAAAGGTCTGGAAGTCTGTAGTGCAGCTTATCTAGTTGATATTGCCATCTTTAGCTCCACCTGGGAGGATCACCTGACCCCTTTGAATGATCTAACTTCCAAAAAAATGCCTAAGAAAGTTCAGTGGACAGTTACCTGTCAAAAGGCATTTGATGGCCTGAAGCAGGCCATGTGCACTGCTCCCATTCTGCAAAGTCTGGACTATTCCAAATAATTCATTGTTCAAACTGATGCATCTGAATTGGGGGTAGGGGCTGTGTTGTCACAACTGAATGAAAAGGGTCAGGATCAGCCAGTAGCTTTTATTAGCAGAAGGCTGACCCCCAGAGAGAAATGTGGGTCAGCTATTACGAGGGAAACTTTTGCTGTGATTTGGGCCCTGAAGAAGTTGAGGCCATGCTTGTTTGGCACTCACTTCATTGTTCAGACAGGTCATAAGCCCCTCTTATGGCTAAAACAGATGAAGGATAAAACCCCCAAACTTTTGAGGTGGTCCATTTCCCTACAGGGGATGGACTATACATTGGAACATAGACCTGGGAGTAACCCTGCCAATGCAGATGGACTCTCCAGATATTTCAACTTTGAACATAAATAATCAACTGGTTGAGGTTAATTTAATGTCCTTACATTGGCGGGGGTATAGGAAATTAGTATCTGTGTCTTATGGTTATATCCCCACTTTTTGCCTTTGTCATACTGTTTTAGGCTTAGTCTGAATGGGATCATGCGATCCAGGACCCCAGTCTATCTGCTTTCTCCCTTAAATTGCAATGCTTATACTTTAGGTACACTCCTAATTGGATCCCGGGGTACCCTTGTCAGTCCCTAGTATATGGTACAGCATGTACCCAGGGCATAGGTACCCTAGAGGCCTCCCTTGGGCTGCAGCTTGTATTATGCCACCCATGAGAGGCCATCCAAATTGACACGACAGGCCTGCTACTGCAGACTGTGTAAGATGGTGCTTGCACAACTTACTGACATATAGGTACACTATATCTCTCTAAATCACTAAACTTAAATACCTATCAGTCACCCCTATGGCAGGCGTTAATAATCCCGAAGGCAGGGTGCTGGGTTTTATGTGAGATGGTGCACCTGCATGAGCAGAGCCCCTCTGCAGCATTTTGGAGAGCATTCTCTGGGGTTGTCTGTGATGCAGCCAGACATATATATTTAAGTGCATTATATCCTAGCAGTAAATGCTAACTTTAAAACGGCTGCTTAGAAACATGTTGTGTTTGGTGTCAAACACCTTGGAATCATACCTTCACACCAGTAACTAGTATTGGAGGTAAGATTCCTCCCTTCTAGAACCACCACTGTGGGTCACCCGTCTACCCGGTGCCAGCTTTCTCGACCTGGGCAGCACAAAATGGATGCTGCCAGCCACAGACACGAGTCTGCCCTCCTGCTGCTGAGCCAAGCTCAAGCAGAGGAAGGCACAACAATAGGCATCCTGTTACAGGGAGGTGTAACCACCTCCCAGACAGGATTTAGTGTATTGGGGATGGGTGGGTGCACTCTCTAAGTGCCAGAAAGTCTGCACTGGGGGCACATTTGGTGTCCCTGTGCATAGGCCAGCTCAAACCAGTTCTGGAAGCTATTATCTCCTGCTCTGGCACAGAACTGGACAAAGGACATGGGTGTAGCCACCCCTCTGTCCTGCCCCTCCCCTAGGAGGGTCCACAGAATCTTTCCAACCCCTTCACATGGGTATAAAGGGGGTTACCTGGCTACAGGAATTTAGATTTTACCTGGACAAGATTCTGCTAAGAAGAAACCAAGTACTTCAACTGCCTTTACGATGCTGCACGATTGAAGACTCTCCCTTGGAGTAAAGGAGTTACTCCCCTGAAAAAGAAGGCACCTACACACATCTACCCTGTTTGCTCTCAGCGATTCTGAGACCAGTATCCCTCGTGGGGATCATGCAACCCGAACCCCTGTGCACCGCATACTTTTGCAGTTGCATATTCTTAGTGATGATTCCTGAGCCTGTGCTTTGGACTCCATGTAGTCCTGACCCTGAGCAGTATTTGCACTGAAGATTTCCAGCCTCCACTCCACAAGTGTCCTCTGGGCTGGTCCTTTTCTTACTTGATGGAGGTCTCCTCGCGATCCCTGGTCCATTAGCCTGTGGGTCCTATTGAGGGTCTTGTGCATTCTTGGGCTTACCTGGTTGCTCCAGACATGCCCTGACTCACCTGGTTGCTCCAGACATGCCCTGACTCTCCATTGCTTTGAGAGTCCCCTGGAACTTGCTGGTCCACACGGTAACCTGCTTCCTCTGACCGCGTCCGTTGCAACTTGCAGTTGAAAAGGCTTGTTGGTGCTCCAGCCAGACATAGACCCCTCAGCTCTCTACATCCTTTATGGGAAAGCTCACCTCTGGATTTTGGTTGTCCTAGATGTCTCCTGGTCCCCGTGGCTGCAGAGTCAAACAACCTTTCTTCTCACGTGAAGCACCCGACATCGGTGGACATGCGACTACCGAGCCCCTGGTCATCAGAAGTGACCCAGACTCTGTCCCCTCAGCTTTCAGGTTCCTCCCACCTTGAATCCAGGCTTGGATTCCACCGGACACTTTTCGCCTTCCTGGCAACAGTACTTCTTTGAAGCTCTCCATTAAAAACAATGAAGGTTTTCGACACCACGTGACACCTATGCACCTAGCTCCCCTGGGATAGGTAACACGGGTACCTCAGTACTGGCTGATGGGTTGACCTTAGAACCTCCCATGTTCCAAAGGGTTTGCTTGAAGTCCACTTAGAAGTGTCCTTAACTTGTAATTTTCCAACCATGTCTTTCCCATTGAGTTGTACTGAGCATGTGTCTGTGTTTCCTCACTGCACCCACCCTCCCAAGGCTCCCTGCATCACTCCTCTGGGTGGTTCCTTTGGGTCCCAGCGATTCTACATGCTCTAGACAGTGTCTAGTCAAGTTGTTGTTGTTATACCTTTTTTTAGTATAAGGTTCGGTCTCCCCTGGAGCCCACTGTCTCATGTGCTATTTACAAATGTTCAATTGATTCAGTATTGTGTGATTTATGTTCTAATCTCTTGTAGAGATTAGTGAGATAGTTATAGTAATAAACAAATATTTGTATATAACTACTGTGTGGTTCTCCTTTCATTTAGACATTTAGGAAGTGATACTATGGTAAAACAAGCTGCTTTACATTCCTTCAAAATTAAGCCTGAAGGCCGCTCTCCATAGCTACCACTAGGGTAGCTTTCAATAAAGGTTATATTTGACCTCATACATCATAAGGGTTGTGTGGACTGGTACAATGTCCCCACTTTAATTAGTGGACAGCATATACCAACCCACCTTCTCACAATAACAAATGTGTGATCTCTCATTCCAAAATTAACCCTGTGACTTCATGGGTGGGGAAGCACAAACGAGCCACAAAATGTACCTCACTATTGCACATCTTACAAATGAACTCTCAATGCATGGTTTGATCTGATGTGCAAATGTGGTACTGGTCAGCCTGGTGATGTACACTCCTTTTGACTTGTGAACAGATACAGTTATACTCATGAGACATGATAGTCTTAATGGTGAAGGTGTAATCTATATACTGCAGAGACGTCCTGATTATTTATCCCCTTCCTTCAAATATCAGTAACCTTCTCATACACGCTTGTCTGTTGATGTGTCATCTCATTGATGTCAGTGCTGTGTGGCGGTAACAGCTGGCAGCTGCTGCATGTGAGCAGGGGCCCACATGTAAAGTCGATGAGGTATACATTGGCAAGGAATATCATATCAATGGTCATTGAGAATGACACATACATGTTAGCTCATAGCTACCATCTGGTGCACTGAAATATGGAAATGCATGTCTCATCACAGCTGCTAGCAGAATTACACCAGTGCAGCGTACAACACTATCCCGTGGAATGCAAGACATCTGGCTGCAGCGGTGAAACCCTCTCGCACCTACCTGTCCATCAGGAAAGTGTTGCGTGACGTGTTTCCCTATCATAGATTACAAAACCATCACATTGATCCAAATCCCCTCCTGCATAGATTCTGCTCTGCAGTCGGTGTTTACGTTATATACATATTATAAGTGTCACATGTGCCTTTTTGTAAATTAGTAATGTGGATCATTGAGTATGGTGTCACTTGCCTCTACAGCCGCTGGATCAGGGACAACTTCATCAACTACACCTATGAGGAGCCTAGTTTAACAGTTGACATCAGGGGCGATCGCAAAGGAACACAAAGCTGTGGCTGGAGCGGGTGAGTTTGCTTGTGCATTGTACAATTCTGTTCAACACCTCAGTGCTATGGTGTGAGATGTCACTTACAGGGGTACCCACACCAGGTCACATGTGCTTCATCTGTTGATGCAAAGTACAGTAGAACCAACCCTTGTGTTACACCACATCTTATACTAGGTCAATTTCTTATCCTGTTGTAACCTCTGTGTTCCAGGTGATGATGACGATGAGGAAGATGGACTTCTACCAGTGTTGGGTGACTGGCAATACAAAGGGGAACATCTACTGCTCCTACAGGCAGTAATGTCGGCTGCAAGTACTGTGCAAGAGGAGGAGGAGGAAGTACCTGAGGAGGCTGAAGGATTTGACGACGATGGAGACTATCTGTCCATCCTCTCAGAGGATAACAATTCAGGTGCCATGGCCTGAAATGTTCCCCCTTAGCCCTAATTTTGCAAGGCCTCACATCCTCTGCCTAGCAAAGTGTTTCAGCCTTCAAAATAAAAGATTGCCTGTCCTCAGCATAGAGCTAACAGCTCACAAGCACTCCAACAAAGACATTACTCCCCACAGCCCTCATAACAAGTGCAGACGTGGTGGTTTACCTACAAACTCCTCCCTATACAGTATCCCAGGCATTCTCTCCACCATCTGAGGGAAGTACCAACCCTGTTGTGTTGCAGGTATCCCCTGGGCACCATTCACATGTCCACAGGCTTCTACCTAACACCTTCTCCCCAGCTGTTGGACCTGGCGGTCTCATCCATGGCCTACCCCTGCAGAGAGGCCCTCCACCTGTCCATGGGGCCAGTGGGAGCAGGACTTATTGCAACAGAAGGCAGATGTGAATAGATCTTGGCAACACATGTCCAAGAATATCAAAGACATGATATCCATTCAAAGGGAAGAGAGTGCAAGACACCATGCCTTGGCCATGAAGATGATGGAGGGCATGCTGAAAGTGATCCAACTGCCACCATCCGACCCTGCACATGAACTTTCCCCTGTACAGACACATGCATCACACCAACCTGTACCTCAGCGACAACCCAGACATTATCCCTCACAGTGATCCTCACCTCCAAATTTTTAAAGTCGCAAGCACGATCCCCATTGATCACATCTACAAATTTTCATCTACTGTGAATATGTGATAATAAAAAAAATCTTATCACAAGTCTAGACTATGTTGCGGATTATGTCCTGATATGCAAATGTTTACCAATTGTGGTGGCCTAGAGATGTGAGGATGAATGTGTGTGTGTGAGACACATGTACAAGTGTAACCCCATCATTGCAACAAGCTCTCATACAAGATAGAGAAAGTATGAATTAGAATAACATTTTATGTAAAAAAAAAGTGTGGGATTAGAAATACAACAGTCCGTTTGGAAGGGAGAAAGGAAAAAATGATGTTCTCAACCCCTTCGGCGCGGCATGAATTTTTCCGCAGTGTGTGTGTGGGGGGGGGGGCACATAAACAATCACAAGAGGTGATTTCCTCATTCTATGTGTGTTGCAAACTAACTCCCTAAACCTTCCCTGGGGAGGAGTAGCATTCTGACGCATTTCCAGGGTTACGATTTCTTGTAATTCGGGAATTGTGGCAGAAGCCATGGGTGTTGCGTGGGAACATCCTCAGTAACACCTATGGCATGCAACTTTCAATTAAAGTGTTGTGTGTAAGGGGGGCATATTTACAAGGACACAAAAAGGGTTGTATGATAGTCAGTCAGTCAATTAGGCTTTATTTCGATATGGTGCATATCTTAAAAATCATTACAAACGGATAAAAACAGTTAAAAAAGCCAATACAAAAAATAGAAGGCAAACAGTTCATATTACAAATGGCGCAAATAAATTACATAAGAACAGTCTAAAAATACATATTAAACAAGATGCAAAAGCCTAATGGATCTAATACGCCATGCCCAACCTAAAAATGTCGCCATTCCACATGCAAACAAGGGCCGCGGGTCCGTTTTCAGAATTCGTAAGGCCTCCTTATGGGATCTAGTCCCAAGCTCTCTACAGAGTGGTTTAACCCATCTGCGGCGAGGAACTGCATAGGCCGGGCATTCGAACAACAGGTGGGGAACTGACTCTATCCTGGTCTCACAAAAAGGGCAAAAGGGAATTGTGTGTGCCAGTACCTTCCACCTGGAGGTCAGATTCCCAACTGGGAGTAGGCCTACACTAAATTTGAAATATAGAGCCCTGTCCCAGGGTTTTAGAATAATATCCAAATATGGCTTGCAGAAGTGCACCTCCTTAACCAAGAGAAAATCCATGTTGGACCTACACAGGTTAGTGTTACTGTTTCTGCCATCAAGCACCCAACTCCAGTATAACTTCTTCAAAGCTGGCTTGGGCGGGGCAGTTCTAGTAGTCCAAGCGTCTTCAAGGCCCATGTCTAAAAGAAGGTGCTTAAGTTCCCTTAGCCAGCGGATCTTAGACCAGCCAGGCATTGAAAGAACTTCTTTTAGACCTTCTGCATAGCTGGACATTTCAGGGACTCTCCAAATACGCGCCCACAAGAGAAGAGGGCGCAACCTCGCCTGGTCACTAATAGGCCGTGTGCCCATATCTAGGAGAAGTTGTAGAGTTGGCATACTGTAGGGGAGCCCCATTAAGTCCTTGTGGAATTTATTTTCTGACCGAGAAAACTGGTCCACATTCTCCATGCTCCACAGTTCCACCCCATAAAGAGCTGCACTGACACCTCTTGCCCTATAGATTTCAAGTACTGGTGCAATGGGTTTGAGGGTTGAGGCACGCTGTTCGTTAAGGAGGGCCCCCACCACCCTCTTGTGTGTCAGCAGCATCTTTTGGTGATGACATTTCCAACTCATGGAGTCGCAGAGACGAATACCAAGGTAATCGAACTCCTTGACCCTCTTGCGTGTGACAGAGTCAAGGGTAGGTGGTTTGACGGTCTTCTTCGGGGGGTTTAGAACTAGGTACTTGGTCTTCCCTGTATTAATGACTAGTCCCCTAGAATCACAGAAGGACTTAAAGCTATTTAGAAGATTCTGCAGGCCTGCTGGGGTTTTGGAGATCAGGAGGGTATCATCTGCAAATAAGAGGGTGGGTATTCTCCTGCCAGCCAGGGATGGTGCGTCTGCAGGGTGTTGCAGCAGGTGCTCCACCACTCCGTTGACATACAAAGAAAACAGAGTGGGGGCTAGCACACATCCCTGGCGGACCCCTCTATTTACAGGAATACGTGATGTTTTTTGTCCCTGGTTACCCCACCTGATCTGTGCAAAGTTGTCAGTATGCAGCTTTATGAGCATGCTTAATAAGTATGGGGGGATTCCCAATGCATCGAGCACACTCCAGAGTTGGCTGCGTGGGACCAGGTCAAAGGCAGTCCATAGATCTATAAATGCTAGGTACAGACTGCCTTTGCCCAGTAGAACCACTTTCCAATAGAGCATCATAAGCCGGAATGATTGCTCTATTGTCCCCATACCTGGTCTAAAGCCAGCCTGGTAGTCAGAGAGGATATGCTTCTCCTCTACCCACTGCAAGACCCTTCCTAAAACCACTTTACCTGCTACCTTCTGTGTGGAATCCAGGAGGCTTATAGGGCGATAGTTAGCTGGCTCCTCCTGGCTCCCTTTCTTGAAAATTGGGACGACCACTGCGCCCTTCCATGAATCCGGGAGAGCTGCACCAGCCAAACCAGCATTCAATAAGGAAGCAATAAGTCTCCCCCACTCATCTGGATTTATGCGGAGCAAGTCCCCCCGTAGACCGCCAGGGCCCACTGCTTTGTTGGGGATAAGAAGTTTAATCGCCTCCACCACTTCCTTAGATGTAAACAGGAGTTCCTCATTAAGCTCAATACAATCTATGGGGGACTGCTCAGTCGGGGTTACCTCAGTACCCGTAGCCACAGTGTAGAGCTGGGAAAAGTGATCAAACCATGCGCCTTCCGTTATATTGCATGTTATAAGCGAGTCCACGGGTTTGTCCCTAGCTCTTATTAGGTCCCAGAATCCCTTCGAGTCCTTCTTTGAACTTGCCACCTTAAGGTCATGCCAAAACTGATTCTCGTGCTCAGTCTTGGCCTTAGATATTGCCCTTCTGTAATTACTCCTTGCAATGCTAATCAGACCTACATTGTATGATAGAGGCATGACTGGATAAACCAATCATGCAACCTAATCCACGGATGGGTCATATGCATGGCTAAGATAAGCGTGGTTTAGCATGCAGAGTCGGAAGACTCGTGGTTAAGACCACAGTGTTCTGACTGCTTCCCCACGAAAAGCCACGCAGGGTGGCTTTACCTGTCCTTGTAAATATGGGGTAGCAGGTTGTGCAGCCGGTACGTCACAAAAAGTGACGCACCAGCGGCGCAAGCGGCTTGTAAATAAGTCCCATGGTTTTGGGGTAGGCAGTGGTAAACATAGGTAAGGGCGATTTTAGAGTTTAGGGAGAAGTAGTGGGATAGGGAGGTTTGCAATTTAAAAACTGAGGGGTTTGGGAGCTTTCCCTGTTCCTCACTTGATTTTGTGTATCCATGTACCATGCACTCAGTAGAACTCAGAACTGAGGTGCGAGAGGTTAAGTCCACATGTAAGGCAAAAATAAGCATGTAAAAATATCTGGAACATTTTAGTATCATTAAAATTACACAAAAACCTTGAAACAATCCACGTAATATGTGTTTTTATTAAGTAAATCGCTTAGATTATAGAGACTCGGGAGAGGATGAACGTGCAAACCAATAAACCCTGAGACACCGGGGATTTGAGATGAAAGCAGCCAGTAAAGGGTGAAATGAAACAAGCGCAGAATACCACGAGGTGTGACTAAATGAAGTTGTCTTTTGAAATCTTCAGCTTGCGTCGTAAATGCTCCCCAAGGCAGGGTATTTCATGGCGACGACAGTGCGAATATGTACCTAATAGAATGTTTTCTCAGGCAGATCATTTGTAACACATTGAGGAAATTAGTCTCTGTCAAGGTATGAGCATCTTTTCAAGTTCCGTAATAGATTGTTTTTATTAAATGTTATTTCTTTAAACTGTCCACAGCGTCAGAATGCTGAGGGCGTCGGGAGTGATCATTGGGCACACTTTCGTCGAACTATTGGAATGATAAAACAGCGTGTGGTAGAAGTGTGGGAAGCATAGGGCTGTACAATGATGGGCTGCCATGACCAGGCGATCGCCTTATTTTTATGCTTGTGCAATGGGTAAAGAACTGTACAATTTGGAGTGAGCGGGGTTGTCTCTTTTTTTCAGAGCTGTGCTATCTGAAATAATGCACTAACTCTCAGAAATACTTACGGCCTCATTACAAGTTTGATGGTGAGGGAACGGGACCGGCCCGCTCCTGCACTGCCAAACCTTTGGTTGAACCACCCACCAGATTAGGGGTTTTCTCCTGTCTGGTGGGCAGTTCTTAGGCATTACCATGGTATAATATAGACACCACAATGGGAGTATCAAAATCAGTACAGGAGTGGGCATAGACTGCTGTAGTCCATGTGATGCAGATACTGGGGTGCATGCACACCGGGGCAAAACATATGCACCCCACAGGGCCCCCTTTGTTTGCTCACCACAACACTTTTTTCATTGCAGTCGCAATGCCATGAAAAGTGTGACAGTGAGGAAACTTGTAATATGCTTGGCAGGGCGCAGTAGCAAAGCATATTGTGGCCTCAAGACCGTCACACCACCGCCAGGGATCTTTGATCCCTGGCACTTGTGGTGGTCCCAGGACGGCTCGTCCATCCTGGTCATAACAAGGCGGTCAGAAGACTGCCACCACCATGCCCCCATGAGTATGACAGTCCATGGACCGCCAGACTCATAATGAGGCCCCAAGTAAGAAAATTCACTTATACACGTTGGAGAAACATAAACAAAAGCTTGACTCAGTATTAAGCCAACTCAGTCCATCATGATATGACCGACCCCTGAAATGAATTCACAAAACATTCGGCTCACATAAATAACACTCACACATGCAAATTAAGTCTAACCTTGGGTAGTCCCATGAGATGTACACATACACTTGCATGACAAGACTGTTTGTAACTTAGCAAGATTGATCAGATTGACCGAGACAACAAAGCAAATGTGGACACACAAAGTTGGAACTTTACTGGTATTCACAAACTTCAGTTGGAACTAGTTTATAAAATCTGTGAAAGTCTCCCTATGGCTAACATTTTTTCGTAGTGTTACCGGAGCATTTTGAAGTGGCAAACCACCATTGCCCCTTAATCCTTTCTACAATAACAGTATAATTTTAAATCAATGATCTAATGACTAGAAGAAACCTACAACATGTTCTCGACCAATGAATGATGTCACAGCAGTAGGAACAAAAAAACATATCCACGCAGCCAGCAGAATATTAGAAGGATCATTTAGTGAAATTGTGTGGCTCGTTGTCATTTATTTTAGGGGTACTGATATTTGGTAATTATAGAAGACCACCTGTCACGGCATTTCAAAGTCACTTAAGGTAGTGACCTCGAACTGCCAACGCAAATGCACGCATGCAAATGTCATTAGCCATTTTGTGTTATTATTTTCAGCATGAAATGTAGGCAGCTCTCGTGCAATGCCCACCGACAATTTAGTTTGAGTAGGCCTTTCTTTGACTCAGCACCAGAACTCATTTTAGAACATATGGACTTAACTGAGATGCTTGTATTCATAACTCATGACTGCAATAGCTGTATGGTGGTTAGACAGTTCATTTTGCATAAAAGAAGCATTGCCAGGTGTGAAAGTCAGAAAAATAGATATTTGAGGAATAGAATTGTTACACAGAAAATTCGGTAGTGACTCCAGGGGTAAAAGAGGTTTTACCCAGGCCCTGCCACATCCTCTCGGGGGAAGGGGGTACTGAGTGCCTCCTCTACATTGATTTGAGCCACAGTGGTGAACAACATTGAAATGCCCCCACTTGAACCGTACCTCTAATCACTCAGAGGACGTAAAATTCACAAGCCCCACCCTTCTTAGAAAACACATAAATTGTTTCATCTATACATCCATTCCTTTACTCCACCCCAATCTGTCCATTCATCCATCCATTCACCCTTTCACCTATCGATCCATATGTTCCATCCGTCCTCTTATCCTTTCATCATTCATTCTCTCACCCTTTCATCCTACCTTGCACCTTTTCTTCCATCTTTCCTCCTTGCTGTTCCCCCTTTCTTCTCCTCTCGTTCTTTTTTTCTCCTTTTGTGCTACCTATCTTTCTTCTTCCATTCTTCCATTTTCTTACTTATGTTTTTATCTCATGCTCAGTTGTTCTATTTGTCACTCCCAGTCTTTTTATCCTGTTATCATTTCTGTTTCTCATCTCAATGATCACAGTCCTCGGTCTTTGTATTCCCTTAAAGTACTATTTTATTAGCATTTTGTCTGCAGACATGCATCCAGAAGAGACCCACAAATAAATAATTGTAATCGTATTTGCATTGATATAGATCTTGCTACCCCATATGAGGCATTGCAGCACTTTAAGGCGAGCATTGCAAAAAACACAGTTGATGGACAGAATGTAGAACAATGTCATACATTCACCCCAGTACAAGGATCTGGGCCTAAATCCATCGTTTTTTTGCACTCCACATCACCCTGGGTTAGACACTGGCTATATGCAAATCAGCTCTGACCCTGTGCCCCATGGGAACAGTCCAGTCCGAACTACCAAGCCATGTCTTTCCCAGAACGGAATCAAGCATCCAAGGACCGGTTTCTGGCTATCAGCCTTCATTCAGCCTGGATAGCTTGACTCCAGTGGTGTGGAGTGCCTGGGACTCACGTCTGAGTATACCCAGCACACTCGGGGTGAAAATTGCAAAAAACACAGTTGATGGACAGAATGTAGAACAATGTCATACATTCACCCCAGTACAAGGATCTGGGCCTAAATCCATCGTTTTTTTGCACTCCACATCACCCTGGGTTAGACACTGGCTATATGCAAATCAGCTCTGACCCTGTGCCCCATGGGAACAGTCCAGTCCGAACTACCAAGCCATGTCTTTCCCAGAACGGAATCAAGCATCCAAGGACCGGTTTCTGGCTATCAGCCTTCATTCAGCCTGGATAGCTTGACTCCAGTGGTGTGGAGTGCCTGGGACTCACGTCTGAGTATACCCAGCACACTCGGGGTGAAAATTGCAAAAAACACAGTTGATGGACAGAATGTAGAACAATGTCATACATTCACCCCAGTACAAGGATCTGGGCCTAAATCCATCGTTTTTTTGCACTCCACATCACCCTGGGTTAGACACTGGCTATATGCAAATCAGCTCTGACCCTGTGCCCCATGGGAACAATCCAGTCCGAACTACCAAGCCATGTCTTTCCCAGAACGGAATCAAGCATCCAAGGACCGGTTTCTGGCTATCAGCCTTCATTCAGCCTGGATAGCTTGACTCCAGTGGTGTGGAGTGCCTGGGACTCACGTCTGAGTATACCCAGCACACTCGGGGTGAAAATTGCAAAAAACACAGTTGATGGACAGAATGTAGAACAATGTCATACATTCACCCCAGTACAAGGATCTGGGCCTAAATCCATCATTTTTTTGCACTCCACATCACCCTGGGTTAGACACTGGCTATATGCAAATCAGCTCTGACCCTGTGCCCCATGGGAACAGTCCAGTCCGAACTACCAAGCCATGTCTTTCCCAGAACGGAATCAAGCATCCAAGGACCGGTTTCTGGCTATCAACCTTCATTCAGCCTGGATAGCTTGACTCCAGTGGTGTGGAGTGCCTGGGACTCACGTCTGAGTATACCCAGCACACTCGGGGTGAAAATTGCAAAAAACACAGTTGATGGACAGAATGTAGAACAATGTCATACATTCACCCCAGTACAAGGATCTGGGCCTAAATCCATCGTTTTTTTGCACTCCACATCACCCTGGGTTAGACACTGGCTATATGCAAATCAGCTCTGACCCTGTGCCCCATGGGAACAGTCCAGTCCGAACTACCAAGCCATGTCTGTTGTGTTTGCATATTCCGCCCTAAGTGCGCTGGGGATGCCCAGACGTGGGTCCCAGGCACTCCACACCACTGGAGTCAAGCTAGCCGGGCTGATGAGAGGTGTTACCTCGAAACCGGTCCGGTCCTCGAATGCTTGATTCCGTTCTGGGAAGGACATGGCTTTTGTAGTTCGGACTGGACTGTTCCCATGGGGCACAGGGTCAGAGCTGATTTGCATATCGCCATTGTCTAACCCAGGGTGGTGTGGAGTGCAAAAAAACGATGGATTTGGGCCCAGATCTTTGGACTGGGGTGAGTGTGTGACATTGATCCACATTCGGTCCATCACCTGTTGTGTTTGCATATTCCGCCCTAAGTGCGCTGGGGATGCCCAGACGTGGGTCCCAGGCACTCCACACCACTGGAGTCAAGGTAGCCGGGCTGATGAGAGGTGTTACCTCGAAACCGGTCCGGTCCTCGGATGCTTGATTCCATTCTGGGAAGGACATGGCTTTTGTAGTTCGGACTGGACTGTTCCCATGGGGCACAGGGTCAGAGCTGATTTGCATATCGCCATTGTCTAACCCAGGGTGGTGTGGAGTGCAAAAAAACGATGGATTTGGGCCCAGATCTTTGGACTGGGGTGAGTGTGTGACATTGATCCACATTCGGTCCATCACCTGTTGTGCTTGCATATTCCGCCCTAAGTGCGCTGGGGATGCCCAGACGTGGGTCCCAGGCACTCCACACCACTGGAGTCAAGCTAGCCGGGCTGATGAGAGGTGTTACCTCGAAACCGGTCCGGTCCTCAGATGCTTGATTCCGTTCTGGGAAGGACATGGCTTTTGTAGTTCGGACTGGACTGTTCCCATGGGGCACAGGGTCAGAGCTGATTTGCATATCGCCATTGTCTAACCCAGGGTGGTGTGGAGTGCAAAAAAAACGATGGATTTGGGCCCAGATCTTTGGACTGGGGTGAGTGTGTGACATTGATCCACATTCGGTCCATCACCTGTTGTGTTTGCATATTCCGCCCTAAGTGCGCTGGGGATGCCCAGACGTGGGTCCCAGGCACTCCACACCACTGGAGTCAAGCTAGCCGGGCTGATGAGAGGTGTTACCTCGAAACCAGTCCGGTCCTCGGATGCTTGATTCCGTTCTGGGAAGGACATGGCTTTTGTAGTTCGGACTGGACTGTTCCCATGGGGCACAGGGTCAGAGCTGATTTGCATATCGCCATTGTCTAACCCAGGGTGGTGTGGAGTGCAAAAAAACGATGGATTTGGGCCCAGATCTTTGGACTGGGGTGAGTGTGTGACATTGATCCACATTCGGTCCATCACCTGTTGTGTTTGCATATTCCGCCCTAAGTGCGCTGGGGATGCCCAGACGTGGGTCCCAGGCACTCCACACCACTGGAGTCAAGCTAGCCGGGCTGATGAGAGGTGTTACCTCGAAACCGGTCCGGTCCTCGGATGCTTGATTCCGTTCTGGGAAGGACATGGCTTTTGTAGTTCGGACTGGACTGTTCCCATGGGGCACAGGGTCAGAGCTGATTTGCATATCGCCATTGTCTATCCCAGGGTGGTGTGGAGTGCAAAAAAACGATGGATTTGGGCCCAGATCTTTGGACTGGGGTGAGTGTGTGACATTGATCCACATTCGGTCCATCACCTGTTGTGTTTGCATATTCCGCCCTAAGTGCGCTGGGGATGCCCAGACGTGGGTCCCAGGCACTCCACACCACTGGAGTCAAGCTAGCCGGGCTGATGAGAGGTGTTACCTCGAAACCGGTCCGGTCCTCGGATGCTTGATTCCGTTCTGGGAAGGACATGGCTTTTGTAGTTCGGACTGGACTGTTCCCATGGGGCACAGGGTCAGAGCTGATTTGCATATCGCCATTGTCTAACCCAGGGTGGTGTGGAGTGCAAATAAACGATGGATTTGGGCCCAGATCTTTGGACTGGGGTGAGTGTGTGACATTGATCCACATTCGGTCCATCACCTGTTGTGTTTGCATACTCCGCCCCAAGTGTGCTGGGGATGCCCAGACGTGGGTCCCAGGCACTCCACACCACTGGAGTCAAGCTAGCCGGGCTGATGAGAGGTGTTACCTCGAAACCGGTCCGGTCCTCGGATGCTTGATTCCGTTCTGGGAAGGACATGGCTTTTGTAGTTCGGACTGGACTGTTCCCATGGGGCACAGGGTCAGAGCTGATTTGCATATCGCCATTGTCTAACCCAGGGTGGTGTGGAGTGCAAAAAAATGATGGATTTGGGCCCAGATCTTTGGACTGGGGTGAGTGTGTGACATTGATCCACATTCGGTCCATCACCTGTTGTGTTTGCATATTCCGCCCTAAGTGCGCTGGGGATGCCCAGACGTGGGTCCCAGGCACTCCACACCACTGGAGTCAAGCTAGCCGGGCTGATGAGAGGTGTTACCTCGAAACCGGTCCGGTCCTCGGATGCTTGATTCCGTTCTGGGAAGGACATGGCTTTTGTAGTTCGGACTGGACTGTTCCCATGGGGCACAGGGTCAGAGCTGATTTGCATATCGCCATTGTCTAACCCAGGGTGTTGTGGAGTGCAAAAAAACGATGGATTTGGGCCCAGATCTTTGGACTGGGGTGAGTGTGTGACATTGATCCACATTCGGTCCATCACCTGTTGTGTTTGCACTTTAAGGCGAGCAGCACACTACTCCAGGTTATTGGGTATTGCAGCTCCACTTAAGCTGCCATAGTGAGGGTCTCACTATGCCACTGTCTGCGTGACTCCAACTGAACAATTCAGTGTGTGTGGGCCACTGATAAGCTGGCATTCCCATGGCTACATTAGCATATAAAACCCAAGCCAACACAAATAGGATCGCCCAAGTTGAACAAGTGACACATGAGTTATCAGTGCCTAATATGAGCCAGTAGGTGGAAGTGGGGGCCACCAGCACTTTTTTTGGGGGACCTTCACTTATTTTTCCACATCAGACATTTCCCAAGACCAAGAGAAGGAAAATCAAACAAAGCAGAAAGACTAAAAAAGAGAAACATGGGAAATCCATAACAAAGGGAGAAAGCAGAAACCTGTAAGGGTGAGATAAAGGGCAGAGAGTGTCTGCTATTGGAAAATTGAAGACTACACAGCTTTGGTAGTCTATGGACTGGCATTTAATTGCACCGGTCGCAAGCTTTTGAGGAGAGCTTTGGGTACCAGTACTCATTCATTTAGAAATTAAGCATTATCAATTATGCCTTTACACTGAATTTTAGTACTTGCATTCTTTTTTTCAGTATAAAAGAAAGGATCATTTAGAAAAATGGTACAGATCTAGCTGCTCACCAGCTTAGGGACTTGTGAGAGTTGGACTGGTATATGCTGTCCACTAATTAAAGTGGGTACCTTGCACCAGTCCAAACAACCCTTATGGTGATTGGACTTTGCCTTTTTTGCGGGATCATCCATAAACTTTTTGCCTTTCTCCTAGCCTTTTTTCTGACATGGTGTTGGTGGTTTTAGGACTCTGGCCACTTTAGCACTGCTGTACAGTGTAAAGTGTATGTGCCATCTGATAAATGTGGTGAGATTGGTCTACACCTGTTTGACCTATTTAATTTACCTGTCAATCCCTTGTAAAGGGGTATCCCATATACCCAGGGCTGGTACATTACATGCTACTGGTGGGCTTGCAGTGCTGATTGTGCCATCCACCAAAGTAACATTTCTAACCTATCTCAGGCCTCTGTCATTGCAGGCCCTTAGCGCGCAGTGTTACTGCCATTCTGACGTGGCACCTGAAGTGTTTTCCATGTCTGTGACCCCCCTTTTACTGAATCTCAGTCAACCCCGAAGGTAGGCTTAGCTAGCCCTATGGGCAGGGTGCACTGTAGGAAAAAGATAGGACATGTACCTTCAGTGTGTGACATGTACTGGTAGTGAAAAACGGCCATTTTGGTTTCTCACTACTGTGGGGCTGCCCTCCCATAGGAATGCATTGGGAATTCCCTGATGAGGGTTCATGGGGTAATTACTGATATGAGAGGCGCAGCATGGTCAAGTTTGGTATATTTGGAAGAGTGATAATAAATGCTATGCAATGGTGTGCGCAGATTTATTATGTCACTTTTAGAAGTTGGCATTTCTGTGTGCTATGTGTCTGCCTGCCAAATGTGAATTGCATGTCTAGCTTGTAAGTGACAGGGGCTGGGAGGTGTGTGTGGCTCCAGGAGGGGCAGGGGGAGTCAGCGCTAGGATGAATTGGACATTTGCATTTGGATTGGTGGGAGGAGATGTCCTTGATCCCTGAATAGGATGGTGCCTGCCCTGGTGAATGCTGGCTCCGGCAGCCGCAATTGCTCGGTGACCAGTAAGGCAGACGCGTCTGCCTGACCACGGGCGGGGCCTGCCTTCGTCTTGGAGACTCGTGAGGGTCCATTTCCACCTCCATGACCGGGAGCCGGGAAACAAAGCGGAAGAATCCAGACGTGAGCCCACTCTGCACTGGACTGTGCTGAAGGTAGTCTGCAGTGACCTAAGGAGGTCGCAGAGGATTGATGACCGGTCCACCTGCCTTCTGGCAGCAACTGAGCTACGCGTGGCTGGAAGTGCAGAGTGAACACTTTTCTCCTGTTTTGACGAAGAGACCGAAGGAGTGTCCGAAGCAGATTGGTGAGTAGGGGCTGCCCTATGCGCATTGTTGGTGCCGCCAGAGGCTCCAGAGTAGTGCCACAGAGTGGGGGCTGAGTTGGGAGCACTCGTAGTGCTCTCCCCTATCTTTTGCTGTTCTTCACAGCTGTGTCACAGTTGCGGGCTGCTCTATCAAGGGGGCACTTTGTGCCTGAGAGTCTCAGAGAGGGGCGCCGGCAGCCCATGGAGGGCCAGTGCCATTTTCCCCAGCTACACACCTGACAGTGGACAACATTGGGCGCAATCTGGGCTCCCCAGAGGCACATTGTTGGTGCCTGGAGCCGCGTTGGTACTCCCTGGGGGCCCCGTAGTGCCAGGGCTTGTTTGGTCCCCTCAGCTGCGCCGCCGTAGCGGGCAGCTGCAACATGAGGCAAAGTTATTTACAAAGCCTCAGAGTGGGGCTCACAAGGTACAGAGGTGCGAGTGCCATTCCCAGCTGCCCTGCGAGAGCGCTGGCAGCTGCAACGTTGGGGGCATTTTTGTCTTATGCAAAGGAAGGGGTGAGATGCACCCCACGCCCCAGGGTATTTGCGCCCTGTGGATTCTGCTGCATTGTCAGTCGCACTGACCTTGCTGGACATAGGGCATTGGAGCCCTAGAAAGGGCTGGTTGGCCTGGGGGTCATGTTAGGGTGTGGTTGGGATATACTGGGTTTATGCTGGTGATGCTTATCCCCAAATTTGATTTATACACCCTGATTTAGGACTAATGGGCTTTCTGCTTATGAGGTGATTGCATAATGGCTTTATGGTTAGGAGGCCTATTGTGTAATGTGTTTATGCTTAGGAGGTTTGGGCCTAATGTGTTTTTGGCCAGACGTAATAATGCTGAGTTCATTATTTTACCAGTTGTCACTGGTTGTGTTTTACAACTGCTACTTGTGATTTCTACAGGTTCTGACAGTGGCCCGATTGGCCCTGTCATGTATACAATCCCCTGTGAATATTGCCTAGTGCCAGTTGGCACAGTGTAAATGTGTGATTATGTTGCTAATGTGTTCATGACAATACAAAGGCTATTTTTTATATAACCTTGTTTGGAGTTCCTTTTGTGGTGCGCCTAGTGTGATGCTGCTGTGTGAGTGTGTTGCACAAACGATTTACACATTGCCTCTGGGATAAGCCTAACTGCTCGTGCCAAGTTACCAAGGGGGTAAGCATGGGTTATCATCAGTGTGTAACTCTCTTGCCCTGACTAGAGTGCTGGTTTCTGCCTGGCTTTAGCGCAAGCCTTAGCCACCAGTCAGAAATCCCATTTCTAACATTGGTTGTCAGAGGTGAGGATAGGACTTGTGTTTACACAGTACCACAGCGACAAATGGTTGCACTACAGACTCTGCATTTAGATAATCACGTGTTTGGGGATTATTTTTCCCCTAAAAGTGTCATTTCTGAATTGTGTACTCTTGCTTCAGCTCAGACGCCTGGGTCCCTTGTGTTGCACCTGTGTAAGTGCCTTGCCAAAATAGAATCTACCTTTAACTTCCATGATATTTTGAACTACAGTTTAGAGGGAGAAAGGGGTACTGTGATGAGAGAGGCTTAGAAGTAAGTAGAGAGGGCACTCGGGGAAACCTTGGGTGTGTCCTGATACGCTGGCAACAGGATAGGTGGAAACAGAGGAACAGGGACCAGGCCGCACTGCCAGAGGGTGGTGGGTCTGAGGGTGGCCCTGACGAGTCTGAAGAAGAGGAAGAAAATGACAGGGCAGGGACGTCAGTAGATGATGAGGGCCCCATAGATAGGGAGTCCCTTGCCAGGTCCAGTGCCGGGCAGTGCCCCATCCCTTTCCCTGTCCCCAGAGGAGTGGGTGGATAGGAAGGAAGAAAGGGAGCATCAGCTGGTTTTGGACAAACTCCAGTCAGAGTATGCCACAGAGACAGCACAGCTGTGTTGGAAGGAGAAAAAGTCCTTGTTGGCTCAGGAGCTGAGGCTCAAGGAGTTGGCCCATGAGTTAAGTCTCAGGGCATTAGGCTTTGAGGAGCAAAAGCCAGAGACCGAAAGGGTCTTAGCTCAGGAGAGGATGACGGAGGCAGAGAGGGCCTTCACCAGGGAGAAGCTAGCTCTGGAGGGTAGATTGTCCCATGAGAGTAGTTTTAGTTATCTGGATTCCCCAGTGAGGGTGGGGTCCAGTGGTGGCAGAAATATGGAGTCCAGTGCAGGAAGTCCCACTCCCAGATCCCAAAGCATGGTACCTAGTTCCCAGAAGGAGGTTGTCACACCTAAATGGTATAGGGTGAGGTTCTGGGGCAGTAGGCAACTGTCTCATCAGTCTTGGGGGGAGTTTGTGGATGAATGTTGTGATGCACAGGAAGGTTGGATGATGAGTAGCATGGCAAATGATTTTGAAGGGCTGTTCAATCTGGTTGTCAGAGAGCACATGTTCAGTAATTGTTTTCCGAGGTTACGCCAACACCTGTTGGAGTGTGAGTTCTCTTATCCAAGGGAGCTTGCACGGGAGGCAGACATCTGACTATGTGCCAATGGGTCTGAAGAGGCATTGGGGAGTGATCCCAAAAGTAGTGGCTCAGGTATCTTCTGGTCCTGTGTGGTGGAAGAGGTTCAGAATAGCCTAGCTAGGTCCCAGTGTGGTGGGAGGGGTGTAGGGGCTCACGTCCTGTCTCAGTGGAGAAGGAGTGAGTGTGGAACTGTATGTCACAGGGTGCCTGAAACCCAGTCTCAGGGCCTGGAGGGCTCCCTAAGGAACACCAGGTTGGGGGCCTAGGCTGTGCTGGTAGGCCATTTGCGGGGAGCTCCTAGTGTCAAGAGAACCTGGAACACCTGTAAATTGAGCTCCAGTGGTTCTGGTGTCTGGCGGTGCTGTCCAGTTGAGAGGGTGCAGAAGTCCAGATTGAGGCGTGAGAGGGGGATGTGTTCCCTAGTGGGAGAACCAGTGGGCCAGGGACCAGCCAGAAGGGCTGATTCTCCTAGAAGTGCCCATGGTGACACCACTTCTGTCCTGGGGATCTTCGCGCACTGTCATATGGACAAGGGTTGGTAGATCTGCACCACACAGACTGTCATACAACACATGAGTCATATGTTACCCTTGGGGGGATACTGTGTAAGTCCCCAGAATTCCTGGCATGCCAGGAAAGTGTTCAACCACATGGGTTGGTCCCTGGGTTGGGAGGCCAGGTTCAGGTTTTGCCTGACCTGGAGGGAGGGGCATCAGTAGGTGGTGTCCTGCCTGGGGGGATACTGTGTGAGTCCCCAGAAGTCCTAGCAAGCTAGGCAATTGCTCAGCGGTGGGGCTAGCCCCAAGGTTGGGAGGGCAGGTTTAGGTTCTGCCTGACCTGGACGGAAGGCTATCTGTAACCAGTGACCTGACCGGTTTGGCTTCCAGGGGTACCGCTCTAGTTGGGAGTGTGCAGAACTCTGGAAGGGGGTGCACCTAGACCTAGACCCTAGGTTGGGAGACCAGTTGCCGGCGAGAGGTCCTGAACTGGTGGGAGAGTTGTGTTCCGAGGGTGCCTCACAAAGGAGGAGAATGCGGAATCCTAGAAGGAGAGGTAGGGGGAGGAGAGCCTCGCCCGTGACTTCTGGTCAGCCTGAGGGTGCGTACCCTAGACTGGAGGATCAGTGGCAGTTTTGAACTGTCCAGAAGGGAGGTAGAGTGGAAAATGGTCACTATGTGCCTGGGGTAATTGCCCCCCACTCTGTGAGATGGCAAGGACCAGATACATCTGGATAGCCTAGGGCCTGGTCCTGGCCGTGGACAATTAGGGAGTACCAGTGGGGGTAGCATACTTGGTCCTGGGAGCCTTTACAGAGGGAACCACATGGGTTCAGAGTGGCGTAGAACTGGAGGGTGTCCCTGCAGTTGCGGACCTGCATCCGTGTTCTATCTCTCAAGGCAGGCATGCCCATCAAGGTGGTGATTGGTCTACCCTGCGTTTTGGCTGGAAGGGGGTTGTGTTGGACTTGGCCCTATTTGTTGGGTCATCCCTAAACTTTTTGCCTTTCTCCTAGCCTTTTTTCTGACATGGCCGGACGTAATAATGCTGAGTTCATTATTTTACCAGTTGTCACTGGTTGTGTTTTACAATTGTTACTTGTGATTTCTACAGGTTCTGACAGTGGCCCGATTGGCCCTGTCATGTATACAATCCCCTGTGAATATTGCCTAGTGCCAGTTGGCACAGTGTAAATGTGTGATTATGTTTTTAATGTGTTTATGACAATACAAAGGCAATTTGTTATATAACCTTGTGTGGAGTTTCTTTTATGGTGTGCCTAGTGTGTTGCTGCTGTGTGAGTGTGTTGCGCAAACGCTTTACACATTGCCTCTGGGATAAGCCTGACTACTCGTGCCAAGCTACCAAGGGGGTGAGCAGGGGTTATCATCAGTGTGTAACTCCCTTGCCCTGACTAGAGTGGTGGTTTTGATGCAGCTAAGCTTTCCAACAAGCCCTCAACCATGTCACACTTAACTCAGGAGCGAACGTATTTCTACTCATCGGTGCGGACCATAGCACAGCGAGTCACACATTCACACACCACTTTGCCCCTGAAACAATGACAAAGAAGGCGAGCTGCTGGATAGCGGGGTACCTCATTAACCTAAATTCAATATTCTACACAGTATATACATTTCAGAAATCATTTCACCCGTCATAAGGAAAACAAAACATCAAGGTACTTCTCTATTTGGTCGATGGACCAACTAGTAGAAGTCAATTGATGGCGATTAAGACCAGCTCAATCACAGTATTCCTTTAACTTTTAGCAATAAACATTTTCATGACTTTTATTAAAATTTAAATAAAACAGACTCGAGTTTATATTTTCAATAGTTTATCTACTTTTCATTTAGGAAAGAAATTAGAATTTTCTTTCAGACAAGCACAAAACTAAGCATTTATTTAGTGCATGTTAAAAAGTAAAAATTAGAAAAGTATATTACCAATCTGTCATAGGCAAATAACAGAGCAGCATTAAACAGGTTCCTAACCTTTCTGACTCTCTATTCTCCTCAATGCCTCCCTTCTGACATAAAATCTCTTCAATCAATCATCTTCTCTGCTCCATCAAAGTTAAAGCCCAAAAATATTTCCAAGTCTCTAGCACCAAAAAATTGTTCAAACCGACAGCATGTCGTGGTGCAAAATAAAATCCATGGAGCCAACCTTTTCCCCTCTTTCACGCAAGCTCTTTTATACCATTTTTTCTAACTATCTAACTCAAAATTTGAAACTTTTAGGGTCCACAGTCATTTCTGATTGGTCCATCAGAGGGGTGGTGATGATCACCTCATGTACTCCTTGTTCAAACCAGTTTAAAATTCTGCCTTTTCACTCCCAAGGCTTTCTCCTGATATCATTTTTTAAAGTTTGTACTTGTAGTTCATTCCTTGTATCATTTGTTCATAATAATAATTGTTCAGCTTCCTTTCACAGGCTTTTATATGCAGGCATCCTTTGGCACATTTCCCGGTCATAGGCCAAGCTGACCGTGACATCTCTCACTCCAAGCATAGGCCAACCACTAGCACTTCTCATATTAATCGCACTTGCGTGGGGGCCACCATTTAAAGTTGTTTTTCTCGTTTCACTTAAACTGCCATTTTCAGACTAGGCCACCCAGGCCTCAATGGAAACTAATGCGGAAATAAACATAACAAAAATTGGATTTATATTTTAACCCTTCTTTTTACCCCCCTCTATTCTAATTTTCCCGGTTAGATGTTACCTAGCAAAAGCACACAAATAAGCTTCATTTTACTCACCATCTGCTTTCCTTATTGCCAGAAAGAGAACTTATAATATAAGCACAAATACATACGCTTTTTCAGTTAAGTCTACAAAACCACAGCTCTATGTTAGTATGACTCGTTTGTTTTTATTAGTATATATATTTAAGCAAACCAGCAATTAGTTTTTCCCATGTGTGGTGCCGATTTCACGTGCATTTTGTTGATTAATTTACATGCTTCACTCCATTAGTATTATTATGGTTATGAGAGATTGCTTTTACAAGGGGTACACAAAAAATGTTGTTTCTCCCCTGCTCCTTCCGTTTCTGCCTGGCTTAGGCGCAAGCCTTAGCCAAAAGAAGCAAGTGGGGGGGTCAAAGGGGAATTTTTAATGACCACGGTAGCTCAAACCCCTATGCCTATTGAAAAAACAAACAAGAGTTACCTGGTCCAAATGATTGCTTGTGTGTTGTGTCGCGCAAAAAAAACGTTAGACCAACATGTCACCACTATGATAATGCTGGGTTGGAAAAAATTCCCATCAGCCCACCATTATGGTGGAGTATCGTCATGTGGGATACATATCATAAGCCCAAATCTCTCCCAGCGCACCTGGTAATGATGCGGAGATGGATTTTGAAAATACTTTTCCAAACCACAGTATTTCAAAAGTAGGACTGATGGAGTGCAGTGCTCGTGAGAAAGAAGGTAAAGTGTAGATAAAATTGGCTCCTGAGACAAAAAATATGTTTATTAGGTATTGTCCCAGGGTCAAAGGTTAAAAACAACGCCTAATAGTCTTAAGAAAAGACTATATAATGGCGCAGTGCGTTAAGGTCGACATGTTTCAGCTTATGTGGACAGTGAGTCCAAGCTTTCTTCAGGACCAGATGATATTAAGCGACTGCAATTTGTGAAAACTAGGTGCATTGACAATATGGATTAATCCTACCAGAAACTTTGAGCCCAAATGTTCTCTGGTGTTCATCCAACTATTAGTGGACCTCCACTCCTGCTCGGACGCTGGCCCAAGAGGTACCGACGGACAGAGCGGGGCCTCCTTTTTCCCGAGTGGGTGCCGGGTGAGGGGAGGTGATCTCCCACAAAATGCTGGGAGAATAACGAATAGTTGGATAAACACCAGAGAACATTTGGGCTCAAAGTTTCTGGTAGGATTAATCCATATTGTCAATGCACCTAGTTTTCACAAATTGCAGTCGCTTAATATCATCTGGTCCTGAAGAAAGCTTGGACTCACTGTCCACATAAGCTGAAACATGTCAACCTTAACGCACTGCACCATTATATAGTCATTTCTTAAGACTATTAGGCGTTGTTTTTAACCTTTGACCCTGGGACAATACCTAATAAACATATTTTTTGTCTCAGGAGCTAATTTTATCTACACTTTACCTTCTTTCTCACGAGCACTGCACTCCATCAGTCCTACTTTTGAAATACTGTGGTTTGGAAAAGTATTTTCAAAATCCATCTCCGCATCATTACCAGGTGAGCTGGGAGAGATTTGGGTTTATGATATGTATCCCACATGACGATACTCCACCATAATGGTGGGCTGATGGGAATTTTTTCCAACCCAGCATTATCATAGTGGTGACATGTTGGTCTAACGTTTTTTTTGCGCGACACAACACACAAGCAATCATTTGGACCAGGTAACTCTTGTTTGTTTTTTCAGCAAGCCTTAGCCAACCAGAAATCCCATTTCCAACAGTGATTTAAGAGGTCAAAGATAACCTTAGAAACCTATTGAAGTGGTAGCTGTGGAAAGCCGCATTCAGGCTTAGTCTTGAAGGAATGTTAAGCAGCTTGTTTTACCAGAATGCAATCTTATAGTATTGGTTAAGTAAAAAGAGAACCACACAGTAGTTATAAAAATATGTATTTATTAATATAACACTCTCTAGTATGACACAGTATCTTCTAAACGAAAATACTCACAAAGCGCACAATACTGTAGCACAGAAACAATAGTAAATAGCACTAATACACAGAGTGCTCCAGGAGGAGACCAGACATATTGTAAAATAGTGTTATAAGAACCATGACTCGAGTCACGATAGTGTGTAGAGGATGTAGAATAACTGGGACCCCAAGGATCACCCAAGGTGAGTAAGTAGGGACCCCATGGAGGACGGGTGCAGTGTGGCAACACAACCACGTGCTCCGTACAATTCTATGGGGAAGTTGCATTTGAAGTTTCAAAGATTAAGGACTCTTTCCGATGGACTTCGAAGAAACCCCGGGGAAGTTAGGAAGTTGGAGAGCCACCGGTAGTACCAGTGTTACCTATCCCAGGGAAGCTGGTTGTATAGGTCTGAAGTGGTGTCGGAAACCGCTGTTGATTTCTATGGAGGACTTCGAAGAAGAGCCACTGCTGGGAAGAAGAAAAGTGTCCATTGGAATCCAAGGGTGGATTCTTGTTGAAGGGTACCTGAAAGCAGAGGGGACAGAGTCTTGGTCACTCAGGAGTGACCAGGGGCTTGGTAGACACATGTAGATACATAAACAAGGGGAATCCTACTTACAGTGACTGGGAGGAGTGTTACCCACATAGGTGTGGGAGCACTTAGTGTTTTGTAAAATACCCCTCACACACCAAAAGGCCCCTTGGTGTCATGCTTCATCATAGGGGTCTTCGCACCCCTCTAACGGGATGCGGCATGCTGCGACCTATGACTACGCGGGAGCACATGCTCAGAAACATGTCGACGCACACATGAAGTACTGTCCATAGACACGGCAGATAATAACCTCGCACTTCACTTCTTTTAATAGTACCAGCCCGGGGTTGTGAATAAAGTTTTTTCCAATACACCCACGAGCCAATTACTTTTTAACCCTTCACCTAATCCCATCACTCACATAAATATCCCTATCACTTACACCATATGCACCACACATAGTCATTACTATCAGTGCTCCCGCGTAGTCGTAGGTCGCAGCACGCCGCATCCCGTTAGAGGGGTGCGAAGACCCCTATGATGAAGCATGACACCAAGGGGCCTTTTGGTGTGTGAGGGGTATTTTACAAAACACTAAGTGCTCCCACACCTATGTGGGTAACACTCCTCCCAGTCACTGTAAGTAGGATTCCCCTTGTTTATATATCTATGCTTGTGGAGTAAGAATCCTACCTCTATACTCTACCTCCCTCCTTTGTTAATTTCTCGTTGGTAGACAAATGCCCACCGATGTCGGGTGTTCAGGTGCATTGAGGTGGTACTTGACTATGCAGCCACAGGGACCAGGTGAGGTTGAGGACAAGCAGGAGCCGGATGTGAGCTGTTCCACAAAGGATGTCGAGTGCTGAGGGGGCCGGTGTCCGGCAGGAGCACCAACAAGCCTTGGCAACAGCAACCCACGAAGGTCAGGAAAGGTTACGGTTCAAACCAGCAAGGTTCAGGAGACTCACCAAACACAAGGAAGTCAGGGCAAGCTTGTAGCAACCAGGGGAGCCCAAGAAAAGCAGTGTTGACCCTCAAGGAGACCCATAAGCTGGAGGCACAGGAGTCGTGAGGGGACCTCGAGCAGAATCACAAAGCAGCAGCCCACGGAGTACTCGGTGTAAGGAGGCTTGAGTTCTTTGTCGGAAATGTTGCTTGAGGTTGAGGCTTCTTGAAGCCCAGTGCACTTGTTTGGGAAATGCCAACAAGTATATGCACTTGCAAATGAATTCAGTGCACAGGGGTATAGGTATTGAAAACCCACAAGGGATTCTGGCCTCAAACTTGGTAAGAGGGCTGCTCAAACCTCGAGGGACTTGGAAACCTACCTCCCGTATTGATGGAGTCTTTTGAGTCTGTAGGAGCTCAGGAGCAGCAGACCAGTCATTCGAGATGTGGTGCCTGCGGTTACAGGGGAGTGACTCCTTAACTCCAAGGGAGATATCTTCAGTCTTCCTTGATGCTCCACAGGTCCTGCACAGAGTCTGTATGACGGTGACGATGCTTTGGACAGAGTGGGAGACGAAGTCGGGCCCAAACGAAGTCCAGAGTGTCCAGATGTCGAAGTTCAGTGGTTTTCTGGTTCAGAATCTTGTCCATGTCAAATTTAGTGGCCTACATCCAGGTAAGTTCTTTTGTACCCACGGTATAGGGTTGGACAGATTCAGGGGCCCTCCCAGGGAAGGGTCTGTTAGTGGGGAAGTTACTCCCACGTTCTTTGTCCAGGTTTGCGCCAGAGCAGGAGCCAACGGTTCCCAGGACTGGTTTGAACTGGACTATGCACAGGGACACCACATTTTCCCCTCATGCAGACTTTCGGTCACTGGCAAACGCATGCACCCAGGTCTAAAACACTAAATCCTGCCAGGGAGGTGGTCACACCTCCCTGTGACAGGATGCCTATTGTTGCACCTAACTCTGCTTGAGCTTGGCTCATCAGTAGGAGGCCAGAAATGTGTCTCTGGTCGGCAGCAACCATTTAGGGCTGCCTGGGACTAGCAGGCTGGTGCAGGGAATACCTGGGACCTCACAAAGCTAATTTCTGAGGGGGAATCATACCTCCCACATCGGTTACTGGTGTGGGGGTATGATTCCACAATGTTTGACACTAAACACGATAGGGCTACTTTCAGCAGTTTTAGAGTTGGTCAGTACGTGGTCCCGTAATACCACTCTATATGTCGTAAATGGCTGATACATTGACAACCCGGGAGAATGGACTCCGAAGGCTGCAGGGGTGTTCTGCTCATGCAGTAGAACCCTCTCTTCTAGAACCAAGTACCCTGCCCTCAGGATTGTAAAGGCCTGCTAGAGGGGTGACTTACAGGTTTTTAGTGCAGTGACACTTAGATATAGTAAAACTTTATCTAAAGTAAGTGGTGCATGCACCAACTTACACAGGCTGCAATGGCAGGCCTGTAGTTCCATTTTGCATGGCCTATCATGGGTGTGATAATACATGCTTCAGCCCATGGGGGACATCTGGGGTACCTATGCCCTGGGTACACGGGTACCATAAAGAAGGGACAGACAAGGGTACCCCAGTATCCTATCTGGAGTGTACCTACATACATACCATAACAGTTTAGGGAGAAAGCAGCTAGACAGGGGTCCTGATTAGCAGGTTCACAGTCAGACTAGTCAAAAACTGTTTCACATGAAGCAAAAAGTGGGGGTAACCATAAGAATCCTACTTTCCTACAGGCCTGATTATGAGTTTTGTGGTGCAGCGCTGGGTCCACCCTGCCGCTGCACCGCTAAACCCATGGTCGGGATGCCCACCAGATTACAAGTGTTTCTCGTGTCTGGCGGGCTTCTTTCTGTGTTCCCACGGTGGTACCTCAAAAAATGGGCACTGAAATGGGAACACTAAAAACTGTTCCTGTATAAAGTCCTTGCCATGCAGGAGCTGGTGTGCATGCACACAGTGTCCCCCTATGTTCATCCAAACGGTATGAGACACAGGGGGCTCTGTAGGGCCTCCCTTTGTTTCCTCTCCAGTACAGTTTTCATGGAGGAGGCACAAGCAGGAACCTGTGGTGGAGACGAAACTTGTAATATACTTGGCAAGACCCCAGTGGTAATGCCAAGCATATTACTGTCTCCACACTGCTGCACCACTGCCAGGGAAAGGCGGTTTCCTGACAGCTGCAGCAGGGCAATGGTGGTCCGCCGCCCTAATTGCAAGAGTGTGGTCGGGAGAGCACCACTGCTACTCCCGCAAGTCTGGTGGTCGTGGACTACCAGACTCATAATCAAGCCCTTAGAGAAAACTATGGGCCAGACGTATGTAGGAAATTTGCGATTCTGTAATAGGTTGCCAAATCGCAAATTTGTCCTTTGTACATTGATAAAGGACTTTTTGCAATCACAAGTGGCCCGATTCTGTGAATCGGGTCATTTTTGAGCAAAAAAAATTTGTACATCTGACCCTATAGCCACCTAAACGTGGAATGATGTACACTTGAAACAAATGGCCAAATGTAATGTATGTATTGGTATTAATATAGATATGTGCACATTTAGTTGGGGGGATCATAGGAGTGCAGTACACAGCAATTAAGCTGAAATTGCTACAACACTGCTCAATGGGATAGCATGTTCGTGCAATGGGGAGAGGAGTTGGCCTAACGGCTAGGGCGCTCAAATGAATGATTGTGTGACCTCATGTAACGTAACTGATGCTATGTAAAGCGCTCTGATACCCGATTCGGATTCGGGTCAAGTTCACGCTACATACCACTCTGCCAAAACATTTTTTAATTTTTAATTCCTCCAGGCAATGCATCTGTCACAGGATGCAGGTTTTTGGCAATGGAACAGATAGGTAAGGCAATTGTTCTGCATGTCCTGCTCCTCCTTTGCCAGCATATTGCTGGTTTGTGTTAGAGATGGAATTTCTTTAGAGGCTGCTATGGCATTGGTGGACAGGCAGGGCAGGTATGTGATGGTTATTGGACACCTGAACTTGACCTTCCACTCCTTATTGAAGTGATTGTACCAAATGTACTCCTGATTGGCTTCCTATATGATTCCTAATTATGAGCCCTTGCAGCCAATTGTGTGGTTGGTGGTAACTTCAACTGCATTGCCGACCAGATCCTTGATAGTTTGTGCTTTTTGGCTGCAAACCAGGCCCAAATCATGAAACTAGCTTGAGTGCTCAGCTCTGTAAAACACATGATGGGATATGTGTTCAAAATATGTGCAATTAGCTTTCGCAATCTAAAAATAAGGCTGTGATGACTGTACATTTACGTGAAATTACACTATTATGAGAAATGTAAATCCATAATTTCGTACTATTGCATTTCATTTGCGATATAATTAGTGATGTTATAAATGATGTCCTATAACATATCATGAGTGATGTAATATGTGACATCATAAGCAGTGCACAGCAGGGGACTCAAGTTATAGTTAGCACTAACTGTTGAATTTCTGTGGTTTTTTTGTTCAAAACTTTAAAGTTGTCATTGAGAAGTTCACCGAACTACAATGTTACTAAAACCTTTGTTTTTGCAGTGAATTTCTAAGTTTTTTTTAAACAAAAACATATCCTTTAATCACAAAAATTTCGATGTTACTTTAATCTTATGTTTTTCAGTGAATTTACAAGGTTTTTTTAAAAACGAAAATAGATCCGTTTAGCACACACCTAGCTATATAGTTAGTTTAACCTTTGGTCTTTAAGTGAATTTCTAGGGTTTATTTATAAAATAAAATATTTCTATTTTAAGTCTATGTATGGTAGAATGGCTGAAGAATATATCCTGTGTGTGCTAGTTTTGAACAGCATTTTATGTGTTTTTACATTAAAGAGGTCATTATAATATGTAAGAAGAGTGATCAGTTTTTCCAATAATGTACATTTATTTTTTAAATGGTTAATTACTTGTGTGAGAGTCTCGCTCGTCACTCATGGGATAGTCGCAAGATCATAGAGCTATACATTTTGTGTTAAAGTATTGTATACAGTTCTTTTCATGTGTTCAGTTAGAGATTAATGCTAATCTAGTAGGGTGTGGAGAGGGACTGGACTCTCCTTTTAGATGACAGGTGTGTGGATGGACTGGCCTCTCATTTCAGACCTCACTAGCAGATTGCATAGCATAGCATAGCAGATTGTGGGTATGGACTGTCCTCCAAATATATTCCAAAAGAAGGTGCCCAAAAGAGCAAAGACGCCACAGACGTCCTAAGTTAAGCCTATTTATTAGTAGACTGCAGCAACTCAGAAAAGCCCTCCCAGCATAACATCTTTGCCAAACGCGTTTCTGGTTACAATTCCCTTTATCAATGGCTTTGGGGAAACAGCTGTGCTTGTGTATTCACACTCGCGATTTCAAATGTCCATACCCGCCCCAATGGGTGTGTGCTGCCACCGCACCTTGGTCTTTGTAGTTCAGGTACGTTTAAATGTCCATTGATTCCCTTTATACTTTTAACATCTCTGATAATTGCTGCCAGGGGTAAGATTTAGTTGCTGCTCGACTCGCTGTTACAACGATACAGCCACGGTGTTCCATCTCCCCCTGAGGCTACGGGCGCAAGATCTGCTCTCTCTGCAGCGGGGCATCTTCTCGGCCAGGGCAGGCCGTTGCAGATTTCAAAAGAAGGTACCTAAAAGAGCGAAGACGCCACACATGTTGTAAGTTTAGCCTTTTTAGGTTCTGCCTGTCGAAAGCTTGCCAAGCAGCCTTTCGCGCAGGCGAAATCTAATGAGAACAGTATGTGGTTTGGTCACCGCCTCTCTGTTCCATTGGCTAGCTCCATAAATGGAGGCTAGCCATTGGAACAGAGATCTGTCCATCATAGCCGGAGCAGATTCGTGGGTGTTCCGGTGATTTTTAGGCTTTTCGCAACGTCATGAAGATGTGTCCATTGTGGGCGTGTACTTATTATTTTTTTTTTACATGGCTGTTTTTCATCATTTGTTCGATTGTCCTGGTCCCGCATGGTTGTATCCCGCTGTCCGTCCCCCCTCCCGCTGTCCGTGTCTTTGTTCGCCCTCCCCCCTCCTCCAAGCCCCCACCCGGCCTTGCCATTAATCACTAGTTTACTTCCCATTGACCACTCTTTCATTCCTGTAACCAACAGCCTCAGACTAACGTTCATTCGAGGACTGGGACTACGGCTCCCAGAATGCAACGAGCCGCTAATTAAACCCCAGGACTGGCACAGGTGAGTCCGTCTTGTCATGAAACGTCACTGCATAAATAGCAAGTGCAGTAAACAAGGCATGCACCTTACAGAATCTCGTCTTTTGCTCGTATTCTGTCCTCTTCGTTGCTACCTCGGGTTTCTCTCAAGTGTCCCAGATAAAAGCCCGCAGCACCTCTTTTTGTAGCTCTAAACTTGGAATAAACCTAAGTTCGTGCCTTCCGCTGATTGGCGGATGAAAGCGGGGCAGTTATGAGACCCCTTCATCCGATCAGAGAAGGGGAGGCTCCGAAGAGGCTTTCACTTTCTGCCTGCCCCGCCCTGGGATCCTCCTTCATTTCATGGAAAGCCGTGATTTACAGGAAAAAGAAACTTGAGGGATAACAAGCATTGGAAAAGGCAATTGGCCACGCTTTTGCGAAAGATATTGACTTTGCCTGTTTGACAATATCTTTAAGCTAAATTGTAGAGCAGTGGGACTGTGCAGCATGCTAAAAGTAAAGGTAGTAAAAAGGCACAATGATGGGACACATCGTTTGTTTTAAAAGGAGGGTGGCTGTGTCAACAGGGACAATGGGAGGGAAGGAACAACAAGGGGGTGGGAGTTAACAGGCAATGAGGCAGTGAGATAAAAGTGCTATTATGCAGTTGGCGCTGGCCACCTCAACTCGCTAGTTAAACATTTGGGGGGGGGGAGCGCGGAAGGAGCAACACAGATTTTGTGTCGGTGCAATGTGCAGAAGGGGTGGCTGCAACCAGGGCACGAGTCAGGGGTCCACGCAGTGCCTGCACGTTGTTGTTTGCTTCCGATCACAACAAAGTGTAGGAGGGGACAGGGCTCTCTTATTTCTATACTGGCCATAACAAAGGCCAAGTCTCAGGGGTCATAAGCCTCCTTTTGTTTGAGTCTCCTAGCTGTCAGCAGTCAGGAGCCTCACACCTGATGCAAATGGAGGGCTCTTTGCGTGTGTGTGGGGGGCTCTTTGCGTGTGTGTGGGGGGCTCTTGTGTGTGGTGGACTCTTATGTGTGTGGGGGGCTCTTGTGGGTGTGGGGGGCTCTTGCGTGTGTGGGGGGCTCTTGCGTGTGTGTGGGGGGCTCTTGCATCTGTGGGGGGGCTCTTACGTGTGTGGGGGGGCTCTTGCGTGTGTGGGGGGCTATTGCGTGTGTGGGGGCTCTTGCGTGTGTGTGGGGGGCTCTTGCATGTGTATGTGGGGCTCTTGCATGTGTGTGTGGGGCTCTTGCGTGTGTGTGTGTGGGGGGGCTCTTGTGTGGTGTGTGTGGGGGGCTCTTGTGTGGTCTGTGTGGGGGGCTCTTGTGTGGTGTGTGTGGGGGGCTCTTGTGTGGTGTGTGTGTGGGCCTCTTGTGTGTGTGTGTGGGCCTCTTGTGTGTGTGTGAGGCTCTTGTGTGTGTGTGTGTGTGTGTGCAAATGCAACACGTCTCGCATTTGCGATAGAGTAAGCTATTGGCATTGTAAATGACAATGCCATTTATTTATCTGTTTTCAAAACCAACACATAAATAAAAAGTTTGTCATTTACAATGCCAATAGCTCTAACTTTTCCGAAGGCGAAACCGTTGCATTTTAAATGCTTGTTATTAGTAGACTGCAGCAACTCAGAAAAGCCTTCCCAGCATAACATCTTTGCCAAACACTTTTCGGATTACAATTCCCTTTATCAAGGCTTTGGGGAAACAGCTGTGGTCGTTTATTCGCACTTGCGGTTTCAAATGTCCCTACCTGCCCCAATAGGCTTGTGCTGCTACTGCATCTTGGTCTTTGTAGTTCAGGTAAGTTAAAATGTCCATAGTGGGTGCTGTTGTTGATTCCCTTTATACTTTTAACATCTCTTATAATTGCTGCCTGGGACAAGACTCAGACGCTGCTCGACACCTGCCACATCAATACAGCCACGGCGTTCCATTGCGCCCTGAGGTTACGGGCACAGGATCTGCTCTCTCTGCAGCGGGGCGTCTTCTTGGCCAGTGCAGGCTTTTGCAGATTCCAAAAGAAGGTGTCCAAAATAGAGAAGACCCCACACAAGTCGTAAGTTTAGCCTTTTTATTAGTAGACTGCAGCAACTCAGAAATGGCTTCCCAGCATAACATCTTTGCCAACCGCTTTTCAGGTCACAATTCGCTTTATCAATGGCTATGGGTAAACAGCTGTGCTAATTTATTTGCACTCGAGATTTCAGCTGTCCATATCCGCCCCAATGGGCGTGTGCTGCCACTGCACCTTGGTCTTTGTAGTCTAGGTCAGTTAAAATGTCCATAGTGCATGCTGTTGTTTATTCCCTTTATACTTTAAACATCTCTTATAATTGCTGCCTGGGGCAAGACTCAGCTGCTGCTTGACTCGTGTCACACCAATACAGCCACGGCGTTAAGTCGCACCCTGAGTTTACGGATGCAGGATCTGTTCTCTCTGCAGCGGGGCATCTTCTCGGCCAGGGCAGGCCGTTGCTGATTCCAAAAGAAGGTGCACAAAAGAGCGAAGACACCACACATGTCGTAAGTGTAGCCTTTTTATTAGTAGATTGGAGCAACTCAGAAAAGCCTTCCCAGCATAACATCTTTGCCCAACGCGTTTCGGGTTACAATTCGCTTTATCAATGGCTTTGGGGGAACAGCTTTTCTCGTTTATTCACACTTGTGAATTCTGATGTCCATACCCGCCCCAATGGGCATGTGCTGCCACTGCACCTTGGTCTTTGTAGTTCAGGTAAGTTAAAATGTCCATAGTGCGTGCTGTTGTTGATTCCCTTTATACGTTTAACATCTTTTATAATTGCTGCCTGGGGCAAGACTCAGCTGCTGCTCGACTCGTGTCACACCAATACAGCCACAGCGCTCCTTCGCGCCCTGAGGTTACGGGGGCAGGATCTGCTCTCTCTACAGCGGGGCGTCTTCTCGGCCAGGGCAGGCCGTTGCAGATTCCAAAAGAAGTTGCCCAAAAGAGTGAAGACGCCACACACTTCGTATGTTTAGCCTTTTTATTAGTAGACTGCAGCAACTGGAAAAAGACAGACTTTTTAGAAGCCCCGTGTCTGTCAGAGCAATGCTAGCTCCTGTAGGAGGCAGGGAGTCAGCAGGGACCATTGGGGCCTTGAGACTCCCTTAGATATCCCATTTCACAGTGGTTGCCCTGGGGTACTCAGATGATATGGCCTGGTCCCGGGGCATGAGGTCCCCGGGGCCGAAATCGGCATGGGAGGGGGACTGCGGGCCCCGCTGTAGTGTAGTTCCTATATTCCCAATAGGCTCTCCGCATTGGAATAATATATCCTATAGATATGACATAGGACTTAGGTCAGTAAGTCTCTATCGAATATACTAAACTTAATTGTGAGTGCCAGCTAGCTCAGAGGTCACTAGAGCCTTTCTCGAATTCACAAGAAGAGATCAGTTTCTGACAACCGCATAAACATGACAACTTTGTTTCCCTAGTACTGGAATAACTATCTTCAGAGTCATGGAAACAATAGATAAGTATTTAACTCAGTCAATTGTGCTTGCTTCATTTCTACAGAGTTTGCAGAGAAATAGTGAGACGGGCGTTTTCAATAAAAGGTTTAATGAACAGTCTTCTTTCTCATGCAAGAGAGGTGAACTGCTACAATCATTAGACAGAATGCAAAGTATAATGCGTATAGCGAGAATAGTATTATAAAATAATACTGTAATAGCATTGTATGGTTTCTAAGCCATATAAAAATACATACATAAATAACACAGGCTAAAATACTCAACTGGTGCTTCTAAAATACCCCTACCCCAATGTACCTAACCTAGGTCTAGTACGAGGTAAGAAGTAAGTAGGGTCTTTAGCATAGGTTTAGTTTTTGCCAAGTATCTACCAAAGGTTTCTCGGGGTTCTAATCAGCTCCATACCTTAGAATGAAGGAGGTCTGGTATCTCTGTCTCGCAACTCGATTTCCCAACACCCCGCAAGGGGAGTCAGAAACACTGGAGATGGATTTCTCAGCAGAGGAGGGCAGCTTCCTGATCAGTGCATCAGCTGGAGAGTCGGCTTCCTTCGGCACTTGCTGAAGCGAGCTGCGTCGGGCAAGTAGGTCGTCAAACTGCTCCAACCACCCTGCTTTGCCATAGCAAGTGAAGGTTTATTTATACCTTGAAGGTACATAGGAATGCCGGTATTGACGTAAATTCGGGCATATGAACGTCATGAATGAACCCCTAAGGAATAGCTGTTCATTGTAAAACTAACTGAGTTCTTAGAGAAATCAACATTCAAGCTAGAGGAAGTCCCTAACGGCTTAAGCTGGTTTTCCAAGAAATCATTGTGACGTTTGTTGAACGGATGGAAGTAGCCCTGCCTGTATTTGGGTTGCATGGGCTATGCCTAAATAAGGGCTTGATTTCTATGCCTATATAAGGGCAACATGAATTGTACCTATAAAAGGGCAGGAATCGGCATGAATTTTTAGAAATCGCTATTTGACAATTGCAATTTGGGATGTATGTAGAAAATCGCTATTTTTTAGCGATGTTTTAAATTCCTTAATTGCGAATAGCAAATTGCTAATCGCAATTAAGGAATAATTTCCCACTCATTTCTATGGGCCAGGAGGCCCATAGGAAGGAATGGGAAGTTATTCTCAATTTGCGGTTCACAATTTGCTAATTGCAAATTGAGAATATTTTCAAGGGTGCTAGGGTGTCTTAAGGACACCCTGCTGCACCCTTGAAATTTACATGTGTGCGCATATGGCACACATACATGCCCTAAGGGCATGTATGAGCATCACATGGCACCTTTACAAATGCCAAAAAGTGCATTTGTAAAAGAATTGGCAAATTACAACTACAAGTTGGTGGTAATTTGCGATTTCTTAGTGTGAAATCGCAAAACATTATTGTTTCTTACATAGCATTTAAGGAATCGCTTTTTGCGATTCCTTAAATGCTTGCGCAAAATTAAGGAATCGCAAATTTTGCGATTCCATAATTTTGCAATGCGATTTTTTCATACATCGCATTTGCCGTTTTTTTGTCGCAAATGCTGCTTTTTTGCGAATCGCACTATTTGCGACAAAAAAAACGTATGATACATCTGCCCCTTAGTTCCCTATGAATAGTTCTACTTTAAGCAGATTACTTTGTGCCAAAAAATGACAAATACAAATTTGGAAAAATTAATAATCATGGAAAAAGAGTTCCAAAATTAGAACTTTGTTTTGAAAAAATGAAAGTCGAATTCAAAAAATCAAAAGACAGTGTTATTGTGAGAAAACATCAAATCTTCTAAGTCTGTAAAGAATTTGTCTACCATTGTAGGTGAAAGTTGGAATACCTCGTTAAGAAGATCAACCGCACATAGATGTGAAGCATCGCCGTCAGTATTGGTCGCATTAGCAATGTTCGTAATGGATGGTACCTGGGTGCCTGTTTCCTCCTGCACCTCTCCGTCAGCAATTTGTGTCTGTGATATCTCAATGAATGCCGACATCAGAATTGGTAGCCGCTGGGGACAACACAGTGCATGAGCCGTTACTGGTTCAAGCTAAGTATTAGCATCCGTTGGCATGACTGATGGTAGTGTCAGACATGTGTCTAGCACGCTTTCTTCTACGCATAGCAGGCAGCGCCGAACAGGTACGATGCAATCTTGCCAAATTGGTCTGAATGATAGAAACCATGTGGTATTCAAATCTCTTAGACAAGGTAGTCCCAAAATTTGGACGATGCGCTCACAACACTTCATCGCCAGTAGAGTTGTCTCCATGGTGAACTGGGTGTCGCTTGAGGATTGACTTGCCATATCGCAGCAGTTGCAGCAAAAATAGTATCCATGCAGCAAGCCCCAAAATGAGAGGTAATCCGCCAAACACAGAGTGCATGAAGTTTGGACACATTCCCAGGACTGCATCAAAAGGTGCTAACTGTCCAGAAAATACTGTCTTGTACAATACCACTCGTATCAAACATGTTTAAGATACGACTTAACATTTCCGAGAAATGTATAGGGCAATTTGTAGTTAAGAGGGCATGTGTCACTGCAATAGTCCTTGCGACTTGCAGATCATAGGTTTTTTTGGCCGAGGTCAGTGGCCCAGTTTTTTGTAAGAAAATGGCGTTCATTCTGCTTAAAGTATCAATTCGTATAGAAGAGATGTTCAGTGAAGGCCATCACGGCGACTCCCGGTCTGTCTTGGTTTTTGGAAACTATACTTGCATACAGCAAGTGTGCCTGGCTGACACAGGTACTAGATAGGGTAAACCTGGAAACGTGCCAAGCAGCTGTGTTAGCTCAACATAATGTAACTTCCATTTGAGAGTTGTCCAAAAAGTGGATCAATCACCGCAGCCGGAGAACCTTGCAGGTGGCAGGATAAGTTGTTAGAGGAACCATTGCATGCCCCGTGTAGGCTTAAACCCTGACAATGGAGGGAACCGCTTAGTGCGTTTTCACAGTTTTTCCCGTTAAGAGACACTTGACGACCCCACTCCAACATCTGTAAGTGTACTGTAATTCCCAGGATGTTTTGATGTATTCTTTACCCAACCTTTCATATGTGCCTGCTGGTATGTGTTTTAGGCAATATTGAAAATGGAAAATTGTAACAGGCAAAGTGATTGTTCCATGTATAATCCATTCTGTGGCTGGCTTTTCAGCGACAGTAAATGGCAATCTTTCCAGTTTTTCAATGCTCCGCACTGTATAGTCTGCTCCCCTCTGTGCCAGTTTGATCTTTTTATCAGTGAGATTGAATTCTGCAAACAGTGATGTAGTATTGATTAAACACCAAGGCACATAGCCTGAACGTAGGTTTTGTAACATCCAGCCTAATAGCATGATAGAACGTAATTGCGACTGACCATGTTGCAACATGACCAAGTCCTGTTCCATGATGTCCATGGCAGAGCATACTATGCTGTCCAAAGAATATATCCTGTATGACATAGTTGCTAACCCATTGTCAACTACAGAGAGAGTTTTCTCTAAATTAATACAATACATTTCTCGTATTCTTTCTGCAGTCTCTGCTTGCGTAATCTTTCATACTTCATTATAAGCAGCGTAGATACCGGCATATATAAAATGTTTATGACACATTTTTCTTAGTCCTAGCAAGAATTCCCTAAGATCAGTGCCATCTTTAATTAAAGATAAGTGTTGTTTTACATCCTTGAGTGTAGTTCTATTTAACCATTCAAGGCACAGTTTCCCTATAGTGTATGTTGTTACTATTCCTGGATGCTGTCTCGGAACATATCTTGTATCTGTCCTAGGGAATGTGAACCCCCGTGTTTTATTCAGGAATCTATCTTGACAGTTGTTTGTGTCTGTGGGCCAGATTAAACATTTTTTCCAATCTGGATTTGTTCTGCTGTGATGCAAAATAGTATGTACGTCGACCTCCCCCTCTGAAGTGTTATCACTAGCAGGTGTAGGTGTAGGTATGGACGGATTGTTTAAGTCTTTTATCTTTGCTAACCCAAGACAAGATGTCTGTTGGATGGTGTCATTCTAAAACATAATTTGCTCTGGGATGCTGCAGGCTCTAAATATAGCTTCTTTCCCCTGCACTTGCCGATCTTTTATGCCCCAGACTGTTTCTGCCTCAATGTTGTCTTTCCAAAAGTCGAAACCTAGTGAAGACAGCTGAGTATAAAAGGCTGCAGAAGAAATTTGCTTGGTGTTTGTCAACATACTTTTCATTCCTGTCTTATTACCATTTTTAAAGTAAAAGGATTCTGGATTGGAAATAGTAAAACCTGAAAAGTATGGAAATGTTCCCCAAAAAGTTTTTTAGCTACCCTTTGGTGGCATAGGACAATGTTCCCATTGGTTGTACATCAATACATTTCTAGGGTTTGTAGATTTGTGCAAGAAATGATGACCTTAGTGATTATAACAATATATTTGTTCATAATCTGATGAACCTTCTAAGTATTCATGATTTGTAAATACAGCAGACATTTTTAAGTCTGACATCATATTATTAACAGTCTCAAAGTCCCAATCATCAAAAAAGGTACTAGATGACACAAAGTCATTCAAGGAAATCTTGAACTGGTGTGGAATCTTCAACAGCTCCGCAGGGCCAAAAATGTCATAATCAGTTCTGTCCCAAGCTATACCCCCGGTATAGGAATGGCTGTGATGTTCACTGATGACAAGACTCTTTGTTCACAGTGAGATGATTTGTGTGGCTTGAGTAGTACGTTGATGTTTTTACTTGCTGTGTCCTTTTTAACATATCTTCCATTTATCAGCATTCCCAAAGTTATTACCAGAGTCAACCAAAGTAGAAGTAAAAGCACACCCAACACAATCCTAAGTTCAATCCATGGTGAAGCCAGATAAATCTTTTCCAAGTGATGAAAAAGGTCTGCTGCTTGTTCTTTCAAAGTTCTTTTTACTGACGTTGTTTCAGGTTCACTGGGATCCTCGGAAAATGTATCAAAGTTAATGAAATAGCAAGAGGCAGTTCTGTCAATTGTTCGGATTGCATCAGATTTTGTTGAAATTGCTGGAACCACTTGATCATGTGATACATTTGTGTAGTTTGATGCTACTTCGTTGTAGACAGGTGTTTCTTGAAAAACTGTTATTTGGGTCTCAAGAGGTACAAGTTCCATATCTTTGTTGCATAGACCTTCATTTCGCACTGCAGATTCTTCAAAGGTGACGAGTCTCTCAGTTTGAACCTCTTGGATAGTAGCCAGAGCTGGGTGTCTGCTACATTGACAGAGTCCACTTGGCCTACTGCTTATGATCGGCCACATGATGTGGTTTGACCATTGCTAGGACAGGTACTGGTTGTCTTTAAGAAGGCCCAAATTCCTTCTTGTCCACGATCTTCTCTCTGACTAGATCCCAAGCTTAGGAATCCAGACAGGCCTTTCTGGGATGGTCAGTTTCTCTTCAGTGGTGGTTGACTTCAGGAACATGTTAGTTTGTTTTGTTCTTATTTCATTTAAGTCCCGTAAACCAGCCAAACAGGTTTTGATGTCAAAGGATTTTTGGTCTATCACTGAAGTCTGACCATCGAGGTCAGCTACTATCATTCTGGTCCCAAAAAGTACTTCATATGGAGTGATACCCCCTAGAGAACTTCTTGGCAGATTGTTAAGACTACGTTGGACACTTATTAGATGTTTGACCAACCCGTCACCCAAGCCTAATACCCTAGCTGTTATAGATTGCTTTATGTCCCGTTTTTTTCTCTCCACTACCGAATTTCACTCAGGATGGAATGGACTAGAGTACTGCAATGCAACACCCAATTTGGTCATGGCCTCCCTGTAAGCTCGAGAGCTAAACGCAGGACCCTGGTCAGAATGTAGCGTGCCAACTTTGTATATGCCACAAATCTTTTATAACATTTCGAGCGTCAGCCGAGCGCTGAGGCCACATCCAAATGAATCTTGAACACAAATCCACTGCGACCATGATATATTTATAGTTACCATCCCTCTGTAAGGGACCACAGTGGTCCAGGTAAACGCAAGCTAATGGTTTATCTGAAATTAACAGGGGCGTCTTTGCAAGACGTTTCACTGTCGAGACGTTCATCTTTTGGCAGATTTCAGATTCCAAAACATAGTTTTTGGTCTGTTTCCTCATGCGTGGCCACCAGTATCTCTGTTTTAATAATGACACTGTGGCAGACACACCTGCATGAGCAGAGGAGAGCCCTTTATGTGCTGCTAAGATTAGTCCTAATCTATGTTCCATGTTTAAAATTACTCTATCCCCCACTCCAGGGATTCGAGCAAACGGAACATTGTTCGCATCAGTTATGTGATTGAGTATTTGAGTGGAACCCCTTTCGGTAAAGTTCTTCCACTGTCTTTGCTTGAAGCATTGACAGCTAGCATGATTTTTTCGTCTATTTTCATTTTTGAATGAGTGATTGGAGCTACAGAAGTCTTTTGCACAGTTGCCTTCGCGGCTTCGCCCGCCAAAGAATTCCCTGCAACGTGAATGCCATCACGTTGATGACTCAGTGTTTTGTAGTCCTTGTCGTAACTGAACTACTTGATCCCAAAGCATTTTATGCTTGATCGTGCCACCTTTTGCATCTTTGCGACCGCTTTTAAGCCAGTTCTGCAAGTATTCATTGTAAGATTAAACACAATAATACGAATCGCACATTATGAGTGTGGGGAATTTGCGATCCGTGTTTTCAAGTGCCATCTTGAATGCTCGTAATTTAGCTGTCTGAGCTGTACAATCTCCTAGCGATTGAGTTTTAGTGACCATTGGTCTAAATTTGCCATTGTGCCACCGACCTTTAAAGATGGCGCACTATAGGCTATAGGCTTATTTACCCCCGTAGCGGGTTGAGCTGATCCGTCAGTATAAATTATACATTCATACTGATCTAGAGGCAGAATTTCTGTAGGCAGAGGACATTCTTGTTCGTATTGTAGAAAGGCTTGTGTTTTAAAATATGGACCAAAAAAATATTCAACGTCTGTTGCAGCAAGAGAATAAACCCATTGTATCCATCTTGGATGTAAAGCTTTTGCATTTGGAATGCTCGCTTTTGTTACTGTCTCTAAGGCAGGTACAGGTGTAACAACCATAATTTGTTTACCCTGTGCGAGGGATCTCTTTTTTGCTACTGCAGTCTGAACCGCTGTCTGAATTTTTTCTGTTGAAGTGAATTCATTCCTGCTTGTGTGTACAAATGTGATTTGTAAGCTATTGGTACTTTTTCACCTTCGTTAAAAGTTAAGTACGTGAATCTGCATTGTCCTGGAATAATTCGGACCACAAGGTGCGTACGTTTACAGGTGCTGACGTCTGTTTGCAATGAACGCAAAATTTCTGTGTGTTTTGTAGTCCTTGTCGTACCTGAAATACTTGATCCCAAAGCATTTTATGCTTGATCGTGCCACCTTTTGCATCTTTGTGACCGCTTTTAATCCAGTTCTGCAAGTTTTCATTGTAAGATTAAACACAATAATACGAATCGCACATTATGAGTGTGGGGAATTTGCGATCCGTGTTTTCAAGTGCCATCTTGAATGCTCGTAATTCAGCTGGCTGAGCTGTACAATCTCCTAGCGATTGAGTTTTAGTGACCATTGGTCTAAATTTGCTAATTGTGCCTACGACCTTTAAGATTGCGCATGGCGCGCTAAAGGCTTATTTACCGTCGTAGCGGGTTGAGCTGATCCATCAGTATAAATTATACATTCATACTGATCTAGAGGCAGAATTTCAGTAGGCAGAGGACATTCTTGTTCGTATTGTAGAAATGCTGGTGTTTTAAAATATGGACCAAAAAAGTATTCAACGTCTGTTGCAGCAAGAGAATAAACCCATTGTATCCATCTTGGATGTAAAGCTTTTGCATTTGGAATGCTCGCTTTTGTTACTGCCTCTAAGGCAGGTCCATTTGTAACAACCATAATTCGTTTACCCTGTGCGAGGGATCTCTTTTTTGCTACTGCAGTCTGAGCCGCTGTCTGATTATTTTCTATTGAAGTGAATTTCATTCCTGCTTGTGTGTACAAATGTGATTTGTAAGCTATTGGTACTTTTTCACCTTCGTTAAAAGTTAAGTACGTGAATCTGCATTGTCCTGGAATAATTCGGACCACAAGTTGCGTACGTTTACACGTGTTTGCAAATTTTTTGTTGCTGATGTCTGTTTGCAATGAACGCAAAATTTCTGTGTGTTTTTGTGTCCAATTTAATGTTTTGAAATCAGGTTTGATTAATTTGTAGAGAGGTTAAACCCTTTCTGCATAGTTTAGAATGTATGTTCTTTCAAAATTCAGGAAACCTAGAATTGACTGTAAGTTTTTCAGTGTTTTTGGAGTTTGGAGCAGCGCACATTTCTCTAGAAAGTTTGCTGCCAGGCTTTTGCCTTAACTTGAAAGTTCATATCCTAGAAAAAGGATGTTTAAATAGGCAATTCTAGATCTTTTTAATTGAATCTGTACCCTTCAGAGCGAATCCCAATATAACGGTATTAACCCTATTCAAGTGCCTATCCAAGTCATCATCTGTCAGATAGATGGCATCGACATATGGCAAGGTTTCGTCATCATGCGTTTGTAGTAACTCTGTTACTCTCACTGAAAATAACCCCAGACTTTTCTTGAATCCTTGAGGGAGACAACAGAAGTGAGGCTGTGTCCCCACAATTGAGAAAGCAGTCAAATACCTACTTTCAGGTGCATTGTTTGGACAGAAAAAACGCTAGAAATATCTAATGTGGTTTTATACTTTTTACGCACAATGTTATTCATTAATGCTGCACTGTGTGCATTTTGTACTGCAAAAGTTTTTGCAACAACAGTTTAGATGTCTGTAATCCAATACTAAACGATACATATTGTCTGGTTTGGAGACAGGAAACAAAGGATTGTTCATTGACGAGGTGCATGCTTCAATCACCCTTTGGTATTCAAGTTGATCTAATATCTCCCTGACCTGTTTTTTAGCTTCTTGCTTAACTGAGTACTGCCGATGTGCAGTTGGTTTATTTTTCAACTGGATTTTATGATGAGGAAAATTCTCATCCCATCCTACATGATTTTTATATAATGCAGGAGCTTGGGCCACTGCCCATTTCCTGGCATACGTATGTTTTATATGAATTGGAATGTGGTTAGAGAAGGTTGGCATAATGATGTCTTCGCCATGTGGGCACTTCCTGACAAATTCCGGTGGCAAGTCTTGTTCAGCTAGAAGAATGTCCTAACCCTTAGAGAGTCGCTCCCAAAAGAGTGCTCTTATCTTTCTTGGTATGTCTCCCTCCATCCGGAGTGTTACTTCATATAGCTTATGTGGAGAACTAACTCTGGTATCTGCAGTTTCAACTTAAATAAATTCATTCAAATCCACAGTCTCCAGATTATCCTTCAAGTTCTTGTGAGCTATGGTGACTTCTGCTGCGCTGTCCAACATTGTCTGTGCCTATTCCCTGTTCTTGAGTTGTGTCCTCAAGATCCTCGGCATGTCTGATTTTTAGACCTGCTACCTTTTTTTTGGTGAATTGAGGTTTCTTTTTTTTCTGAACGTGCTGATCGTCATTGGACTTCACTCGTTCTTCCTTGTTTTCTGACCGTTCTCTTCTTTCGGATTTCGGTGAGGAAGTCTGAAAGGTATGAGAAGAGCGTGTATCAGTATCTTGATGTCTATCAGGTTTTCTCAAATTATCCCTATTCCTAAGGTTATACCTCCTTTCAGAGGGCTCCTTTTGAGGAGAACTACCTCAGGATTGAGAACGCTTCTCTTTAGAAGTTTGTTTAGTGTTTTCCTACTTCTTTTTAATAGGAGTAGGAGTGTTTTTAGTGAAGACCTTTTCATGACTTTCAGACAGTTGGAGTTTAACTGGTTTCCCACTCAAACTGTTCCTGCCTAATTCTTCATTGGATTTTTCAATTATTCTGGCAAGTTCTTGTGGTTGCTCAGCTACTTCAAATTCCCTTAACTTTTGGCGGACCGCCACGGATGCTGCTTCACCTTTGATATTAGCTAATATTATTGTTGAGACCTGTTTCAAATCTTTCAGTAATTTCATACCTAAATTTAAAGCAGGGGCTCTGCCCCGTATTCATTTTGAATTTGTTTCAGGATGTCTGGTATTACCGCCATAGATGGAACACCATGTGTTTTAGTGTAAATAGCAGCAAAGACTGTAGCCCACGTGTCGCAGTCCTCCAGATGTGGTGCAATCCCCATTGTTCAACAGATTGTTAAAATTATGTGTTTCTCATGAGGGGTAGTATTAAGAAATACTGCCTTGATTAGAGTAATTTTTTGAACTATCCAGAATGGAATTTGTTCCCGTTTTGCGGGTAATTTACCAACGACCGAATGAGGAGTCTGTGGTGTAATTCTATTTGTGTTCCCCTTGTGGGGGGGATGCTGTGCGATCTTTATTGCAGGTTGGACTGTAAGAGTCCGCATGACATATTGAAACAATTGTCTATAGATTTTGATTAGCTCTTTGAGTTGAGCTCGTAGTTCCACATCTGTCATTTTATTAATTTCAGGATGTGGAATATAGCTGGCTTAAACCGGCCATGTTGCTACTGGTCTACCTAGTGGACCGAGCCTGGTAATGTGATTTCTATGTTTTAGGGCGCCTTCAAATCAGAGCACATGCTCCTGGTATGTTAGTGGAATTTTTATATCCTCAAAAGGTATGTATTCTGTTGGTGGTTCATCTTCTTTGTAGAAGTGAAACACATTTCTTACTGGATTTGCTTCAGGGAAGACTATCCATGAATAGAATACCTCTGTCTGGTGATATTCATGTGCTTCTATCACAAAAACTGCCCTACCACCTCTTGCTCATAGGCCATTTTTTATAAGTTTTATAGTGATGGCTTTCCTTAAATATGGAAGAATGATTACAGCATCATCCTCGTGTTCATTAAAACCTGTTGTGTCAAAAGCTGCTGGATCAGCCGCAGCTCCACCGGTCTTGGTGTTTTTGCCGTTATTCGACATTTTTCTTGACTTGCAGAGCAAGTTTCAAGGAAACAAAGATAAGGTGCACAAAATTGTGGAACACTGTATCCTTCAAAGTTGAGCAAACCAAAAAGCTAATACATAGGATTTTCGTCCTACTCACCTATGGCGGATATTATCCTTTTACCCACTCCAGATGTCTGTTGGAGTATTAGGGAAAAAGGGGTCTCTGAGAAAAGCACGACTGAGTTACTTTAGTATCTAGTGTTAAATTAGTGCCTTACCAAATGTTGGGCGCCATGTAGTGTAGTTCCTATATTCCCAATAGGCTATAATTTAATGCTAGATACTAGAGTAACTCAGTCGTGCTTTTCACAGAGACCCCTTTATCCCGTAAAATACTTCAATAGACGTCTGGAGTGGGTTAAAGGATAAAATATCTGCCATTACTGAGTAGGACGAAAATTCCTATTTATTAGTTTTTGGTTTGTTCAACATTGAAGGAAACAGTGTTCCAAAATATTGTGCACCTTATCTTTATTTCCTTGAAACTTGCTCTGCAAGACTTTCAACAAAATGTCGGAAAGCGACTCCGAGACCGGTAGACCTACAAAAACCAGTGGAACTGCAGTAAATGCAGACCAACTGGGTTTAGGCGTTACAGGTTTCCGACAAGACAAAGCGGATGCTATAATCATCTCGGAAAATGTAATGAAAACAATAGCTATAAAGCTCATAGAAAATGGCCTATCAGCAAGAGGTGGTAGGGTAATTTTTGACATAGAGGCACATGAATATCAGCAGACAGAGGTATTCTATTCATGGATTATCTTTCCACAAGCAAATCTAACAACACATGTGTTCCACTTCTATAAAATAGAGGAACATCCAGCGGAATACATTCCTTTTGAGGACATTGAAATTTCACTAACTTACCAAAGGCGCCCTACAACATCAAAATCACATTACCAGTCTCGGTACACTAGGTAGACCAGGAGCAACATAGCCGGTACTAGCGAGCTATACACCACATCCTGCCATAGAACAAATGACAGGTCCAGAACTGTTAGCTCAGCTAAAACAATTAATCAAAATACATAGACAATTGGTACAATATGTCATGCCTACACTAACAGTCCATCCTGCTATCAGAATTGCACAACAAACCCTTCATCAAGGGAGCACAAACAAAATTACACCACAGACTATACAATCAGTCATTGGTAAATTACCCACAAAAAGGGAACACATTCCATTCTGATTAGCTAAAAAGATTACTCAGATCGAGGCAGTATTTCCCGATAGTACACCTCATGAGAAACACAGGATTCTAACAATCTGTTTACCAATGGGGATCACACCACACCTGGAGGACTGTGACACTTGGGGTACAGTCTTTACTGCCATCTACACCAAAACACATGGTGTCCCGTCCATGGTGGTAATACCAGACATCCTAAAACAGATTCAAAATGAATACGGGGCAGAGCCTGCTCTAAATCTCAGTATGAAGTTACTGAAGGATTTCAAACAGGTCTCAGCTATAATATTAGCTAATATTAAAGGTGAAGCAGTATCAGTGGCAATCGGCAAACACTAAAAGAACTTGATGTAACTGAGCAACCATACAAACTGGCCAGAAGAATAGAAAAATCCTATGAAGAACTAGGTAGAGTTAGTTTGGGAAGGAAACCAGTAAAACCCGAACTGACAGAAAATCCTGAAAAAGTTTTTATCAAAAACACACTCACTACTCTTAAAAAGAAGTGGGAATATACTAGACAGATACTTCTTAAAGAGAAGCATTCCCAATCCAGAGGAAGGTCTCCTCAAAAGGAGCCCTCTGAAAAAAGGTATAACCTGAGAAATGTGGATCATTTACAAAAACCTGATAGATATCAAGTTACTGATACACGTTCCTCTCGTACTTTTCAGACTTCCTCGAAGAAATCCGAAAGAAGAGGACGATCAGAACACAAAGAAGAACGCGTGAAGTCTAAGGACGATCAACATGTTCCGAAAAATAAGAAAACTCAATTTACCAAAAAGAAGGTAGCAAGTCTTAAAATCAGACATGCCGAGGATCTTGAGGACACAACTCAAGAAAGGGGAGTGGGCCCAGATAATGCTGGACAGTGCAGCAGAGGTTACCATAGCTCGCAAGATCCTGAAGGATCATTTGGAGACAGTGGACCTGAATGAATGCATTCAGGTTTAAACTGCAGATAGCAGGGTTGGTGTACCACATAAGTTATATGAAGTAACACTCCGAATAGAGGGGGACATAACTAGGAAAATAAAAGCACTCTTTTGGGAAAAACTATCCAAGGGTTATGACATTCTTCTGGCTGAAAAAGACTGGCCACGTGAATTTGTCAGGGAGTGCCCACATGGCGAAGAGATCATTATGCCAGCCTTCTCAAATCATATTCCTATTCATAAAAAATACAACTATGCCAGAAAAAGGGCTGTGGCCCAGGCTCCATCATTTTATAAAAATCATGTGGGATGGGATGAGGATTCTCCTCACCATAAGATCCAGTTAAAAAATCAACCAACTGCTCAGAAGCAGTTCCAGTTAAACAAGAGTCTAAAAAGCAGGTCAAGGAGATCCTAGATCAACTTGAAAACTAAGGGGTGATTGAAACATGCACCTCGTCCATGAACAATCCTTTGTTTCCTTTCTCCAAACCAGACAATACATATCGTCTAGTTTTGGACTACAGACATTTAAATTCCTGTTGAAAAACCTTTGCAGTACAAAATGCACACAGTGCAGCACTGATGAATAACATCGTGCGCAAAAAATATAAAACACATTAGATATTTCAAACGGTTTCCTCTGTCAAAACATTGCACCTGAAAGCAGGTATTTGACCACTTTCTTGATAATGGGGACACAACAACACTTTTGTCATATCCCACAGGGATTCAAGAACAGTCCTGGGTTAATTTCAGCCAGAGTAACAGAGTTACTGCAAACATATGATGATGAGGCATTATCTTATGTCAATGACATCTATCTTACAGATGAAGACTTGGACAGGCACTTGACCAGGGTGACCACCATAATACTTGGATTCGCCTCAGAAGGGTACAAATTCAACTTTAAAAAATCAAGAATTGCCCACCTCAACGTCCTATTCTTGGTATACGAACTTTAAAGTGAAGGCAAAAGCCTGGCAGCAAACTTTTTAGAAAAATGTGCGCTGCTCCAACCTCCAAAAACGCTGAAAAACTTACAGTCAGTTCTAGTATTCCTGAATTTCAGAAGAACTTACATTCTAAATTATGCAGAAACGTTAAACCTCTCTACGAATTAATCAAACCTGATTTCAAACATACTAATTGGACTCAAAAACACACAGAAATTTTGCGTTCAGTGCAAACAGACGTTAGCAACAACACATTTACAGACTCGCGTAAATGAACGAAACCTTGTTATGTTATGTTAGGGATTGCTTGTATAGCGCCTATCACCGCCCGTCTCTAAGCGCTTAACCAGAAAGAACATAACACACTAATGACCCTAGAACCTCAGTTGTTTCACCTCCTATGATGTCATGAAGGCCTTTCTGAAAAGATAAGTTTTTAGTTTCTTTCTGAAAGGTAGAAGTTGCGATTCCACTTTCAAGGTAGGTGGAAGCTTGTTCCACAGTTGTGGAAGGAGCACGGACAGGGCCCTGCCTCCTTTGGTCTTTAATTTGAACCTAGGTTGAAACAGGTTGGGGGTTGTTCCTGAGTGCAGTAGCCTCCCCGGAGTGTACCTCTTTAGACGTTGCTTAATGTACTCTGGGGCTTTCCCAAAGAGTGCCTTATGGGCCACACAGAGACATTTGAACTGCACTCGGAATTTCACTGGGAGCCAGTGCAGCTTCTGAAGCAGTGGGGTTACATGAGCGTTTCTAGGCAAAGAATGGATCAGCCTGGCCGCATCGTTTTGTATTACCTGCAGCTTCCTCAACAGCTTCTGTGGTAGGCCTAGGTATAAGGCATTACCATAATCAAGTCTCGAAATGACTGTGGCGGATACGATTGATTGCAGGGTGGAGGCAGATAAGATGGGGACTAGCTTTCGCAATTGCCTCAACACACCTATGCAGGATCCTGCCACAGCAGAAACTTGAGGGGCCATTGAGAGGTCTGCATCGATCCTTAACCCCAAGCTTTTTACCACAGGGCCAGGAGACGGAGTGGTTCCTAGCTCAGGGGGCCAGTACAGGTCACTCCAGGGATCCTCTTTGTTGCTAATCACCAGCACCTCCGTCTTATCAGCATTCACTTTCAACAGATTGTTAGTCATCCAGTTGACTGTGAATGTAATCCAAATCATTCCAGGGAAATGTGGATTCACATACCTAACCTTTAATGAATGTAAAAAGGTACCAATAGCTTATAAATCACACAATAAAACTTCTGACAGTGGTTCAAACTGCGGTAGCAAAAGAGAGAGCCTTTGCGCAAGGAAAGCGCATTAAAGTCGTTAGGCCTGTACCTGCCTTACAGGCAGTGACAAAGGCAAGCATTCCAAATGCAAAAGCTTTACATCCAAGATGGATACAATTGGTTAATTCTCTTGCTGCAACAGACGTTGAATACGTTTTTGACCCCTACTTGAAGACTAAGGAATTTCTCCAATATGAACAAGAATGTCCTCTGCCCAGTGAGAATCTGCCTCTAGAACATTACGGCTGTATAATATATACAGACGGATCATCACAGCCCGCGATTGGGGGAAAACAAACTTATAGTGCTGCGGGCCCGATTGTTAAAGGTCGCTGGCGCAATGGTATAAACCGACCTATGGTCACAAAAACTCAATCTTTAGGAGATTGTACAGCTCAGCGAGCTGAACTACAAGCATTCAAAATGACGCTTGAAAATGCTGATCGCGAATTCCTAACACTCATAGTGTGCGATTCGTATTACTGCATCCAGTCTTACAATGAATATTTGCAGAACTGGGTTCAAAATGGTTTTAAAGGCGCAAAAGGTGGCACAATCAAGCATAAAATGCTTTGGGAACAAGTAGTTCTATTACAGAAAGAACTACAAAAGACTCACCTGATCCATACACTGAGTCATCAGCGTGATGGCGTTCACTTTGCAGGGAATTCATTGGCTGATGAAGCCGCGAAGGTTGCTGTGCAAACATCTTCCGTAGCTGCAATCACTTGTTCAAAAACAAAAATAGACGGCGAAACAATGCAAGCTGTCACTGCTTCAATAAAAGACAGTGGTAAAACCCTTCCATAAGGATTTCCACTCAAGTACTCCTATATAACTGATGCAAATAATGTTCCTTTTGCTCGAATCCCTGGAGTGGGGGATAGAGTAATACTAAACATGGAACACAGATTAGGATTAATTTTAGCAGCACATGAAGGACTTGCCTCTGCACAACCAGGTATTTCTGCCACAGTGTTTTTATTAAAGCAAAGATACTGGTGGCTGCGCATGAGGAAACAGACCCTAAACTTTGTTTTGGAGTTTGAAATCTGCCAGAAAATGAAAGTTTCAACAGTGAAACGCCTGGCGCAAACCCCAGAAATGTTTTAACTTATAATCAATGGGAACATTGTCCAACGCCACCAAAAGGTAGCTCGAAAACATTTTATGAAAAATTTCCACACTTTACAGGTTTTGATATCACAAATCCAGAAACCTTTTACTTTAAAAATGTTAATAAGACAGGCATAAAAAGTATGTTAACTAATACTAAGCAAATTTATTCTGCAGCCTTTTATGCTCAATTGTCCACATTAGGCTTTGACTTTTGGAAAGACAACATTGAGACAAAAACTGTCTGGGGCACAGAAGACTGGCAGGTACAAGGTTTAGAAGCAATATTTAGAGCATGCATCACCCCAGAACAAATAATGTTCTTAAATGAAACTGTTCAACAGACATCTTGTCTTGGCCTGGCTAAGAAAAAAGATTTAAACAAACCGTCTATACCAAAGCCCACACCTGATAGTAATAGAACTACAGATGAGGAGGTAGACGTAAATTATATTTTACAAAAAAACAGAACTAATCCTAAATGGAAAAAATTGTTAATCTGGCCCACTGACAGGAATAACTGTCAAGATAGATTCCTGAACAAGACACAAGGGTTTACAGTAACTAGGCCAGATCCAAGATATGTCCGGCGACAACATCCAGGGATAATAACAACTTACAGTGTAGGAAAACTGTGCCGTGAGTGTTTACAAAAATCTACACTCCCAGATATAAAACAACACTTAACTTTACTTAAAGATGGCATTGATTTGAGAGAATTCTTAATGGGACCTCGCAAACCACATCATAAACGTTTCATATACGCCGGTATATATGCTGCTTATAATGAAGCATTGAAAGTCACACAAATGGAAACTGCAGAACGAATACGGGAAATTCATTGTATTAATTTAGAGAAAGCTCTCTCTGTAGTTGACAATGGGTTAACAACTCTGTCGTCCAGAATTTATTCTTTGGACAGCATTGTATCCTCTGCCATAGAGATAATGTAACAGGACTTGCTAATGTTACAACATGGCCAGTCTCAATTATGTTCTATAATGCTGCTAGGCTGGACGTTACAAAACCTTCGTTCCAGCTAAGCGCCTTGGCGTCTAATCAACACCACATCAATGTTTACTGAAATTAACCTTACAGATAAACAAATCTCTTTGGCACAGAGGGAAGCAGACTATACGGTGCTGAGCATAGAAAAGCTGGAGTGATTACCATTAACCATTTCTGAGAAACCAGCCGTTGAATGGATAATACATGGCACCATCAGGATACCAGTGACGATTTTCCAGTTTTAGTATTGCTTAAAACACATACCAGCAGGCCTATATGAAAGGTTGGGTAAAGAATACATAAAGTCGACCTGGATTTTACCATACACACACAAATGTTGGAGTGGAGAAAAGGAGGTATTTCTTAGTGGTAAAAATTGCAAAACCACATTAAGCTGTACAATTCTATGTCAAGGCATTAATTTACATGGAGCCTGTGATGGTTCTTCAAACAACTTATCATGCCACCTGCAGGGTTCCCCGGCAGCAGTGATAGATCCAATTTTTAGGCAGCTTTCCAATGGGAGCTATATAATGCTGAATGATCACAGCTGTTGTGGAATGATGCCTGGAACAGCCTATCTTGTTAGTGTGTCAGCCAGGGTCACTTGTTGTATGCAAGTATTGTTTCCAAAAATGAAGACAGACGGGGAGTAGCCACTATGGCCTTCACTGAACATATATTCTATACAAATTGATACTTTAAAAATGAAAGCCATTCTTTTACAAAAAACTGTGCCACTGACCTCGTCCAGAGAGGTGTATGATCTACATGTTGAAAGATCCTGTGCAGAGATACATGCATTATTATCAAAAAATTGCCCCATACATTTCGTAGAAATGTTAGGTCGTATCTTAAACATGTCTGATACCAGTGGTATTGTACATGTATATAAGATGATTATTTTGGGACTGTTAGCACCCTTTGAAGCAGTCCTAGGCATTTTTCCTAACTTCGTGCACTCTGTGTTCGGCGGCCTGCCTCTCATCTTAGGACTCGTAGCAGGGATACTATTTTTATTCCTTCTGCTCCATTATGGCAAGTCCATTCGTCAGCGATACCCAAACTACCATGGAGAACGCTCTTCTGGCAATCCAGTATCATGAACGCATAACTCAGATTCTTGGCTTGGCTCATTTGAGAGATCTGAATACCACATGGTTCCTGTCATTCAGACCAATCTCGCAAGATTGCATCTTACCTGTTCTACGATGCCTGCTTTGTGGAGAGGAATGCGTGTTGGATATCTGTCTAACACTTCCTTCAGCAATGCCAATAGATGTTGACCCCTTACTGGGTCCGATACCGGCTCATGTATTGTGTTGCCCCCAACGGCTACCAATCCTGATGACGGCATTCATAGAGATCTCACCGGCAATTCCAGCTGAAGGTGAGGTACGCGGACCAACAGGCACACAGGTACCATCGACTGCAAACATTCCTAATGCGACTGATGCTAACGGCGATGCTTCTCATCTGTGTACAATTGATCAACTTAATGAAGTGGTTCAACTTTTATCTACTGTAGTAGACGATTTCTTTGCCAGCCTAGACGATTTAATGTTTTCTCCTGACAGCGAGAATAACTTTTAAAGTTAGCACACAGCGTTCTATCAGCTTAGAATTCAACCTTCGTTTTTCAAAACAAACACTTCTCGATCAATCAATCAGTGACACTTATAGAGCGCGCTACATACCCGTAGGGTCTCAAGGCGCTGGGGGGGGGGGGGGGGTGCCGCTACTGCTCGAACAGCCAGGTCTTCAGCTTCTTCCTGAAGGAGAGGTGGTCTTGGGTCAGGCGCAGGTCGGTCGGGAGGGAGTTCCAGGTCTTGGCGGCCAGGTAGGAGAAGGACCTTCCTTCTGTAGTCGCTCTTCGGATGCGGGGGACGGCGGCGAGGGCGTGGTTGGCTGATCGGAGGTGGCGTTTGGGAGCGTAGAAGTTGATCCGGCTGTTGAGGTAGCTCGGGCCTTGGTCGTGTAGGGCTTTGTGTGCGTGGGTGAGGAGGCGGAAGGTGATTCTTTTGTTGACGGGGAGCCAGTGAAGGTCTCTCAGATGTCCGGTGATGTGGCTGGTTCGTGGGATGTCGAGGATGAGTCTGGCTGTGGCGTTCTGGATCCGCTGGAGTCTCTTCGGGAGCTTGGCGGTGGTACCGGCGTAGAGGGCGTTGCCGTAGTCCAGTCGGCTGGTGACGAGGGCCTGGGTGACGGTCTTCCTGGTCTCGGTGGGGATCCACCGGAAGATCTTCCGTAGCATGCGTAGGATGTTGAAGCACGCCGAGGAGACGTTGTTGACTTGCCTGGTCTAGCTTTGGAACTCTATTTTTCTACGATTGATTTGACTTTTTTCCAAAAATGAACTTTGGCACAAAGCACTCTGCTTAAAGTAGAACTATTCTTAGAGAACAAGAATTCTTTGAACACTTCCTAGAAACAATATTGACCTTATCAAGAAACCAAAACAGTTTATATACTCTGCTATGGGTTGGTCTTGACCTTTTTTCAGTATTTAAAGCCATTTCATAAATGTAATTGTTTTATGATTCATTCAGTTAGCAATACTAAGAACATGCTACATGATTGAAATAAAATCATTGCTTTTAAAATGCGTGCAGTACAATACAAATGCTCATTTTTTCGTGTGCAACCATTTTCAAATGTCTTTTTATGTATTTTTGGGTGGGATTGTAAACACACGCTTAGAATATGTTTTAGTGCTTGATCTTAGTAATGTTGAACATAATAAAGTGGAGTGTTTGTTGTATAGCATTTTAGGACCCTAGTGTAATTTTCCCGATTCATGCCCTTATAAAGGTATAACATTTCTTTCTTGTTATCTGCTTCTAAGAACAGAGATCAAGTTCCAAACTTTTAAAAGTAGAAGTATGTAAGCTTGCCTTGAAGACCCACCCATTTAGTCCCACTCCATATACGTTATTGGTGTGCAATGTCTTCCCGCCCTTTTCCCAGGATGATAGACAGCTTACTAAAAGGCCCCCTAAGTGCACTTCCCACCGATTATGGAGACAATGCTTGATGCCTAGGAATACGATCACATCGCCACCATACAGAGAAGCACTCCTGTAGAGTACAAACCATACAAGTGTATTTTCTCTGCCGTTCCACCGTGTAAAGTTATTTGTTGAAGACGCTCAAGCAAATATCACATTGGCAAAGTTACAGACAGAGAAGGTCACTGGAGACATTTCCTCTGCATTCTTTAGACAGCTGTAGTGTAGGAGATGCACTATACATTTACCCAACAGGTTAACACTTACTTATTAGTCAGGAGAAAGTACATTTGGGTAGAGGTGTTGCACAAAACTTGGCCAGTTCTTGGATAAATACGCAGGGCAGGATTCATTCTAGCACAATGCTCATTTTACAAATATTAAACTTTCGCAGGTTAAAGTTAAGAAATAAAAGTTTAAAAAACGTTGATATTCACTGAAAAAACCAAAGGTTACAGGGACGTTATAGTTGGGAAATACAATTATAAAAACCTTAGAACACCACTGACAAAGTCAAAGGTTACAGGGACATTATAATTAGGAAATACAATTTTAAAAGACATAGATATTCATTGAAAAAAACAAAGGTTACAGGGAAATTTTAGTTAGGCTGACATTTCACTCATACAAAACCAAAGAATTTCAGCAGTTATAGTTGCTGGACTGTAAGTTATGCCCCAGCAGTGCACTGCTTATGACATCAAATATTACATCACTCATGACATGGTTGGAGACATCACTGATAACATCTCAAATGACATCACTGATGAGATCTCAAATCACAAGTCGCTAATTAAAAGAAATCGGAGACTGTTTTTTATTCAGGCATTGCATAATAATGTATATTATAAGTAACAATACATTTACTAATCTTAACTCCAAATCTAGGTATCTTGACGATATATGTATTGTCAAAATAAAAATATGTGGCGTTAACAATAGCAAAAAATCAGTACCTATTTATGCTTACCCTCACAATAACGTAGTAGTTGATTTTCTCCATACAAGATTTTTTATGTTAATGTTAACTAGACTTATATAGCATGCATCTGCCTCAGCAAAGAAGCTTCCTGGCGCTAACAGCAGAGGAACATAGAGGCACGTAAAGTAGTGCACATTAAAAAGGGGGATTAGGCCAAGGGGAAGAGGTATGTCTTAATGGCTTTTCAAAAGGCCAAAAAGCTATCCAAACTATGAATCTGAAAGAGTAAGGAGTTCCACAATTTGGCTGTCAAACAGCGGAAGGACCATCCCCCTGCATGGAAACGGTTCACTCGAGTGACCACAACCAAGTGTTGCCCCAGGGAGCGCAGCTGGCGTCTAGAAACATAAGGTACCAGCAAGTTAGCCAGAAGCCCGGGAGACTCAAACCTCAGAATTTTAAAGGAAAACAGAGAGCCTTGAATTTGATCCGCTTGGCCATGGGCAACCAATGTAACCGCCGGATAGCACCATCTGTTGAGCAGCTACGCAGCAGCCCCAACAGGGCTCTGGCGGGTGCATTTTGGACTCACTGCAAGCGCACTACCTCAGCCTGATTAGCCCCAAGGGGAGCGAACTGGTAAAGTCCAGTCTAGATAAGATGGCCGCTTGAACAATCAACTGACGGGTAGGTGGATCACAAAACCCCAGCAAGGGCCTAAGTCCCCAAAGAAGGCTGAAGCAAGTGCCGGCCACTTTCTTGGTGTGATCCTAAAAGCTGAGGGTAGAGTCCATCCATACTCCTAAGTTTTTTTACCACCGCCTTGGGGATGGGCGCTCTACCAAGAGTGGTGGGCCACCATTGCTCACTCCATAGTCTTCTGTCTCTCCCCACCAGAAACACCTCAGTTTAATTGGTGTTAAGCTGGAGGCAGTTGGTGGTCATCCACTCCGTGCCTGCAGCCAGGCCCCTCCTAAAATTGGAAGCGTCCCGTGTGGAGTTTTTGGAGAGGGCCACCACCAACTGCGTGTCATCAGCATATGAGACCATAGTGCGGCCTTTGTCTCCAGCCACCGTAGCAAGAGGTTGAACGTACAGATTAAAAAGTACAGGACTCAGAGCGGAGTCCTGAGGCACACCCTGCCCGATCAACTGGACTCGGAGAGAAATGGGGGGGCAGTCACTTGGAATGTTCTCCCTGACAGGAAAGATCTGAACCATTCTAGAGCTAGGCCAATGACACCCACCTCCTTCAGATGATGTAAAAGAATCTTGTGGGAGACCATGTCAAATGCAGCACTGGGATCAAGCAATATCTCTGCCGCAGTGTGCCCTGTTTTGAGAATGTACCGCAGATGCTCGGTCACAGCCAGGTGAGCAGTCTCCGTATTGTGACCAGGGCGGAAGCCATTCTGGGAGGGATCCAAGGTGCCATTAATATTCAGGAACCCCATTAAGATGTTATTCACGTGAACCTCAGCGATCTTAGCTACCCATGGTAGGAGGGATATGAGCCGAATATTTTCCGGATTAGCCGGGTCCAGCAAAGGTTTTTTAAGTAGAGGAACCACCACGGCCTGCTTCCATAGCTCAGGGACCACAGCTGTTGAAAGGGATGTATTAACAACCTGGCACACAGGAGCCAGGAGCACAGATACAGAGCCTCTAAACTGGGCAGGTTTCAAAGGATCTACTGGAGAGCCAGATTTAACTTTACCACTCAGTAGTAAGAACTCTCCTGCGAGATGGGAGAAATAACCTCCAAAGAATGAGAAGGAGGAGGTCTGTGAGGAGCAATGGGAGATGGAGGTACCAAAGAGAAAAACCTATAGATTGTTGCCACTTTATTAACAAAGAAGGTCGCCAAATCCTCATAATGTTGCTCAGACATAATCAAGGTTAAGGGCTGTCCACAGATTTGGTCACTGTCTAAATGGATGACCCTCCAGGCCACCTCTTATACTTTGAGTTCTGCTTCCACATTGAAACCACCTGCATGATTACAGAAAGTTTCCTGGGGGCAGAACATTCATTTGCATGTGCTTCTTTCACCCCCTCTCTGGGCATCTTTGCATTATAAGAGGGGCCGCAGATGCTTAAGCACTTTTTTCGAAAATATGACCTGTGCCTATACATGCCTTTTACCAAAAAGGTTATGGGGGTATGTCCCCTCTATGCATGGTGACCCTATGCAAATGAGCAAATAGTCTTCCTTTGTGAATTTGTCGTTTTAATGACTTGTGTGCAGCAACAAAGAACCTGCCTCGAGACTCACTGATTGTGCCCCACATAGAGGTGGCGCAATTGTCAGAGCACCCCGCCTTGAAGGTTCCCCATAGGAGACTGTCACAGGGATCCAAGTGGCTGCGCACGCATTCCCCTGAAGTTTGGGCAGTAACACACTTCACACACCTGCAGGGAGATGAGGAGAGGACTTCTACCTTGTTCATAAAGGGTCAGGTCCGCCTTTAGTGGAATACATAGTTCTCTTAGGCACAACGATGAACTGACAGAGCTTGTTCCTTGGCTAAGGATGATGTATTTTTATTGCAATCAGGTGCACTGGCCGAGTTTGTACCGCAAGCCCTTAATTTAGGTTGTGTCACACTGCAAACAGGGGGTTGGGCCTTAGCACAAAAAGGAACAGTGCACCTGTTATGTAACTCTGGCTCAGGGAGGAAAGATTGTTTGACCACACCTAAGGCTAAAGACTGATCCCACATGCAAATTATGTGGCCAAGTATGCTGAAACCTTCCCTCAGGACAGCTGACTTCTGCTGAGACATCAATAACATAACCCACAGGTCCAACAAGCCTTGCCTCACGATTGGGCGTCACTGCACACTGTATTATAGGAATGTGACCAGCCAAGACACGGGCGAGGACATGTGACACCAGAGGAGCCCTGTTGATGAGGTTAATAGAGTTACTGCCCGCTTTTATTGCTGTGTAGATTTTGCCTACATCCAAATATAAACGTAAATATAAATCTGAATGATAGCATAATATTTTAAAAACAATAAAAATTGTTTAAAAGCAACTTACCTTGCCAATGTAGTTGTAGTCAAATTAACGGCTTTGATGGAGACCTTTGTAGAAGTAGTGGAATTTCAGGAATTAAAATATAACCCTGCCTCAGAAAAAAGTAACAGTAGGCTAGTGGCAACATCTTCAGTTGGAGTGAGTTGCACCAAAGGTCGGCTGCTACCACCTAAAATATTCTTTGGGCCTGTATTCATTCATGTATTTATTTATTTGTTTGTTTGTTTATCTACGTATTTATTTACTTTTCCAAATCAAGGAAATGTGATATGTCCATTTTGTTCCAAAGTGATGTACACCACATGCTAAAGGTCGTGTTTGCTGTGTCTAGAAATTCTATTAGATAAGTATCTCGATGTGGTTCAGTGCAGGGAGCGGTAATGGTCAAACAATTTAGAGGTCAGTTTACATCTATCTGGTGATCAGTCATAATTTGGTTTAGTATGCCTTGTAATCCGCGTCATTATCCACCCATCCATTCACTTGTCTTTCCTGCTTATCGATGCGCTATAATGACCCCAAATATGCTCTGTATCTATATACAAAATGCGGCAGGCAAGAAACAAAGCCGAGCATCTGCGTGGTCCCTCTGATGTCTGTGTAACATGTGGACATTTTTTTTTCATGCCAAATGTGAAGAATAACAAGCAATCACTTCTCAATTAGGCTAATTAATAGAAGCTATCATGGAATTAGTTTAAAGATGAGTAAATCTTCAAGCACATGTAAATTTAAAAATATTGGAGAAGCGCCCGGAGTTTGAAGATTTATTTTCTCGAAATTAGTGGATAATTTTCAGTGTAATGTAACTATAGTTGGTAAGAAAAAGAGCACTTTCCATCCTGCTAATTCCTACCTGTCACCTTCCATCTACAATCTAACACAATTTTGATGTTCCCACTCTTTTATGGAGTGTATATTCTCAATTAACACTAACAAAACGTCTCTGCAGAACACATATATACCTCTCAAAAAACAGCATACTTAACCAGCGCAACAACATTGTGCACAGATGGATGGCTCAACAAAAGTGAAATTTGCACAGAATATGACTATAATTGCCTTTGAGAATGGAGAGACACCGCATAAAGTAAATTTGCGGAGAAAAAAATCGGACTTGATTTAACTAGGGTGAAACGTGTCTGCTGTGCACTGAAAATGATCTCAGAATGCGAAAAAAAACTTTGCCTAAGCAAAGCCAAACTGAGAAAGTTTGAAAATTTGCAGGAAAAACTTTTTCGCACCTCTATTACAGAAAGCACAGGACAAAAAAACAACAACGTACTGACTGGTCCAGTTCATTGAAGAGTGGTCAGATATGTTCACAGCAATGAGACGAATTTCTTCTCACAAACATCATCTCATAGTGTCATCAATTATGTGACGGAACAACGCAGGTCAAAACATTGCATGCCTTTACAACACTTTTGTTAGCCTGCATTTTTTTAGCACACATATACTTTTACCTCGCATGCCATTTGCATTCATTATTTGTTTAACTAGGATAAGTAATAGTAAGGTATGTTTAATTTTGATCTTTTTGGGAGAGAACCCCGCAAATCCCATGGTTACCTTAAATGTGCAGTAAAGACGTGCATGGTAAAGGCCTATATTTGGTAAAAACTTGCGTGGTAACAGCACTGCGATGTAAAAATTGTGTTGTAAAGACTGTTTCCGATGGTCAGCTAGATAGACTGACACCACATTAATTGAAGCAATCTGCGACTACAGTGGCAGCAACTGCTTGATCCTTGGACACCAGTAACCTCAATGTGGTGTTATCAGACATTGCTGAAGGAGCTGGCATATTTTTCATCCTTAGAGGGTTATGTCTTGACGGTTGCTGAGGGATATAGCAGAGATACACAATTATTGGACTATGGGGCATATTATCAAGGGGGTTTATCTCCGCTTTTTTGGCTTTAAAAGCCAAGAAAGCGGAGATAAAATTATCTCCCTATTACCTAGCTGCCGCTAACACCAGTTAGCGACAGCTAGTAGGAGATAGCGACCATCTTGGGCCCCACTTTGCATGTCAGTGATATTTATCACTAATGAGATGCAAAGTGGGCGTGCCAAGATGTTAGAGACTGAAAACAGTCGCTAACATCGCTATCTCCTATTACCAACTTTTGGAGATATTCGCGCTAAGCGGGAATATCTCCAAAAGCTAACACCTGCCCTGAGCAGTTCTTAGCCATGTTATCCAATGGGAGGTGGATAACATGGCTAAGAGCATTTGCTCGATAATGCATGAATATCGCTGACTTTTCAGCGATATTCATGCATTTCGGCCGTTTTTTATCGCATTTGCGATAAACCTTGTTAATAGCAAGGTTTATCTGCGATAAAAATCGCCGATGTGCGGCGATAATTTTTGTCTCTAAACAAGTTAGAGACAAAAATTATCGCTAGTTGTTGGTAATATGCCCCTATGTTCTCCTCTTACAAAGGCATGGAGGAGATATTCACCCTGATACATTTGGATATGATATGGATAGAGTGTGAGCAGAAATTGAACAGACGTGTATTGTCTAGAACCTTACTCTTTGACAGGGTGATATGTGTGTTGAGATCACCATTTCTTCAGGGGTGGCTAAAGTTATGGTGGGTTTAGCTTTGTTGTAGTCTACCAGAATTGTGAGGGTAAGAATAAACAAGTATCAATTTGCTATCTGTTGGAACAGAAAAGTAATCCGTATTGTAATGGACAAGCACTCCGGCCCAGAGTGCCACAAATGTATGGTTGTGTGGATCCCTAGTGCTGATTTTTTACATAAGCAAAAACAGATCATGTGCGTTCACCACAACATTGATGACTTTCATGGATTGCGGTCTTGTTGGACCTTGAGTGGTGCCCAAATTACTAGTGGTGAAAGCCTACTGCCTTTACCTGGAGTTAGGCATCACAAGTGTGGTGGAGGCAGCCAATTGTGTAGTAATCAAAAGGAGTGAACAGGTTCTTTTTAACCTGCATCACTGGAGTGAGGCCTACAGGCTCACTCATTTAAAGTTTCACTGCTGTCTGCTTAACTCACCCATTGGCCTACCTCAGTTTGGCATGTAATGCTGCACAGTGCATGCGGGTAGTATACACACTGGATGTATATGAGCCTGTGAATGGTAGAATACAGGGATAATGCAGTACTGTACAGTGTGGGCATGTTAGATGCATGTTTTATGTGTATGTGTGCTGGTGAGTGGTACAATATATGAAGGGTATAGTGCTGTGCAGAACGTGTATGTTGAATGCATGTGCTGGGTGTATGCGTGCCTGTGAGTGGAGCAGTACATGAAGAATACAGTGCTGTGCAAGATGTGTATGCTAAATATGTGTGCTAGTGTATGTGTTCCTGTGAAGGGTACATTACATGAACGACTCTGGGTTCAATTTTGGGAGACCCAGGGCTGCATTGTGAAACATGAGATAAGGAGGTAGACCAATCCCCCAGATAGGTTTGTGTATTGCTGCATTTTTTAAAGTTAGGTGGGGCACACTGGAGATGAGGAGCCAGGCGCTCTCAGTACCCTTCAAAGGGTGATCTTTGATTCAGAGAGATGTCAAAAGGAAGGAGCTCATCACAGGAAGGAGACTGGGCTAATAAAAAAGCATAAAGAGTAGGGCTGAACCCCTGGGCTAACATTCTGATGCACATATCACTGTGGCCGAATACCAGGTGTGAACTCCAGTCACTCCCATGGCCTGTGCTGTGATGCTATCAGCTTTGGACACACTCCTGCTGTCACAGACTGCTTTCTACAGGAAGTGAGGACAGAGTAGTTGACACCTTAAAAAGAAGCATACCCCCTACATAGGGTCTCATTACGATGTCAGTCTGAAAGCATTTTGACCAATTCTTTCTCAGAATGGTTTCTGACTGAATCAGATTTGGGGAGTCGGACCGACCAATTACGATCGTTCCAGACACTGTTCGGTCAGACTCCCCTTGACTTTAATTGGAGCCTGGGTTACGAACGACTACAAAGGATCCCATTGAAAAAGGGGGTGGGTGGGGAAAATTGCGCACCATGTGGCAGGCACCCATGGTGCCTTCCACAGTGTGATTGGTATTGAAGAGGAGTCCCATGGGTACCCCGATTGGCCCCATTTGGGGGGCCCGAGTGAAGTGGGGCCTGCTATGGGCCCCCAAAGTCAGATTCCGACAGCTGATCCATGTTGGAACAACCGATTCAGAAAGGCTGTCCGAATATGACATTGTAATGCGTCGGTCGGAAATGCGCTCCATAGACCCGTACGAGTCAGCTCCGAACAACTGGATTAATCCGAATACCATTCGTAACTGAGTCAGAACTGAGTTGGAACTCCAAATGGATTCTGACTATCGGTTGGTCGGAAGGCTCTCCAAATCAGCCGGAAAGACGGGTTCTGAATCGGATTCGGACAAGCCGAATGCCATTCGGAGCCTTTCCGACCGATATCGTAATAAAGCGATATAGTCTTTAAAGACTCAGGGGTATATTCACAAGAACGTGTGATAACTACCGCAAGAGTAGCGTAACGCAACTTTAAACATTGCAACCTATCGTGGGAAAATAACCCTGTGTCAACGTGGAATTCACAACGCGGCGGTAGCATGCAATAGACACAAGATAATGCGTCAAATGTCCTCGTGAAAATCAACGCCACACCGCAAAAATGCGATATGCAAACTCTAAAAATAAACGATCAGGCCAACAGCAATACAAAAAGTAGCACAAGCATTGGCATAGCCAATAGGTCTCACTTTTGGGACCTTATAAATATTCAGTTATGCAGCACAATATCCTTGGTGCAACAACGTCCCAAAGGCGAGACCTATTGGCTATGCCAAGGCTTGCTTCTGCATGTCACTAAGCTGTGGAAGGAGAGTCACCATCTCACACTTTTGGCTACCACCCAACACTTTTGGCTACCACCCAACACTTTTGGCTTGTGTGCAGTGTCCCCATGCAGCCGTTTTGTATCAGGGGTGTTTTGTCTGCGCTCACATTCCAGGTCGAGCACAAGTTCAAGTTTTTGAAAGAAACTTGGCTTCCGCCATGGCAAAATATAGAACTCTACTTTTATCCTTTGGACAAAGGCAATTCATCAGTGAAAAAGTGCAAGTACTTACCAGGCACGAAAGTGCGCCCATTTCACGGAAACAGTCGACAATGTGCACGGTTCATCTTTGCCTGCTTTTGAGGGGAAAATGCAATCCCCTCGCAACCGCACTGCAGAGCTCGCACTCAGTGTCAGTGAGATTCACACTCAATTCTACAATATGATCGCATGTGAACATTAGTTTCAAGTCGGTCTTATTTTGCTCGTCAAAATTAAATAGAATGTGTTGGTAACATCAACGACGTTTTGTTATTTTTAAAAGAACACTACATCAGGGGCGTAACACAGCCCCCCGTAGCCCCAGGGTTGAGGTAGGCCCCCGAGCTCCAGGGGCCCCCTCGGCACACAGTACATTTGCCAAAGCAGTGTCTTTCTGTAATGTACTTTTAAAATAACTCCCACCAGCGTGTTCGTGTTGAAATTTTGCGCAGCGTGCTGCACGCAGCTGCGTGGTTTTCAGCATCAGGGTGAGGCATAGGGTGGGGCAAGGGTAGACCAGTATTGGCATGCGCAGCGTGCGTAACCTGCACTTCAGGCGGCGGGTGGGTCCCAGGCAGCGAGACGGAGACCATCATTTAAGAATTACTGCTTGTGGTCTTCTGCAGCCCTCCCCTGCCTGCCACCGAATCTGCAGGCCACAGGTGAGCCAGTCGGTCAAAACTAGCTGGGACCAGGGGGCAGTATTTATGGTAACGAGGTGACTGGCCTCTGTATAGAATAATGTCTCTGTGCTCTGAAACCGTCCCATGCCCGGTGCAGCCCCAGCAAGGGTTGGGGAGTGGGGGGGCGGAGGGGGAGTCAGACACTACATCAGGACTTACATTACTCTGCTTAATCAAACGGATCTCATGGAGATAAACATCCCATTTTATTTCATTTTCACTATAAAATCTACAACTAATTGTTTCAATTAAATCTCCATGCGTTCAGGAAATCCTCACAGTGTTTCTATCAGTAGCTTGGAGGGTTCTTTGAGGAGTCCGGTGGGCAGGAGGCTGTAGTGTATATAAAAACGAATATTCAATTGAGAGAGGCTACTGAGGTGCGCGAGGGCCAATCGATAAAAGCATCCACAGTTTCCAGAGTCAAATAGACACAGTATCTGTTGTGAACCTTGGGCTTCCACCCTGAGACAGTCAGTAATCCCACTTCTGCAAACCCCAGGGATTAGCACATGTCTGCAACGCTCATTGTGCTCATATGTTTATGATAGCAAGGGGAGCATATCCCTACAGCAGACATCCTTCAACATTCTGCCTGGCCATCTGGCCCTTCAAAAGCCTAATCTGTTAATGTATGAGAGGATAAAACCTGTAAATGTAAAACCAGTAACCTGCCGGCGTCACTGCACATGGACTGATTTGCATGTGGTTGGGCCTTGACTGTAATGGACCATCTAAAAAAACGGTGCCAAGACATGTCATCAGTGGTTCGTATTAATTTAAACATTTCAACCCACCATATATTTGCTAAGTGAATAACCTTCAGCGGGGTTCCTTGTCCAGGGATAGCACCAAAATCTGGTCTGGGGTTGCTTGTGTTCCTGTTCAGAGAGGGCGTGATATTGATGTTTTGGGGCGAGTGTCTCCTTTGGATGGGTCTGGCTGGCGGGGTGCCACTTCCCCTAGTGACTACCCTCAACCAGCTCCTTGAGCGGAAGCCAACATCAGTGCACCAGCGATGTATCAGTTCAGTAAAACCCTGGTCCAACATCAGTGCATGAGTTCAGTAGCAAGGACTTGTGCAGCAGTGAAACCCTTGTACCCTGGTACATCAGTGGCACTCTGATCAAACTAAAATGCATCTGAGCATGAGCAATGCATCAGTTCAGTAGCAAGGACTGGTTCAACAGTGACACCCTGGTCCAACAGAAATGCACCAGCGATGCACGAGTTCAGTAGTGTGGTTTGGTACAGCAGTAAAACCCTGGTCCAAGATGCAGCAGCACATGTTTGCATCAGTGATGCACTGGTGCAGCAGGCATTCACAAATGCAGCAGCGATACTCTGGTGCAACAGTGATGCATAGGTGCAGCACTGGTGCGCAGGGACACAGTTATGTCCCAGTTCACTCTAGCATTGCTTCAGGACCTACAGGTTCTGCAGGGATACAAAGGTTCTGCAGTAATGTGAAAGTGCAGTAACGCAGTGGTGATACAAAACTTGAGGGCCCCCCCTACAGAATACGTGGAAGGGGCCCCTCCGGACTCAACCAGGAGCTCTTCAGCAGTAGTGTACAGGTGAGAAGCAGTAATTCCCTAGTGCAGCAGTGGTGTACAGGTGAGAAGCAGTAATTCCCTAGTGCAGCAGTGGTGTACAGGTGAGAAGCAGTAATTCCCTAGTGCAGCAGTGGTGTACAGGTGAGAAGCAGTAAATCCCTAGTGCAGCAGTGGTGTGCAGGTGGGAAGCAGTAATTCCTTGTGCAGCAATGGTGTGCAGGTGAGAAGCAGTAGTTCCCTAGTGCAGCAGTGGTGTACAGGGGAGAAGCTGTGATGCCTTGTTGCAGCTGTATTATTAAGGCGAGAAGGTGGTGCCCTCATGCAGCAGCAGCATACAGGTGAGAAGCAGTGATTCCTTGGTGAGCAGCAGCATACAGTTGAGAAGCAGAGATGTCCCGTTGCAGCAATGAGACAAAGGTGAGGCAGCGATGCCCAGGGCAGCAGCAATTTACAGATGAGAAGCAGGGATGTCCTGGTGCAGCAGTGGTGTAAAGGTGAGAAACAATGTTTCCTGGTGCAGCAGCGGTATACAGGTGGAAAGCAGTAATGTTCTGGTGCAGTAGTGGTATACAGGTGAGAAGCAGAGATATCCTTGTGCAGCTGCGGTGTAAAGATGAGTAGCAGTGATGCCCTGGAGCATCGGCAGTTTAAAGGTGAGAAGCAATGAAGCCCTGGTGCAGCATCAGTTTAAACGTCAGAAGCAGATGCCCTGGTTCAGCAGCGGTGTAAAAGTAAGAAGCAGTGATGCCCTGATGCAGCGGTGGTTTAAAGGTGAGAAGCAGTGATGCCCTGTTGCAGTGGTGGTTTCAAGGGGAGAAGCAGTGATGCCCTGCTGCATCAGCAGTATATAGGTGAGAAGTAGTGATGCCCTGGTGCAGCAGCAGTATATAGGTGAGAAGTAGTGATTCCCTGGTGCAGCAGCGGTATATAGGTGAGAATTAGTGATGCTCTGGTGCAGCAGCGGTACAAAGTAGAGCAGCAGTGACGTACCGGTGCAGCAGCAGCTTAAAGGTGAGAAGCAGTGATGCTCTGTTGAACCAGTGGTTTGAAGGTGAGAAGCAGTGATGCCCTGGTGCAGCAGTGGTTTAAAGGTGAGAAGCAGTGATGCCCTGGTGCAGCTGTGGTACATAGGTGAGAAGTAGTGATGCTCTGGTGCAGCTGTGGTATAAAGTAGAGAAGCTGTGATGCCCTGGTGCAGCAGCGGTATATAGGTGAGAAGTAGTCATGCCCTGGTGCAGAAGCGGTATAAAGTAGAGAAGCAGGGATGCACCAGTGCAGCAGCGGCTTAACGGTGAGAAGCAGTGATGCTCTGTTGAAGCAGTGGTTTAAAGGTGAGAAGCAGTGATGCCCTGGTGCAGCAGTGGTTTAAAGGTGAGAAGCAGTGATGCTGTGGTGAAGCAGGAGTTTAAAGCTGAGAAACAGGGATGCCCTGATAGAGCCTTGCTTTAAAGCAGATGAAACAATGATGCCTAGGTGCAGCAGCAGTGTAAAAGTGAGAAGCAGTGATGCCCCTGGAGACTCCCCATTGAAAGCTACATGGCTTTCGATGCCAAAACAGCACTCTGCACCTGGCCGCCCCAGTGCCGCTGAGGGTACATCTTTTGTGCTGGCCTAAACTCCCATTTGCCCTGAGCTTAAGCCCAGAAGCTTTGCTCCCACAACCCAGTGGCCTGCTGATCAGCAGCCATCAACCGGAGGCCCCATATCCCCCGTTGGATAACACTGGGCCTCAGCACTCTGCACCCGGCCGCCCTAGTACTGGAGAGGGTGCAACAAGAGTGCATCCTTGACCTTGGGGGACCACTGAGTCTAATCCCAGAATACCAACTCCCACAACAAAGTACTTACCTTTGAACAGTTAGCACTATTTTCCTCCATATGATACCATTGACTGTTTTTCGATTAAAAGTTTCTTTAAGTGTGGAGATGGGAAATCTAAAGATATTCTTTAAAATTGTACGAACTAACAAAAACGATTTTACTTACCTTTTTTCAAGAAATATCCCAGTGTAATATCCAGGTATACTACATTGTGTAAGAAAAGTAATCTCAAAAGTAACTTACCTGTAATTTAAAGAAAAAGCCCATTTAAAGTAAACGTACTGTATTCTACAAATCATTGCATTTCTAGGTGACAATACTGTAAGTCAAAACAAAGTGCATATACAATTTCAATTCAAACTATTTACAAACTGCATTACTACGGTCAAGTATTTATTGCTTACCAGTGCCAGGCTTGCTTGGTACTAGAAAATAAAATAACTAAAATAATATTTTTATACAAAACTATTGGTCTGAAGTTCAGTCTTTGAGTGTGTGAAATCACATGCTGACTGAGTGTGTACAACAAATGCTTAACACTGTCTGCTGGTAAATCGTTACTAATCGACCACACTAGCACAAATAGAGAGTAAGGTGCTATCTAACTTTACCTCTGCCTACCTTGGGGGTTCCACTGGCCTCTGTGTACACTATACATCACTCTGGTATGGTATGTACAGAGCTAGCTTCCTACATGACTTCTCCGTCCAAATCAGCCATTCCTTAGAGTGTAAGAAAACAGCAGTGAAGGGCCTGCATTTTGCCAGCAGAAGCATTTAGAAATGCCTGGGTTCCTGCTGGAAGTATAGTGTCACAAAAAGAGACGAGGTAACCAGGCACTATTGGAATGAGGCCATGTCTGGCTCCAAGGTCAGAGACCAAGCAGCAGCGACCGTAAAGGAGAAGGCAGCAGGAGCACCAGCCAGTGACGTAACATAGGCACCCGTAGCACCCGCGGTGTGGGGGGATACGACTCCAAGGGCCCTATCAGCACAATACCCTGGCTTTAGAGCTCCTGATTGAGTCCCAAGGGGCCCCTTCCACGTATCCTGCAGGGGGGCCCCTCAAGTTTCGTTACGCCACTGCATTAGTTCGGCGTCACAAATACATTTTGTGTATAAAAGGACCCAATTTTTATTTCCCGTCTGCTTTGTGTTTTTAATGTGGTCTATGCTCATCTTTAGTCTGTATTACACTTGATTATAGAATGATTATAGCACTCCAAGCCCGTGAGTAGACCGAGTAGCGCTCCAATCTGCATGTTTACCATGACAAAAAATGCAGCACGTCCTTTTTGATGTGCATTGGATGCTACATTATATACTTTAGGTCAGCTTCGTATATACGGGGACTCGCCCCACTGTCTGACATATTTTAAAATTGTGGGGCACATTGCCTTCCCAGTGACCCGCCATTCGGCATATTTCACAGCCTAGAATTAAAATGTGAGGTGTAGTTTATGACCAAATATCCTTGTGTGCACTACCTCGTACTTACCCCCGTTTCAGAGCTATAGTCTTGGTGACGGGGCAGTAATTTGAGAACAGACATCCTGTTGGTGCTTTGTGGTAGCAATAAAAACAATAATTAAACAACAATAAGCACCATTTATATTGCGTACATGTCAAAACGAACTGGGTTATAGCGCTTAATATTACGCATCATTAACTAACAAAGTCCTTCTCAGTTATCGACCTCAGAAAAATGAAAGGGCGAGGCAGCGCCACCAGACTGCCGGTAACATGCTGCCTTTTCTTACTAGCTTCGTGAGCGTCCACGTTGCCGGAAAAAGAAGTTAATTCGGAAGCTTGAGAGCCATTTGGGATCGGGTTCGGCACACAGATGATTGTAGAGTCACAACGTTAAATTGGGTTAATGAAGTTATTAAGGAATGTCTGGGCCAGTGTCATATGATTTTAGGGGGCTCTGGCAAAACATATGCTAGGGGCCCCCTTTTCAGAACAACATTAAAATGTGTTATGCATTTCCTGCTAATTAAAGCCTGTTTAAGCCCAACCTACATAGAATTAGGGTACACACACAGGCATAAGTCCCCAGTACTCTAGCTGACAGCCTCTCCTACTGCGAAGATCAGAAAAATATCCCTGGTAAAAAGCACATTGTTTCAAATTTCTATTATATCAAACCACTTCAATGTTAAGAAAAGAAAACATTGGTAAATCAAATTCTGCAAGATGCAGTGAAAAACAAACACCCCCTCTCTTTCGCAGTTTTTCCAAGGTTGTTTCACCACAATGAAACATAGCAACAACCACTTCTGAGCTCCAGTGACTGAAATAGGAAATAATGCTAAACTGTAAAGACAACATTCATTTAAACAAGGGGCACGATACATTTATTTAAGTCTACACCTTACTTGAATTGGTACAGTCTAGCTCACTCAAAGGAAAAGAAAACTCTTCAATTCAGGAACGTTTATTTTAAAAACTGAAATCAAGCCACGGCTTCAAACCCTTCATGATACAAAACATCTTGAAATAATAAAGGGCAAGAAGTAAACCATGGGTCACAATTTAGGAGAGCGTGTAGAGTAGCGTTCTAGCATATGCATGTCGCGTCGCAACGTGCTGGCGGCCATTTTAGGATGCACGCGCATCCTAAACAGAACTGCGCGAGTGTCGGAGCACGGAGCATTACCGGCTCGGCGCTCTCTGGAGAATACTGATAATTAAACAGCGTGTCTCCCTACCACTGTTGTCCTGTCATTATTTCAGCAACCGCAGTACCTTTACAATGGCGACGAGGTCGGGATGAAGACCTAATGAGGAAATACCACTATTGGAAAAAACCCACCAGGACAGGAGAGAGACCACATCCCGGAACCAGGCACCAGAAGCATCAATACAGGTCTGCCTGTAAGTAGCAACCACACACAGACCAGTGAACACCAGAGAGCGCAGCAGAGCCCACGGCTACGCGAGGGGAGCCAGAACTGAGCACTGGGGAAGTAACAAAAGAGCACGCAGCGAGGAGACCACCCTGGACACCCCACAACGCAACACGACCAAGGGCAGGAGCACTGGCGACCTATAGGAAGAGCGAAGGGGCAGACACAGAGATCCCCCAGCTGAAAACCGAGAAGCTAGAAGAAAACAGTGCACCAGGCAGCCCCAGAAGCCACAGTGGCACCCACCCACAGAATAGCACGAAAGGATGTGTGCACAAGCAGCGTCTGCAACGGCCCCTGTGCAAGTTTTACCCAAGCCAGGAGAACAACTAATGAGGTGGGAAGATTGGAGAGACTATATTGACAACTTCATTGAAGTGCTAGAGGACGAAAATGAAGAAAAGTTCTCAAGTAAGAGGAAGAGGCGAATATTATTACACAACCTAGACCAGAGGGGCTCAGGTTCTTCAAGACTCTGATACCCAAACAACGGGGGAGTACAGATGACGATGTATGTGCCCATGCAATAGAAGAATTGAACAAACACTACAAATTGGCGGTTTGTGTTTCGATCGACAGATATAACTTCCAGCAAATAAAACAAAAACCTGGGGAGTTGGTGGAAGAGTACGTGGCGGCGTTAAAGAAGTTGGCATCCACGTGTAGATACGATACATTCCAAGATGAATTCATCAAAGATCAAATCGTGATGCACACCACGAGCACCGCAGTGCAAGACAAGCTGTGGGCCAGCGGTGACGCCACGTTGCAGGAAGTGATGATAATTGTCAAGAGAGCAGAATTGGCGCGAAGATGCGCAGAGGTGGCAAAAAGAAAGGCCGCAACAACTTCGATAGTGAACCCCGTAAGGACAACAGAAGCAAGGGGCCCACATCGAAGGGACCGAATAGGTGGCAAGGTAATCCGGGTCCACCGGGAAAACAGACGGGGAACAACAAGTAGGCCTGCTATAGATGCAGAATCTGGGCACATGAAGCCCACGACAGGAAGTTTCCGGCGTTTCGCGCCAAATGTATGTACTGTGGAATCGTAGGGCACTACGAGAAAGTATGCCGCAGGAAGTCCTCCAGGAGTATGGTGAAGTACATCGACCAAGGACCAGAGGACAAGGAGGAGAATGACCACGAAGACGAGGACACGGTACTCTGCATCTACGACGAAGTACAGAGCGTAGACAACAAAAGATCGACCAAGCCGGTGCTGGACATGACGATTGGAGGAGTGCCGATAAATATAATGGCGGATACCGGATCGCCCTATACCATAGTACAGAGAGTGGTGTGGAACGAAACATTCAAACCACACTTGGGCCCAGACCTGGAGAAGCTGGACATAAGGCCGGTCACGTACAATGGAGACCGCATCCCAATGTTAGTTAAAGTTTGAATTCAGAGGACGCAGTGCCTACTGCAAATTGTAAATATCTGAAAGGGGACCATCGGTGCTAGGTTGGCTAGACCAAAGGGACCTGGGCATCAAACTAGACCCCGGAGGAAAGGAGCAGATCCTACTCACCGAACCGGAAGCGTGGCCAAACCTGGACAAGTGGAAGAAGGAGTACCCCAAGGTATTTGGAGGCACGGTGGGAAGGCTTGAAAAGTTCGCACACAAAATTGTCCTCAAGGCAGGCGCCATACCGGTGTCTCATAAGGTGAGAAATGTGCCTCTTGCCGTGAGAGAGGCGGTACAAGAAGAATTGCAAGAATTGGAAAGTGGAAAGAAGAGGAATCATCGAACCGATCACGTGCGCTGAGTGGCTGCAGTCATGAAACCCAGTGGAAAGGTCAGGCTATGCTTGGATCTGCGCGAATTAAATAAGAACATTGTGGTAGAGAAGTTTCCCTTACCAAGGATCGAAGAAATGTTAGCCAAGACGAGAGGGATTAAGTGGTACTCTACCATCGACCTAACCTCAGCGTACCATCAAATTGCAGTAGACCCGGAGGAGCAGGAGGTTGACTTCATTCATTACCCCCTTCGGGTGCTACCAGTTCCGCCGCATGCCGTTTGGACTAGCATCGGCGGCAGCGGTGTTTCAGAAATTGATGCACCAACTGTTTAGGGACATGGACGGCATCCAGTATTTCCAGGATGACATCCTAGTGATGGGCCGAGACAGATTAGACCACGATGCTAAACTGACCAAAGTGTTGAGAGTGTTAGAAGGGAAAGGCCTCACAGCGGAGTGGGAAAAGTGCCGCCTGGGCATGGAATCAGTGACCTACTTAGGGCATGAAATCGGAGTGCAAGGGATCACCCCCAAGGCGGAAATTATGAAGGCAATTTATGAGGCACCACCACCCACCAGCAAGGAGGACGTCAGGTCCTTCTTAGGAATGGCTGAATACTATAGTAAATTCGTGCAGCACTTCGCAACAAAGACCCACCACATGAGGAAGTTAACAAGAGAGATCTCAGTGTTCTGCTGGACGGAAGAAGCACAAGGGGAATTTGAGAGCATAAAGAAAGATGTGGTGGGAGCCATACCCCTGCAAGGATATGATCCTCATGGAAGAACTGTGCTCACGACGGACACCAGCGACTAAAGGCTTGGGCGTGGTATTGATGCAAGTCCGGGGACAAGGAGTGATGGACACACTAAGTTTCGCTTCTCGCACCTTGAGTGACACAGAAAGAAAATGCAGTGTAATTGAAAAGGAGATGCTAGCTGTAGTGTGGGCAATGACCAGGCTCAGACAATTCCTGTGGGGTACGCGATTTCAGTTAAAGGCAGATCATAAACCCTTGGTGAAGGTACTGATCTCCAGCGGGCACGCGAGTGCCACCCCCAGGATCTCAAAAATGACACTGAAGCTGCTAGAATTTAGATATGATGTGGAGTAGGAGTACATTCCTGGCAGTCGGCGCAAAGTAGCAGACTATCTAAGCAGGGTGGCGGCCATGGAACCTGGAGGAGAGGACCAGGCAGGTGGGGAAGAGATGGTGGCCCTGAAGGATGACCAGGAGAAAGTCATCAGCAACCAGGAGTGGAAGAAAGCATACAGTGAAGACCAAACGATACAGGAGGTGAAGAAATGCATAGTACAGGGATGGCCAGAGAAGAAACACACCAGCGAAACCCTAAGGATGTACTATGAGGTCAGAGAAGAGTTATCAATGGATGACCAAGGAGTGTTTGTGTTTAGGGGAGACAAGGTTATTCCCCCAGCTGGCATAGTCCCCAAACTACTGGCGTTACTCCACAAAGGCCACTTAGGGATAGGACCAAAGAAGGATACTGGTGGCCAGGCATGGACTTAAGAGCAGAACGGTACGTCAGGGATTGCCCACAGTACCAGGGAGCGGACAAAACACTCAAGTCATTGCGCCCGCCGCTAGGAAGGTTCGACCCCCCACAGAACCCGTGGGAGGAGTTGTCCATAGACACTTTGGGCCCAATCTTGGATGGACAAGGAATCCAAAAGTATGTGTGTGTCCTCATCGACAGATACTCGAAATGGCCTGAAATGAAGGTGGAGGAAGTAATGGACACAGGGCCCGATTCACAGAACTAACTTAAGACACAATTTTAAACTTACTACTTTTGGTATTCACAGAAGTTAGGATTTTGTCTTAAGACAGACTTAAGACAGACTTAAGACAGACTTAAGTTAGGATTCTGTCTTAAATCTGTCTTAAGTCTGTTTTAAGACAAAATCCTAACTTCTGTGAATACCAAAAGTAGTAAGTTAAGGATTTTATCTTAAGTTAGTTCTGTGAATCAGCCCCACAGAGACCATCTTATGGTTTTTGAGTGACACATTTGTGAGAGAGGGCATTCCCAAATCCATCCTGAGCGACAATGGCCCTCAGTTCACCTCAGACAAATGGACCAGCTTCATGGAAAGAAATGGTATCATCTCCAAGCACACATCGATCTATCAACCGGCAGGAAATGGACTAGTAGAACGGTTCAATCGTGTGGTGATGGGATCCGTGCAAGCGGCGATATCTAATAACAAGGACTGGGAGAAAGAAATATGGCAAATGGTATGAGCGTACAGAATCACCCCCACAGGGACAGGATATAGTCCCTTCCAAATCTTGAGGGGGCGTGATCCCTTCACGAAGGACAATCGAGTGTGGAAGGGGTGCCGCTCGCAGCCTGAGCCTGTGACTGTCCTTGGATTACCTGACTTTGCCGAACATTTTGGGATAGAGCTGATTGTCCCGTGTCTTGCCGTGTCTTGTTTGGAACAGCGGGGAGTTATTGAAGCCTGTGCTGGTCATCGAGGGCGGGACTGCGAGTCCCAGCAGGAGTAGCGCTCTGGCCACCAGCGCACCTGCGACTCTTCCCGCCCTTCCTCCTCCCCCTGCTGCATAAAGACGGCTCGCGGCCCCCGCTCCGCGGGAGCCACTCGCAGCCTGAGCCTGTGACTGTCCTTGGATTACCTGACTTTGCCGAACATTTTGGGATAGAGCTGATTGTCCCGTGTCTTGCCGTGTCTTGCCTGGAACTGCGGGGAGTTATTGAAGCCTGCGCTGGTCATCGAGGGCGGGACTGCGAGTCCCAGCAGGAGTAGCGCTCCGGCCACCAGCGCACCTGCGACTCTTCCCGCCCTCCCTTCTCCCCCTGTCTATATAATCCCATCTACCCACGCGCACGCGGGACGCGTGCGGGCCGAAGGGCGGGACGAAGCCCGGACTAAGGGCGGACCCTCTGAGACCCTCAGAGCACCGAGGAGACTGGACTGGGCATAGCCCTTTGGTATCTTGGTATTTGTCCGTACTCGTAGAGGAGACCATATAGGTTCGCTCTTGATAACTGTTGTACCGTTTGTCTTACATATCTTTAATATTGCACTGAGCTGATAATGTCAGATAAGCAGGGGGGCCCGCTGAATAAAACCCTTGATAAGTATTTTACAAAATCTACTCCTGACACCACTAAGGAAACTGCTTTGGCGGAGCGACGAGCTGAACGCCGCCGTTCCGTGGAAAGCATGAAGAACAGGTCAGTGTCACCATTACCCCCACCTGTTACTTCTATCAACGAGATTGGTCAGAATGTCTATGATACTGTACACATACTGGATAGCCAGCCTCTGGTAGCTAGTGATACCACGCCTACACTAAGTACTTCCCCCAAGTTGGATACGAATGGCCCTCTTTCAACAACTCATACGAACACTCCTAGTTTAACGAAGGCACCAGCCCCTATGCTAGCCAAAATATCACGAAATAGGGTAAAAAAAACACTGCCTTCGCCTAGATTATATGGTCCGCCTCCGCATAAAAAACGGCGGAAAAGGGGGGATTTGCAACAACCAAAGTTGAGCCACTCTGACTTTGGAAAAAAGGCGAATATTATTGTTAAACATCCCAACAATTTATTAGTAGCTACAGAAGGAACTACTATTACATCACCATCCAATATGCTTACAGACAAAGAGGTTAGCACGGACACTAGTGTGGTTGCCAATTTGCCGCAAGCAGCCCAGGACCCTGTCACATTGTATAGCATAGAGAGTTTAATTAAAAATTACTCGGCATCAATCTTGGAGAGGCTGATCGAAGTGGAATGTAGATTATGTAAAATTGAGAAGGCATTGGGAAGCAAGGAAGCTGTAATGTAAAGTAATGTAACACAAAATACCTCATTACCATCTCAATCTACTTTGATTGTCCCAATCTCTACCCCAATTACGAACCCTTCCACTTCCAAGCACCCGGGGAACAAAACGATCACACAACATAACCCACCCCCCAAATTGCCACAAAAAAAAACAGATCAGACACCGGCTATTTCAGCCAGTAAATCTTCCAATAACATGGCGAACACATTCTTGGAGAGACCAACAAGGGAGGCGGGGGTTCTAGGTACACCTGGGGGAGACCTAAAAAGACTCCGTTACCCGAACTCCCGCCAGAGGCAGTACCCTTTGTGGTAGTCCTAACAGGGGTGCCTGTGTTGGAATCGAACAAGCGGGAGGGTTTTGCTCAATTGAAGAATAAGATTATGCATTGGCTAAGTCTATTCAGGCCAATTGCAAATCATATTAGTGGCGAAATCGTTCATGTTCGCCGTCTTCAATGGTTGGGGGGCAGACCCAAAGACATCGAGGACGATGTGGTGGTAGTGAACTTCAGGGATCCCAATGCCGTTCAATTTATATTAAACTGGCCGCCAGGCAGCACTAACAACTGCATAATACCTAGACCTCTGACGTACTTCTACCCAAGGTCAGTGGTGTTTCCATCCCAGCACCAACCACCACAGCATACAACAACACATATTCACCCAACCAGCTATCCTCCGACCACACAGAGCGTTGGGAATACTCAACATGCACTGTACCCATTGACCATACAGAATGTTAGGAACCCACATTTTGTGCCCTATCCTGTGTCAGTCCCAGATCCCCATGGATGGAACTATGTGCCAGCCAGACCTTACAACGCAAATAACAGAAGAATAGACCATCTAAAACCATTCACACCTCTAGAGACCACAAACAGATTTGACATATTCAGTGGCCTAGATGATTGTGATTGATGTTTTTTGAACAGGGGGGGTGAGGAAAGTGGAATAAGTATGTCCAGTGTTAACGGTGTTGTCAATGAAACTGAAGTGTTGGAGAATTTTGGGTCCTCATCTTTGGTTAAATTAGAAATTAGGGACACAATTACCCTAGACGAGAGCTGTACGCAACCAAATGTATTGTTAGCATCTCAAAATAAACCGTGCATAATGTTAACATCTGAGGGAGCTCCCTTGGTGGTACAACCTGAGGCCTCCCTCAGATGTAGGAAGATACCAAAGGCAGTTCTTGAGACGACAGCTGTAGCAAAGGAGCCAGTAAAACTGGTCTCCTGGAATATAGCTGGAGTCTCAAAAAATTTGAGAGACCCAGAGTGGGCAAGCTTTATTGAATCCTTTGACTTCTGTATGTTACAGGAAACCTGGGTAGTTGTCACTCCTCACAGACTAGGGTATAAAACTTATGGAATTGGTGCGATTCCATCTAGAAGTGGAAGGCCCTCGGGGGGACTTCTAATCTGGGTGAAAGTAACTATAAGGGCGCATATCGAGGTGATGGACACAAACTCCCTAGATATACTAGCATTAAAAATCACCACATGCGAAGGGAAAAACCTATTTTTAATAAATATTTATAGTAGGCCATCACCCTCATCTAGTGAATCACCAACATTATCTAAATTAGACTGCTTCTTAAGCAGACTGGATGGCAGGGAGGACTTTATTATCCTGGCTGGCGACTTAAACTGTAATTACGAGCCAGTCCTGGGCCTTAGCGATATTTTTGAAGAGGAAGACCAGGCCTATAAAATCCCCGTCATGGAGAACGTCAAATCAGCAAAATGTTCAATCTTGGCTCTCCAAATGACCAAAATATGTACGGAGCACTGCCTTAGGGCCTGTAACTGACGGTTACCGTCTGACAGCTTGAAGAAACCAACCTTTTGCAGGAAAAACTGCAAAAGTAATATAGATTTTGTGATTGCTCCTATACCTACTTGGCCGTATCTTTCTGACTTCGAGGTAAAGGAGAGGCTAGAAAGTGACCACTTTCCCGTAAACCTTGTAATGGAAGCCTCACTGTTTGAGGATACAGCTCTTTCTCCCTTAGCAGAAGAAAGCAATGGTGATAATATTGAGATCCATATTAGTAATAACAGGCGATCACTTAATTGGCCATTTATACTGGACCATGGCGACATTCTTATAGAAATATATATACTTTTTGGTGGCACTTTTGAACCATATATAGGCCTAACGCCAGATGAGGAAAACCAAACTCATTTTATGTCATTACACCAAAAATCTTTTGATGATCTAAAATTGTTAGTCACCAAAATGCCTAAGAAGAACCAGCAAAAGACACAGAATCTGTCCCATAGCAAACCATGGTACGACAGAAACTGTAGAGAGTCTAAAAGGGCACTCTTATTAGCGATTAAATCCAAGTCACCCGTAGACACCCAAATAGCTAGGAACAATTACAAGTCCGTACAAGAGGCTTCGAAAATAGCTTGGGAGGAGGAAAAATGGGCCGATATGCTGCTGGCCGCCAAATCACGTGATAACGTAGCATTTTGGAGGCTAGTAGCTAATGGGAACCACGTAGGGAGAGTGGTTAAGGATGTCTATTTGGATGAACAAACCTGGATTAACCACTTAGATTTCCCCGAAAGTTGGAAGGGAGCCGAAATTGTTTTAATTTTTAAAAAAGGAGATAGGATGGACCCTTACCGGCCAATCAGTCTAATGGGTATTCTCCAGAAAATCTACGCACAACATATTTTATCTCGTGTGAGTGACTGGTTGGAGGAAAACGCAATTCTAACTAAATATCAAGCTGGGTTTAGACCGAAAGTTAGCACAATAGATCAGATCTTTAGATTTTGCTGCCTTTACTGGAAATACGTAAAGATTAAAAGGGGCCATTTATATGTCGCCTTTGTTGATTTAAGGGCAGCATTCGATTTAGTGCCTCGCAACTTCTTATGGAAAACGCTGAGTGCTGTAGGGCTGCCAAACAATCTACTAGTTCAGATTAAAGAGTTACATGAAGGGAATTTTGCGAGAATTCGATGGGGCCCAAACGGTGAATTAACCCAAAAAATCCCCATTGAGCGTGGTGTCCGCCAAGGTTGCGTACTGGCCCCCACGCTCTTTTCCCTTTTTGTGAATGACATCCCCTCATACCTGGAGGGATGTAAAAATGACTCCCCAAAACTGAACGGTGAAAGGGTAACATCCTTATTATTTGCTGACGACACTATCCTGATTTCCCAAACTAAAAAAGGTCTCCAGGCATTATTGAACTCCTTCAGTGAGTACTGTAGTAAGAAGGGACTGGAGATAAATGGGAAAAAAACCAAATGCATGGCCCTAAATCCAACTAAATCAGATAAAGGTGGTTTAACTTTAAAAGGAGTAAAGCTAGAATCGGTCCCCCATTTTTCTTACTTAGGGGTGACATTAGACTCCAATTTTTCTTGGAAAGCACAAATGGAAAAAAGTAAATTGACATTTTCCCAGAATGTAAAAACCTGTCCTTAGGAAACAAAGCCTGAGTACTAGTAAAGCTGTGTCTCCGGCGATTGAACTTTTTAAATTTAAAGTCCAACCAGCAGTGCTATATGGTGCAGAAATTTGGGGCCCTGGGTCCAAGGACACTTTCAGTGTCCTGGACAATAATTTTATGCGAAGTTTGGTAAGGGTACCAAGAGGCACTCCTTTAGTGCCCCTTCAATTAGACCTAAATATTAAAAGAACTGATCACCACATTATAATTCGCCCACTGATGCTATGGGTTAGACTATGGCGGGTCCCCGAACTACAAGATTATAGAGATGGGCTAAAAGAAATCATGAAACTTGATAATTTAAAAGCGATCCCATGGTTTAAGCACGTCAAATTTTGGTTCAGTAAAATAGGTCTGAAACACTTTTGGGAGAACCCCGACCAACTTCCTCCTAATCCGAAATTAATCTTAAAAAGGGCCTTCTGGACCTTTATTGATAATATGATTACAAGTGCTTCAACTGGCGGGACTTTAGCATCAAACTTCCTTACTTTTAAGGATGTGCCATTATTTGAGACTTTTATGGACGAAATAGAGCCCCCTCTTGCCAAAACTTTATTTCTAAAATTTAGATATGGAAATCTTTTAATAAAGACAACCTTGGCACGTTGGGCTAGGAGCTCAAACACCTCATCCACAGCGACAGATGAAATTTGCTCCATGTGCGAACACCATCAGATAGAAAATGAGCAACATATCCTCTTTTTTTGCCCTATGTAGGCACAGGCTAGGAAAAGATGGATTAAACCAATATGCCTACTGTTAGGTGTGAGGTCATGTACACAGGCTTTGAGAATTCTCGCAACTAATACAACGCAACCAATAATATTTAGTGTAAGTAGATTTTTACATTCTATCTTTTCCAAAGGAAAAAAATGGGGCATCAGCTGTAACTGAGGTCATCCCTAGAATTAGAATTGGTTCACCTTTTAGAAATTAGTGGGGGTCCATCCTAGAATTTTAATGTTGTTTGTGCTCCAATTATTCCTATTATGAAATGTATTTTTATTTTTATTTTTTTAGCTAACGCTTTTAATGTCCTATCCTTGAATGTTTTTTAATTGTAATGTATATGCATTGTTTCTTTTATGGCATCAAAGCCGAAATAAAGAATTTTGAAAGGAAAATGAGTGTGGAAGGAGAAAACCATAATGAGTAAGTGGTCCCCAGCGGTGGTTCAAGCAAACTTGGAGAAGGCACATGCCGTATACGCAAAGCACTACAACAGGCGAAGGAACGTGAAGGATACTGGACTAAAGGAAGGCGAATGGGTGCGAGTCAAGTTGGCGACGATGCAAAGAAAGGGGGATAGCAAATACAATAAACCCCTGCAGGTTAAGAAGGTATATAACAGAGCGGCCCTGTTGAGTGACAGCAACGTATGGTCCCAGGACCGTATGGCAAGATGCAACAAAGTACTGCAATAGAGCCAAGGGGGACAAGATCTGGAAAATGCGGGGGAGCCCGAGGCTGGAGATGAACAACTCAACGAGGAGATGGACATGGGAAGTGGAGAAGTCAGTGAGGAGCAAGGCGACAGAGGTAGCCCCGGAGCGGAGAAGGAGATGGACATGGGGAGATCAGTGGAGAGCCAGGCCACGCTGAGCAACAGAGGAGGCAGCGCAGAGACTCCTGAGAGAGAGGCCATGGGTACTCCGGTAATACTGACCCGCAGGGAAAGAACAGTGATGAGACCAGCCAGGTTCCAAGACTTTGATATGAGCGGCGGACTGTAAGTTATATGTTTCCATTGTTTGGAAAAAAGGGAGATATGTAGAGTAGAGTTCTAACATATGCACGACGCGTCGCGACGCGACGTGCTGGCGGCCATTTTAGGATGCGCGCGCATCCTAAACAGAACGGCGTGAGTGTCGGAGCACGGAGCATTACCGGCTCGGCGCTCTCTGGAGAATACTGATAATTAAACAGCGAGTCTCCCTACCACTGTTGTCCTGTCATTATTTCAGCAACCCCAGTACCTTTACATAGTGTTTTCTTGCTTTTATTAGTAGTGCTAAGTTTGGAAGTTTATTAAGAAGAAAACTATACAGTTTCACCTTATACTTGACCTTGTGATTCCAATAAGAATCCATACCATCTCCAGTAAGCATGGGCGGATTTGTGGATCGTGGATCCGCAAAATCCGCGGATTTTGCGGATTTGCGGATCCGCGGATTTGGGGCGGGGCTACCATGCGAGTGCACATGCTTCTTGTATGTATAAAAGGTCAGAGAAAGATCAGTTCAGCAGATGAAGAGAAATAAGCTCCTGGTCACAGAAACAGCACGGGTATTGCGCTAGTGAAAGTCACGGATGCAAAAGCCTCTATCCAGCATCACAGCTGATTTTCCACGGTAGAGTTGGGAAGAAGGCACACCTGTCCAGCCTCGACGACGCTCACGACTGTTTTTGGGCTAATGAATGAGTCACTGAATTTGAGCATCAACTAGTTCGAGCGACCATGTGTGTGTTACTATGCAATCACCCCGAAGGACGCAGGGGTCCCTTGAGTGAGCTGTCCATCATAGTGGGTGAATGGCGGGAAGACGGTGCAAACCGCGAGTGTGTGGGCGGGGCCAAACGGGCAGGGCTACCATGCGAGTTCACACATGCTTCTTGTGAGTATAAAAGGTCAGAGAAAGATCAGTTCAGCAGATGAAGAGAAATAAGCTCCTGGTCACAGAAACAGCACGGGTATTGCGCTCGTGAAAGTCACGGATGCAAAAGCCTCTATCCAGCATCACAGCTGATTTTCCACTGTAGAGTTGGGAGGAAGGCACACCTGTCCAGCCTCGACGACGCTCACGATTGTTTTTGGGCTAATGAATGAGTCACTGACTTTGAGCATCAACTAGTTCGAGCGACCATGTGTGTGTTACTATGCAATCGCCCCGAAGGGCGCTGGGGTCCTTTGAGTGAGCTGTCCATCATAGTGGGTGAATGGCGGGAAGACGGTGCAAACCGCGAGTGTGTGGGCGGGGCCAAACGGGCAGGGCTACCATGCGAGTTCACGCATGCTTCTTGTGTGTATAAAAGGTCAGAGAAAGATCAGTTCAGCAGATGAAGAGAAATAAGCTCCTGGTCACAGAAACAGCACGGGTATTGCGCTCGTGAAAGTCACGGATGCAAAAGCCTCTATCCAGCATCACAGCTGATTTTCCACGGTAGATTTGTGAAGCAGGCACACCTGCCTCGACGACGCTCACGATTGTTTTTGGGCTGATGAATGAGTCACAGGAAGGGCATGTTGTAAATATTTTAGGATGGCGCCGGCAAGCTGCCAGCGCCATCCTAAAATACTTACTAAATTAGCTTCAACAGGAAGCTCTAATAGATAAAATTGAGCACGTGCTTTATTTTATCTATTAGAGCTTCCTGTTGAAGCTAACTTAGTAACTATTTTAGGATGGCGCTGGCAGCTTGCCGGCGCCATCGTCAAATAGTTACAACAGGCCAGGCTTCAACTTTTGCCCCCGGAATAATCCGCCGCTCGCGGATTTGCGAATTCTCGGTAAATTCGCGGGAGTTCGCGGATCGCGAATTTACCGAAAATTCGCAAAATCCGCGAGCCGAACGGATTTTCCGCTCATACTTAATCTCCAGTCACATTCAGGTTGCTAGCCAACAGTACGCATATACAGAGACTTGTAGTTTGCAACCTTAAGTGTAGTTTTCACAGGTCACATACCGAAATGTAAGTTTTTCTAAAAAGGCCAAGACAGGTTGAAGAATATTCAATGAGATGGGGGCTCTGCAGGCCAAAAGAGTAATTGCAAAATATCAGAGAGCAGAGCGATGCCCCCCCCCCTCCCCAGAGAAGAATGCCTGAAAGGCATTGATAAAACCTCAAGCATTGAGAAAAAAACGATTTACGATACCCAGGTGTTCCCCCGAAAACAGAAAGATCTGGGGCCAGTCGTAGGAACATTTCCATATCAAAACTAATCAGAATGCATCAGACACTATTAAATACACTGACTGTTGTAAGTGCTGTGAATTATGCAAAGTCGGACATAATAATTGATTCTTCTGGGAACATAATGTTGTATAACTCGTTCTTGTTTGTGTAATGTATAACGATAACAACAGATGAATTCATACAAGACAGAGATACCTAGCTGCTAAGATGACCAACTACTGTGTACTCAGCAAAGCTAAAATACGTGGGTGGTTCAACTCAACCTTAAATACTGGTTTATCAGTTAATGACAGACAGCAAAACAAAATTCCCTACATTCACAAATGCATTCAATATCCTTGACAATGAGGGACACTGCATGCATTAGTACATTCTGTGGAAAATGAAAAATGAAATTGAGATGAAAACACCCTTTCCAATTTATCAGGTACCCCTGAAAACAAACTTGACCTGAACGACAGAGTCACATAGAATGCTTGAAGGCAGGTAACCACCAGCCAACATACTGACTGATTTGATTTGCTCACCGACACCTTTTTAGCTTTACTCATCTTCACCTGACATCAATGCTCCTGAGGGATGGTACTTTTCATGGGGCATTGCTGCGTGCGCATTCCTCGCTTGCTTAGCACATCATCGCATTCGCGGTGAAAACAAAAGGGATCGCGATGACGTGCTAAGGACGCGAGGTATGCACGCTCTGCAATGATTGGAGAGGCGGAGCGAGGCGTGCGTGCTTGTGCTCGTAACCGCAAGCTGGTGGTCGGTGGGTAGCACTTTGAAAAGCCCCTTACTAATGTCGAGCATGCAGTGCATGTGCTGCTATAGGCTCGACCTAATAAAACAGCCACAGACCTGCAAATCCCACTCATCTGGCGGGACAATGCACCATAAAAACCACAGAAACAGCACATCAGAAACAAGCCAAAGCATGTAGCAACATGGATGCACCCTAACCCAGCGCAGAGACCAACTTGAACCCCCTAACTCCCACAGACCAACAGCAAGGGACAATGGGTTTGGGGAAGGCCAAGGAGAAGAGGGAGAGGAAGACTGGGTGCAGACCGCAGGAAAACAAGACCAGCGTCACAGATGTGACAGAACACTACCAGCAAATGACCCACAAGCAGACCACCTGGAATGCAGTCAGAGTGCCAAGGAGGCCAATAGGTACCGGCATGACGTGACAACCTAAACCAGGCCCAAACCCGCTGCCAACAGGAAGGCAGCAATGGGGAAAGGAGGTGGCAGTCCAGCACCACAGGAATAGCTGGAGGAAACCCAGCTCACAGTCATCAGTGTGGAGACGGTCCAAGGAGTAGGGAGTACGGACACAGCTCAAGAGGACCTGACACAACATCAACAAGGAGTGCAACTAACAGGGACTAGTGGGACAGGGGAGATGGGCACAATGGCACACATACACAACAAGGTGTAGCACACTGCACACCCACAATTACCCAGGATCATGTCCCAGATCCCCATGGCACACTGCTGCACAAACACATAGCAAGAACAGCACACCCGCATTGACGACAACGTGGTACAATGTGCATAGCTGACACTGCAGAACAGAGGATACAACTGGCCCCACCATGCACAGAAACATGCCTACTACATCTGACAGAGCCGGAAACTGTGAAATGGAAATGTATGCATACGACCTCACATCCATCGTGTAGTCCAAATGTACACTGTCCCGCAGAAGAATCCAGCACCTCCCAAACAGTCACAATGTACATTGCCATACAGTGTGCATGCAAACCAGCACAATGTGCCAACATACATGTCAATACAATGTCAACATGCATCTCTCCTTCACATTGCAGAGGGGCACACAATACCTTCAGCAGAGCACAGAATACAACATATCTGTGATGCCGGAGAGGACCATCACACCGTCAACACGGACACCCTACATCAGCCCATGGATATCCCATGCAACCCCCCACCAGAACCCGGCCAGCCAAGCTACTCAGAAGAGAACACAGAGCCTGCAACAGACCCCACAGCAGGAAGCACCAGCAAGTACAGCTGGCTCACAACACTTCACCCACCCACATATGGCACCCCATTCTATGTGTCAGCACGCCAAAAGGAGGTGGACCAACAGGTGTGGGTGGGGGCTGAACCCACGGAATGCAAACTAGAACACATACGTAGGTGTCTATCACCCTTCAGGGACCACCCACACCCCACTAAGGAGACCCACACTGCCATAGAGACACATGCAGATGCACATTCACAGTACTGAAGCACGCCCAGGAGCGCTCAAATAGCAGTCACACACCTATGTTGGCTCTGCGTACGATGGCCCTTGCCACCCCCCTTACAAATTGAGTGGGTGATGACAAAGCTACATGTCTAAGCTCCAACCAGCTGCCTTTGGGGACATGTCTTCATCCGACGTACACAGCACAATGTAATGTCATAGGCCCCAGGGCCTTCATGCATGCAACAAGACCACAGGGACACACACATATATCATGTTGAACTGGCTACGGGCATATGCACCCAGCCCCTTTATTGGCAGGGCCACATGCACAGTGATGCCTGTGGGGTAGGTGTAAGCCATTCCACACAGAATGTCTGGTGCTGGCAACCACGTGAACATTGAACACCAGTGCAACGGAAACAGAAAACACATGCATAACAGAGTCAACTGCTGAGCAACATGGAGTGAGCCGGAGAATGTTCAGAGGACAGCCAACATGCAAACAGAAGTGTAAGTGAGTTGCAGTGCACTGGGTTTGGGACTCTAGGGATGAGCGCGCTCATGTGAAGAAAAAGTCTCTGATTGTGTCCCTTCTATATATTCTTGATGCTGATGCAGTGGGGTGTGTTAGACCTGCATCATCTTCCCCATCAACTTCTTAGCATCCCCACACTGTTTGAGGTGACATAGCTGCGCAACTACTCCACAGAACAAAATTCAATCAGCAACGGACAATGGCCTGTGGTGCACTGAGTCACTGGCACCTGGAGTGCTGAGCAGGGCATCAGGCCGATGATGGCATCCACGACAGGACTGAGCAACTCCATAAGTCTGTCTGGACCACAGTTTTGACTCTTGTAGATGGCGGTTGGAAGTGGGCCTTGCAGTGGTGGCGTATGCCTCCTGCGGTGATGCGACATCCAGGCTAGTCAGGCCTCGCTTTGGTGTGTGAGCCCTGGTGGGATGCAGTTGGGCCCAGAGGCTGCGTACAGCGCAGGGCCACAGAGAAATGGTGTTGATCACCCGAAGGCCAACGCTTCAGGGGCAATCCAACATCACTGAATAAGGGGTCCCGGACCGGACCAGAACAGAGTTAGTGGCCCCAGATGAACTGCGGGATGGTGACTAGTGGTGCAGTCAGATGGGCCATGCGACCTGAGCGGGTCCTCATCAATGTCCGAGGTGTATGTTGCGGAGGGTTGCGGGGGACAGTGGAAGGTGTCCTCCAGGGCATGATGTGGAAGGTATTATTTTATCCGGTAGCAGCAAATAGTGGGGTGGAAAGTGCAAGCCTCATTTTCACTGGGCCAGGGTGGTAAATTCCGTTCTGCTAGCGGAATTTGAGGAAATTGGGTAATTTCGCATTCCGCAGAGAATGTAAAATTGTCAAAAATTCCACGATCTGCAGCTTCGCTAAGTTTTTTGCTTGTTCGCAGTTTCAAATTGTGTGTTCGCAAGATATTTCTCCCCGAGCACGCAAACAGCGTTCACAAACAAGATAAAAGCCATCTGAATGAGCGGAACAAGAAATTCCGCGTGTTCGCTGGACTTTTGCGTCCTCGCAGAGATTGTTCACCATTTCGCGGAGCTTTGCATAGCACAACTACGCAAATTCCGCCCGCCCCTAGTTTTCACCACCAATTTGGTATCAGCTACATGAGGCTGAAAACTAGCCCCTAGTCCATAGACTCAGACAACACCAATGTACTACCAGTGAGTGTCCATGAATGTCGAGGGACAGACTTAGTGGCACCGGTGCTGAGAGGGGGATGCAGTCTGTGATGATGCCTGTACACTGATATGAACTCCACCATTGCTAAATCAAGACTCATTGACCTACTGGACTGCATTGTAGGTTGGAGGCAGCGATCAGCATGGGCCATTAGCCGAGTGTTGCCAGCATTGTTTTGTTGTATTTCTATCTAGGACCCTAATTCGATATTCCCGATTCATGCCCTCATGTGGTTATAATTAATAATATCCTTATAAAGGCATAAGAATCATATCCATATTCAGTATTAGCCCATGCAGTCCAAAACACAGCATGGCTACTCCCATAGACTCCTAGAAAGCACAACACATTCTTTAAACAAACCAAGCCTCCAGCAGCCTGGGAATTCCCCCCTGCTTCTGTTTTGATTTGCACAAGATCTCCTAGAGTCCAGAAAGAACTGTTAGTTCTTGGTGACGTCTTATGTCCAACCTTATGTCAAACCCGGCACCTTTCAGGTATAAATATACCAAAGTTTCCTTAAGCAAAGACACAGTGGTTGGGAGCAGAGCAACGTTCTACTTGCCCGGGAGCCCAGCTGTTATGAGAGCCGACGGAGACCGCCCCTCCCCTTGACGCACTGAGAGAGACGCTGTATTTTTCTTCAGCCGAGAAAATCCAGCTCCGGTGTTCCCAAGTCACCCTCTCGGGTTGCTGGGAGATCGAGTCCTGAGAAGCGAGATACAAGACCTCCTTCATTCTATGACCAAGGTATGGAACTGATTACAACCTTAGAGAGAATTCTTGATTCCGATACTTGGCAAAATTTCACTTAAACTTAAAACTGCAACTTACTTACTCCTTCCCACGTATTAGGTCAGGAACACTGGGGTAGGTGTATCTTAGAAGCACCAGTTGATTTCGTTAGTCAATGTTTTTATGTATGTATATATTTTATCTATTTTAAAGTATCATATGGCTAAGAAACCATATCAATGCTTTTACAGTATTATTTCATAATACTACTTTTACTGTACGCACTTTACTTTAGAATAAGTATTGCAATTGTGGCAATTCATTTCTCTTGCATAAAAAAGAAGACTGCTCAATAAAATAACACCTTTTATTGAAAACGCCCGTCTCTCTATTTCTCTGCAATCTGGTGGAACTAAGCATGCACGATTGACTGAGTGAAATATTTGTCTATTGTTTCACATGACTCTGAAGATACACTCTTTATTCTGAGGGAGCAAAGTTGTCATGTTTATGCTGTAGTCAGAAGCTAATCCCTTCTTGTCTAAATCAGGACGGTTAACCCTTTCCTGAACATTCGAGAAAGTTTCTAGTGACCTCTGAGCTAGCTGGCAAAACTAATTAAGTCTAACATAGTCAGTAGAGACCTAGATGACCTCAGTCCTACGTCTACACTGCTGTTTAGGTTATTCCAATGCGCAGAGCCTATTGGGAATATACGAACTACACTACATGGCGCCCAACGTCTGGTAAGGCGATAAAACTAACGCAAGACACTAGAGTAACTCAGTCGTGCTTTTCACACAGACCCCTTTTCTCCTGTAAAAACTCCAATAGACGTCTGGAGTGGGTGAAAGGTTAAAAATCTGCCGGAACTTAGTAGGATGAGAATCCTATGTATTAGTTCTTGGTTTAGTCAACGTTGAAGGATACAGTGTTCCAAAATATTGTGCACCTAATCTTTGTTTCCTTGAAACTTGCTCTATAAAAAACTCTCATTAAACAATGTCAGAACATGGCGACAACAACGAAACCGGTGATGTCGCAGTAAATGTGAATCAACCGGGTGCAGATCTTACAGGGTTTAATGATAACGACCCGGATGCAATCACCATCCTGGACAACATAAGAAGAACCATAACTCTTAAACTTATAGAGAATGGACTATCATCCAGAGGTGGTACGGTCATATTCGTGATAGAGGCACATGCATTTCGGCAGACAGAGGTATTCTACACATGGATACATTTTCCAGCAGCACACGCTGTGACAAATATTACTACTATTACAAAATAGAGGAACCTCCGGATATATATATACTCCTTTCGAGGACATTGAAATCCCACTAACTTACCAAGAGCACCTGCTCTGGTTTAAAGGCGCCCTAAAACATCAAAATCACATCACCAGGCACGGTCCACTAGGTAGACCAGGAGCCACGTGGCCGGTTCTAGCCAGCTACACACGACATTCAGACATTGATAACATGTCAGACGTGGAACTTTTAGCTCGGCTAAAAATATTAATTAACCCCTTCCATGCTCATGACGAGCTCAGCTCGTCATGAGGCAAAGTTGAGCTGTGCTGATGACGAGCTGAGCTCGTCATGAATATAGGAGAATTCCACTATCCAGCACAGGGGAAAAATAACCACAGCAGCGATGTGGTTAAAATACACAGACAATTAGTCCAATATGTCATACGGACTGCAACAGTCCAGCCAGCTATTAACATTCCACAACTGAGCTCTCATCAGGGGAATACAAACAAAATTACACCACAGAACATACAATCATGTCTGGGTAAAACACCCATAAAACGGGAACAAATTCCCTTCTGGTTAGCTCAGAAAATAACTCAAATAGAGGCAGTATTTCCCAATACTACACCTCATGAAAAACAAAGGATTCTGACTATCTGCCTCCCAATGTGGGTTGTACCACATGAGGAGGACTGTGACACTTGGGGCATGGTCTTTGCTTCCATCTACACAAAAACACATGGTGTTCCGTCTATGGCGGTAATACCAGATATACTAAGACAAATTCAAAACGAATACGGTCCAGAACCTGCCTTAAATCTGGGTATGAAAATACTAAAAGACTTTAAACAGGTCTCAGCTATGCTATTGGCCAACATAAGAGGAGAAGCAGCATGTGTGGCAATCCGCCAGATATTGAAGGAAACAGATATAACAGACCAACCATTTGAACTTGCCAGAATCATAGAAAAATCCTATGCAGAGCTAGGAAGGGATAGTTTGGGTGGGAAACCGGTAAAACCCCAACTAACTGAAAATCCTGAAAAAACATTTATTAAAAATAATTTTAATACTCCAAAAAAGGGTTGGGAGGGTAATAAACAATCCACTCCCAAGGAAAAACGTTTCCAGTCCAGAGGAAGGCCACCTCAACGGAGAGAAAGATTTCCAGGCCGAGGAGGCAAGTCTCTCCAAAGGGAACCCTCTGAGAAAAGGTATAACCTTAGAGATAGGGATAAATTGAGAAAACCTGATAGATATCAAGATATTGATACACGTCCCTCTTGATCTTTTCAGACTTCCTCACAGAAATCGGAAAGAAGAGGACGTTCAGAACACAAGGAAGAGCAAGTCAAGTCCAAAGACAAAGAACCTGCTCATCAAAGTAATAAATCACAATTTCCCAGAAAGAAGGTAGCAAGTATTAAAATTAAACATGCCGAAGATTCTGAGAACACAACTGAAAAACGGAGAGTGGGCTCAGACAATGCTAGACAGCGCAGCAGAAGTGACAATAGCTCGCAATCCTGATGAATCTTCTGGAGACAGTGGACACGAATGAATACATCCAGGTGGAAACTGCAGACATACGAGTCAGTGTGCCCCATAAACTATATGAAATAACATTATGCATAGAGGGAGATAAAATCAGGAAAATAAAAGGTCTCTTTTGGGAGAAACTCTCAAAAGGGTATGACATCCTGTTAGCTGAAAAAGACTGGCCACCAGAGTTTGTCAGGGAGTGCCCTCATGGCGAAGAAATGATTATGTCTGCCTTCTCGAATCACATTCCAATTCATAAAAAATACATATTGGCAAGGAAATGGGCAGTGGCCCAAGCCCCTGCATTATACAAAAATCATGTAGGATTGGATGAGGACTCTCCTCACCACAAAATCCAGTTAAAAAATCAACCCACTGCACAAAGGCAGTACCCAGTTAAACAAGAAGATAAAAAACAAGTCAGGGAGATCTTAGATCAACTTGAATATCAAGGGGTGATTGAAACATGCACCTCACAAATGAACAATCCTTTGTTTCCTGTCTCCAAGCCAGACGATTCATATCGCCTAGTTTTGGACTACAGACATTTAAACTCCTGCTGCAAAACTTTTGCAGTACAAAACTCACACAGTGCAGCACTAATGAATAACATTGTGCGCAAAAAATATAAAACGACATTAGATATCTCTAATGGATTCTTCTGTCAAAACATTGCACCTGAAAGCAGGTATTTGACCGCTTTCTCAATAATGGGCTCGCAAAAACAATTTTGCCGACTCCCACAGGGATTCAAGAATAACCCAGGATTATTCTCAGCAAGGGTAACAGAGTTACTACAAATATATGATGATGAGGCATTATCATATGTCGATGACATCTATCTTGTAGATGATGACCTGGAGACTCACTTAAAGAGAGTAAACACCATAATACTTGGGTTTGCATCAGAGGGTTACAAATTCAACTTTAAAAAGTCAAGAATTGCCCATCCAACAGTCCTATTTCTAGGATGTGAATTATCAAGTGAAGGCAAAAGCCTGGCAGACAACTTCCTAGAGAAGTGTGCAGTACTCCAAGCACCAAAAACGCTGAAAAACTTACAATCAATACTAGGCTTCCTGAATTTCGGTAGAACATACATTCTAAATTATGCAGAGAGGGTTAAACCTCTCTATGAATTAATAAGACCTGATTTCAAACCAATAAATTGGACTCAGAAACACACAGAAATTTTAAGATCACTACAAACAGACATGTTAGCTAAAACAAAATGACAAACTCGCAACAACGTACGCAAACTTGTAATCCGAGTCATCCCAGGAAAATGCGGATTCACATACCTGACCTCTAATGAGGGAGAAACGGTACCTATAGTTTACAAATCACATTTGTACACTCAAGCTGAAATGAAATTCAACTCTACAGAAAAAATTCTGACAGCGGTTCAAACTGCTGTAGCAAAAGAAAGAGCCCTAACCCAAGGCAAAAGAATAACTGTTTATACAGCAGAATCAGCGCTTGAGGCATTAACAGGTCCACGCAATCTGAATACAGTGGCATTAGATCTGAAATGGATACAATGGGAAAATTCTCTTGCTACAGAAGACGTGAAATACTATTTTGACCCGAAACTGAAAAAACTAGTTGATCTAGAATATGAACAAGAATACCCTCTACCAATCGAAATTCTGCCTCTGGAACAATATACCTGCGTAATCTATATGGACAGATTCGCACAACACTACGATGTAGATAAAAAATCCTACAATGCAGCGTGCAAAATTGTTAAAGGTTGCTGGCGCTCTGGTAAATTCAAACCGATGATTACCAAAACTAAATCACTCAGAAACTGTTCAGCTCAGCGAGCTGAAATAAGATCTTTAAAGATGGCGTTTGAAAATGCAGATCGCGAATTCCCCACACTGATGGTGGGCGATTCGCGTTTCTGAGTCAAGTCATACAACAGTGACAAGCAGACATGGAGTAACAACAGTTACAAAGATGACACTGGTGCCACAATAAAGCATAAAACACTTTGGGAACAAGTAGTTCTTTTAAAGAAAGAACTACAAAAGACTCATGTGATACACGCACTGAGTCATCAACGTGATGGCGTTCACGTTGCAGGGAATTCATTGGCTAACACAGCCACAGCGGAAGCGGTTCAACCGGGTTCCGTAGCCATAAAAAGCATTCAGAAAAACACATAGATGGGGAAACCATGCTGGCAGTAAAAGCCTCATTAAAAGGTGATTATGCAGCATTACCTCTCAACTATCCACTCAATAATACATACATAATGGATGCAAACTCCGTTCCTTTTGCTCAAATCCCTGGAGTGTGGAATAGAGTAATTCCAAACACGAACCGGAGAGTTTTCTTGATTGAAAACGCACACATGGGACTGGGTCCGAGGCACCAACACATCTTGAAATCTCTAATAGAATTACAGTCAGAATACTGGTGGCCGGGGATGAGCTTGCAAATCTACAAATTCGCAATGGATTGTCCAGGCTGCAACAGAGATCGCAGATGTGAACCGGACCAGACTATTGCCAGGACACCTTTATTAGAAAGCATCAGGCAATCTATAATGCAGAAATCCAACCGGAGAAATGCGTCCCCATATTTATTAAGACAAAATTAACTTAAAAATGTAGACCACCAGCACTCGGCTGACGCCAGAACTGTTATAAAAAGATTTGCGAGTCTTTATCGGCACATACGCAATTGGCATGCTACATTTTGATCAGGGTCCTGCGTTTAGCTCTCGAGCTTACAAAGAGGCCATGAACAGCATAGGCATCGCATTGCGGTACTCTTCTCCCTTCCATTCTGAGGGAAATGCGGTAGTGGAAAGAAAAAACCGTGACATAAAGCAATCTATAACGGCGAGGGTATTAGGTTTGGGTGATGGGTGGGTCAAACATTTAATAAGTGTCCATGGTAGTCTTAACAACATGCCAAGAAATTCTCTAGGAGGTATCAGTCCATATGAACTATTGTTCGGTACTAGAATGATAATCCAGGATCTGGATCGTCAGACTTCAGTGGTAGAAGAAAAAACCTTTGATATCAAGGATCGTTTGGCTGTTATACAGGACTTGAATGAAACAAGAAAGAATCTAAGTAACATAAACTTTAGGCCAACAACCACTGAAGAACCACCTGTCCCAGCAAGACCTGTCTGGATTCCGAAGATTGGGGATCTGGTCAGAGAAAAGATCACGGTAAAGAAGGAATTTGGGCCTTCTTACAGAAAAGCAGTACCTGCCTTAGCTGTCAGCGGAACAAGATCAGTAGTACTACCGCCACTTGCTGGTAAAAAGGAAAACAGAATTGTTTCCATCGATCTGGTGAAACCACAAACATGTGGCCGATAATAAATAGCAGGCCCAGTGGACTACCAAGAAATAACAGAAGACCAAACTTTGCTACAATCCAAGAGGTTCAAACTGAGAGACTAATCACATTCGATAAACCTGCAGCAAATAACAAGGGACTATGCAACAAAGCCATGGAATTTGTGCCTCTTGAAACCCAAATTGCAACAATTCGTGATGATACACCAATCTACAACGATGTAGCATCGGACTGTACAAATGTAACAAAAGAAATTGCAAAGATCAATGTAAATCCGGAAGCAATCCCCCCAATTGACAGAACAGCATCTGGCTATTTTATCAACTTTGATGACTTTTCTGATGATCCAAGTGAACATGGAGACAAGGCAGCAACAAAAACTTTCAAAGAGAAAATGACCGAGCTTTTACATCAACTAAAAGAAACATATCTGATTTCACCATGGATTGAATTTTGGACTGTGTTAGGTGTACTTTTTCTCCTGCCTTGGCTCATCATGGTTTTGTGCTTAGGTAGATTCAATGATGGAAAATATAGTACAGTGGACACAGCAAGTCAGAACACCAACTTGGTCTTAAAGTCTCACAGATCCTCTCACATCGAGAAAAGAGAACTATCATCAGTGAACATCACAGCTATTCCAATACCTGGTGATATAGCATGGGACTGAACTGAATATGATATTTATGGCCCGATTGAGCTCTTGAAGTATCCACACCAGTTCAAGGTTTCCTTAAGTGACTTTGTGATACCAAGTTCTTTTTCTGATGATTGAGACTTTGAAAATATCAATAATATGATGTCAGATTTAGTAATGTCAGCTAAATTCACAGAACATGATTATTTACAGGGTTCATCAAAATATGAAGAGTTATACTGTTACAATCACTATGGTCATCACTATTTGCATAAATCTGCTCAACCTAGAAATGTTTTATATTATAATCAAAGGGAACATTGTCCAACTCCGCCAAAAGGCAGCTCGAAGACATTCTATGAGAAATTTCCATACTTCTCAGGGTTCAATAATAGTGATCCAGAAACGTTTTATTTTAAACTGTTAAACAAAAAGGAATGAAAACAATGTTGACAAATACTAAATTGATTTATTCAGAAAAAATTTATGACAAAATGTCTACATTTGGTTTTAAGTTCTGGAAAAATAACATCGAAACAAAAACCATCTGGGGTACAAAAGATTGGCAGGTAAAAGGTCTAGAATCATTATTTAGAGCCTGCATGATCCCAGAACAAATAATATTCCTGAATGATACCATTCAACAAACTACTTGTCTTGGCCTAGCTAAGAAAAAAGATTAAAACAAACCGTCTATTCCGAAGCCCATAGCTGATAGCAATAGCACTACAGATGTGGAAATAGACATATCCCATATTTTTCACCAAAACAGAACAAATCCGATTGGAAAAAATGGTTGATCTGGCCCACAGACACAAACAACTGTCAAGATAGATTCCTGAACAAAAAACAGGGGTTAAAAATGACCAGGCCAGACCCGAGATACTCCCAGAGACAACATTCAGGGATAGTTACAACATACAGTGTAGGGAAATCATGCCTTGAGTTGCTACAGAAATATTCACTGGCTGAAATTAAGCAACACTTGATTTTACTTAAAGAAGGTGCTGACTTGCGAGATTTCATAATGGGACCTCACAAACAACGTCAAAAATGTTTCATAGCGGCCGGTATATATGCTGCATACAACGAAGCTTGGAAAGTAATGCAAATTGAGACAGCAGAAAAAATACGAGAAATTGATCGTATAAATTTGGAAAAATCACTTTCTGTTGTGGACAATGGGTTAACGACTCTGTCTTCTAGAATATATTCACTGGACAGTATTGTGTCATCTGCCTTTGATATAATAGAGCAAGACTTACTAATGTTACAACATGGTCAGTCCCAATTGCGTTCTATTGTACAGCTTGGCTGGACGTTGCAAAACCTACTTTCAGGCTACGTACCATGGCGTCTAATCAACGTAACATCATTATTTTCTATCTTTAACCTTACTGATAAACAAATCAGTTTGGCACAAAAAGGTGCAGATTATACGATTCTGAGCATTGAAAAACTTGAGAGATTACCATTGACAATGTCAGAGAGACCTGTCATTGAATGGATAATACACAGAACAATTACAATTCCGATAACAACTTTCCAGTTTAAAAATTGCCAAGAATATATACCAGCAGGACAGTATGAAAGGTTGGGTAAAGGATACATGAAATCAACCTGGGATTTACCTTACACACACAAATGTTATAGTGAAGGCAAAAAGGAGGTATTCCTTAGTGGCAATAATTGTAAAAAATCACTAGGCGGTACACTTCTGTGTCAAGGTATTAACCTGCATGGAGCTTGCGAAGGGTCTTCAAATAACCTTTCTTGTCACCTGCAAGGCACTCCTGCAAAACAGATAGAGCCATTCTTCAGACAACTTTCGAACCAAAGTTACGTTTTAATAAATAAATAACCACAGCTGTTGTGGAATGGTGCCATGAGAATGTTATCTCGTTACTGTTACTTCCAGGGTCGTTTGCTGTATGCAAGTATTGTATCCAAACAGCAATCCAGACATGAAGGCGGCAATATGGCCTCATGTGAATATCTCTTCTATTCGAATTGATACTTTAGGCAGAATGAAGTCTATTCTTTTACAGACTACTGTGCATCTGACGTCGTCCAAAGAAACGTATGATCTGCAAGTTGCAAGGATGGCATCAGAGATACATACCCTTTTATCAACAAATTGCCCCGTGCATTTCGTAGAAATGTTAAGTCAAATCTTAAACATGTCTGATACCAGTGGCATCGCATATGTATTTAAGACAATTTTTTCTGGACTGTTAGCACCCTTTGAAACAGTTCTGGGCATCATCCTGAATTTTGTCCATTCTGTCTTTGGCGGCCTACCCTTAATCTTGGCACTCATGGCAGGAATTTTATTTTTGTTCCTTCTGCTCCGATATGGCAAGCCAATCCACAGACAGACTCCAGCAACGATGGAATAAACGATCCTAGCAATACGATACGAGACCATATCACTAAGGTCCTCGGATTGGCCCGGCTAAGAGATCTGAATACAACCTGGTTTCTTTCATTCAGACCTATCTGGTAGGATTGCATCTTACCTGTGCTTCGATGTCTGCTATGCGGAGAAGAATGCATGTTGGACGTTTGTCTTACACTACCATCAGCAGTACCAATGGATATCGACTCTTTGCTTTGTCCTGTAACGACTCTTGCAACGTGTTGTCCCCAGCGGCTACCTATTCTGATGACGGCATTCGTTAAGACTTCACCATTACGAGTAGGTGGCGGTGAAGTACGAGAGGAAAGCAGCACCAAACAGGTACAACCTTCTGTGAGCATTGCTGATTCAAACATCGATGATAGCAATCACGCTCCAAACTGCACAGTTACAGCATTTTCGAACTTGGTCGAACTTTCACCTGATGTTGTAGACCAATTTTTTGCGAGTCTGTCTGATATGATGAACTACCTTGCCGCATTGCCTCCATCATTTGTCATGTCTTATGCTCATTGTTCGGTTGTCATGTGTTTTTAATTTTTATGTTCATGAATTGCAAATCAGTCATATCAGAAATGAATACACAAATGAAAAAAAGATAAAAAAAGTACTATAAAAAGATAAAATATTAATACTAATCTTTGAATAATAAAATTAAATAATTCAATAAACCTTTTTGGGTGGTGAGTTTACATACTGTTGGATGCCATTACCATACTATCATTCTGTGGTTCTTTATATATATATCAACAGTGTTTGGCAGTTTTCGAATCTCTACTTGGCTATAGACCGTTCTCAAATTAACTTTGTTTCCCTATGTATAGCAAGTGTATTATTAATATATAGGGGTCCCCTTTTTCCTAAACTGATATGATGTTCTCTCCTAACAACGAGAATAACATTTAAAAACAATGATCACACAGCGTTCCCTGAACTGTGAATTCGGCCTTCAGTTTTTTTAAACAATGCTACTAAAACATTTGGGACTATATTTTTCTCACTTCTCCTGAAAGCTAAATTATTTTTCTTTCACTTCAAAAATATCTACCATTTTTTTGGGCACATGGTACTCTGCTTAAAGTAGAACTATTCGTAGAGAACAGAGCTTCTATTTTTAGAGACGTTAGAGACAATATTTACCTCAGCCTCTAGCACATGTACAATATCGTATAAATATGTGATGAAATGGTTTCGACCTTCTTTTCTGTAAACAGAGCCATTTCATGTGTAATTTTCGCAATTCGTTCAGCTGATATATATATATGCATTTAACTGAATGATAAACCTGCTTGAAAAGCGTACAGTACCAATACTCATTTTTGTGTATAAACCATACCCCATTTCAAATGTGATTATGTATTTTGGGGTGGGTTGGAAAACACACAAGCATCGTTATAAGTTTATATGTTTATATTGCTTATTATTTAGTAATGATGGACATTAATACTTGGAGTGGGTGTTGTATTTCTATTTAGGACCCTAATTCGATATTCCCGATTCATGCCCTTATGTGGTTATAATTAATAATATCCTTATAAAGGCATAAGAATTATATCCATATTCAGTAATAGCCCATGCAGTCCAAAACACAGCACAGCTACTCCCATAGACTCCTAGCAGGCACAACGCATTCTTTAAACTAACCAAGCCTCCAGCAGCCCGGGAATTCCCCCCTGCTTCTGTTTTTTTTTTTTTTTAAGTTTGAAGTTTATTGAAATATAAAGAGACAAGGACAGAAAATGAAGAAACAATCAAGAGTTATGAGAAAACATTAAACCAATCTTACATATTAGCAAATTTAGTTAAGGAAAACTTATGCATAAAATATAAAAATAGGTAATGAATATGAGGAACATAGGGGGATGGGAAAATATCTTAAATTATGAAATTATATATATAATATAGTAAAACAGTAGTTGTAATAGATAACATAATAATCGAATAAGGTAATGCATTCATGGTGGTTTACAAACTTCAACGTTACGTATCGGAAATGACGGAGGAGGCCTAGCCACTTTGGATAGATAGTTAGTGAGGGGAAGCCATAAGAGATCACGTTTGATTGCTAAGGAAATAGGAGAGACAAAATTAGTGTCAAGTCTGTGATTAAAGCAGACTGCATTCCACCAGGCAGTAAAAGAAACATCATTAGCTTGTTTCCAGTGTGATGTAATATGGTGGAAAGCAATAGCTATGCAAAGGTCAAGTAATTTGTGGTTGTGATGGGAGTCTGTAAGAATGGGAGAAAGGGAGCCTAAGAAAATATGTGAAATGGAGAATGAAACAGTAAAATTGAAAATCTTCTGTAATTGGGACCAAACTAAATGCCAGAAACGTAATATAGGAGGACATTCAAATAGCATGTGTTTCAAATCAGCCGAAAGGGATGGGCAGGACCAACAAGTAGATGAAATGTCTGGGGAAAAGGATGATAGGAGTAATGGAGTGAATAATATACGATTATAAATAAAGAATAAGGTTTGTGTGGTATTTGCAGCTCTAGATGTACTATGAATCTTAGACCAGATTTTGTCCCATAAAATAAGGGACCATGTGTGAGATAAATCTTTTTCCCAAGCCAACTCAATCCTAGATTTTGTACGATCAGCAGAGAACTGTAGAGATTTATAAATAAATGAAGCAGAAAGAGATTGATCAATATTATTAGAAATCGAAAGATGTGTGGTAGGGATGGAGTTAGAGGTCGGGAGCGAAGAAAGATATTGTGTAAGGGATGGAAGCAGTGATAAATATTGTTTACGGGATGAGGAAGGTAATGAGAATTGTGTTTGTAAATCATGAAAAGAAAGAGGCTGATTATCTGAAAGAAGCTGTGAGATCCATTTTAGACCAAGGGAGTGCCAGGATTTCCAATAGAAGGAACGGTTACGGATTTTGAGGGATTTATTAAGCCAAATAGGCTGGGTGTGAGTGGAGGAGGCAGATGGGTAAGTAGATAATAAATATGGACGAAGAAGAGAGCAAGAGTGAGAGATGATAGGGGAACGTAAGGATGACAACTTAGAGGTAAAGGATAGAACTTCTTGAAATTCGTAAGGATGGAGTAGAGAAGATTCTAATGTAAGCCATAAGGGGGGAATGCGAGGAAGATCCGAAGAGAGCCATCTCATAGCTTGTTTTAAAGAAAATGCGTTGTGATATGATTTAAAGTGGGGGAACTTGACACCACCAAGGGATTTATCTTTTTTCAGGGAAGAAAGAGCTATCCGAGATTTTTTGCCTTTCCACAAAAATTTTAATAAAAGGGAGTCTATTGATTTGAAGAAATGATCTGGAATACGGATGGGAATCATGGAGATAGAATAGAGGACTAAGGGTGCTAGCATCATTTTGATGGAGTCTAAGCGGCCCACCAAGAAAGGAAAAGAGGATTCCAACGAGTTATTGATGTATTGATTTTGTTAGAGAGAGACTCAAAATTAAATTTAAGAGTGTCCGGAATACGGGGGGCAAACCAGATACCTAAATATTTAATCTTCGTGGGTTGCCAGGAAAATCCAGAAGAGTCAAAGAGATGTTTTTGACATAAGGGGTTTAAAGGTAAAATTTCACATTTATCCGTGTTAAGACGATAACCTGAAACGGTGGAAAAAGAAGAAACTTGACGAAGGAAGGAAGGGAGAGTTGTTTGAGGGTCTGAGCAATAAAATAAAATGTCATCAGCGTAAACAGATAATTTAGCTTGTTTTTGAGGACCATAGTGAAAACCGGTAATCGTGTCATCAAGTCTAATCTTAGATAAAAAGGGTTCTAAGGCTATAATAAACAAAAGAGGGGACAGGGGACATCCTTGACGTACCCCTCTCCGGAGAGGAAAGTAGTCGGAAATCATTCCATTTGCAAAGATTGAAGCATGGGGGCTAGAATAGAGTAAAGATATCAGAGATATGAATTTAGGGGGGAAGCCAAACCATTGGAGAGCTTGGAACATAAAGTCCCACCCTATTCTATCGAATGCTTTTTCAGCGTCTAGGGAGATAGCAGCAAGTGGGGAAGAAAGGGAGGGAGCTTTACTCAAAATATTAAAGAAGACACGAGAGTTGTCTGATGATAGGCGACCTTTAACGAATCCAGATTGTTCAGGGCCTATAAGTTCTGGAAGTAAGGGGTCTAATCGGAGAGCTATGATTTTGGCAAAAATTTTATAATCAGTGTTTACTAGTGATATTGGACGATAATTTTTACAAAGGGTGTGATCTTTATCGGGTTTGGGAATTAAACAAATCAATGCTTCTTGGAAAGTACCTTGAGAAGATCCAGAGGTGGCAAAAGATTGGAATAGCAAATGTAATTTCGGGAGAAGAAGGGAGGAGAAGTGATTATAGAACTCAATGGTAAAACCATCGGGCCCTGGTGCTTTACCACGACGAAGAATAGAGATCGCATGAGAGATTTCCGAAGGGGTAATGTCCAATTCTAATGAATGAAGGTCAAGATGAGAAGATTCTGGTGGAGGAATGCTTTGAAAGTATGTAAGAAGGTCATGAGGGTCGGGAGTAGATTCGGGAGTATAAAGATTTTGGTAAAAGGAAACAAATTGAGCTAGTATGTCTTTATCTTTAAAGAAAGAAACGCCATTTGGGCCTTGTAAGGAGTCAATTTTTGTACGTTCTTTACGTATCTTAAGATAATTAGCCAGGAGTTTGCCCATCTTGTTCTGACCGCCGTAGTAGCGGGAGTTGCATTTTAGAAGAGAGTTTGAGGCGGCGTTGGTGGTATATTTATTGAAATCAAATTTGGCTGAAATTAATTCACGAAGAGAAGATTCAGAGTTTGAATTATAGTAAGCGTATTCCAATTTCTTAATTTTATCTAAAAGTTGAGTTGACTTAGAGATTGATTGTTTTTTCTTCTGGGAAACAAAATTAATAATAAAACCTCGTGCAGCTGCCTTAAACGAGTCCCAAATCATAACAAAGGGAGATTCAGGAAGGTGGTTAAATGTAAAAAATTCAGTAGAAAATTTCTTAAATTGGGTACAAAAATTAGAATCAAGGAGTAAAGAATTGTTAAATCTCCAACGGCCTGAATGAGGGGAGTAGGGGATAAGGTCAATGTCCACAAAAACGGGAGCGTGGTCTGAAATTAGAATGGAGCCTATGTCTGAATGAATGGCAAGTTGTGCTAATGGTTTGCTGAGAAAAAGGTAATCAATACGTGATTGGGAGTGATGAGTAGGGGAGTAGAAAGTGTATTCTCTGAGGTCTGGGTTACAAAGCCTCCAAATGTCAACTAAAGCATTATTCTGTATAGAGGAGATAAACTGGGTATGCATTTTGGAAGGAACAAATTTAACTTTTGAATTTCTATCAATAAAGGGGTCATAAACTTGGTTGCAGTCACCGCCAAGAATAACGTATTGGTCATTGAGGGTAACAAGTTTGTCCGAAATAGCAGGCCAGAACAATTTATCAACACCAGTAGGAGCATAAACATTGAAAATAACTAGAGGTATTTTATCTATAAGGAGATTAACAATTACCCAACGACCATCAGCGTCGCATTCTTGAGATACAATTGAAACATTTAACTTTTTATGACAAAGTATAACTGTACCATTTTTCTTACCTATAGCAGGTGAATAAAAAACGTGACCCACCCAACATCGCTTAAGTTTAGTAGCCTCTAAATCTGTAAGGTGGGATTCTTGAAGGAGGGCTACATCTGCCTTAAGTCTGGTTAAATGCGTTAAAACTCGTTGACGTTTAATGGGGTTATTTAACCCCTTAACATTCCAGGTGACTACTCGGAATGTACATTAGCATGAGAATGATATAAGAGAAAAGGAAAAATGGAGTAGAAAAGCAGTTTAAGAAAGGTTGAGAGAAGTAGTAAGATTGTAAAAACAGATGTATGAGAGAGATAGAGAGAAAAGGTGAGATAATAGAAAGGTGTGAAAGTAGATATAATGAAAAGTGAATATGAAAAGAAAGATAACTGTAATAAGCATGTAAGAAACAAGAGGTGGAAGAGAAAGAGAGTAAAGAGGAAAGAAAGCGGAGGAAAGAGATAGAAGAGAAAGCTATGAATAAGGGGATAGAGAAAGAGAACAGCAGAGAATAGAGAACAAAGCGTGTAGAAAAGTAATATCATAACAGATAAAGAGAGATCAAAAAGGAACTGAGGGATGACGACGCCAGAAGAGGACGACATCAACAACGAAGACTCACATCGTCGAACACCTGAGGAACCAGCGAAGGAACGAAGTGGGAGGAAATACGGATACACCGGGATGAAGAAACACGGGAAATGGATCTGTAAGAAGGTAAAAAGGAGAAGAAAACATTAAAATACACATGATAAAGTAATAAGGAGTAACATGAGAATATGTGACGAAAGGGACGAGACAGGCAGGGATGGAGGGTATTCAGTCAGATATAGGAATCAGAAACAATGAGGAAACATGGCAAAAACAGACAAAACAGAACAAATGATCAGACGGGTCTTGCAGTGTCCATGCTTTCAGCTTCATGGCGACGCAGGAACTCTTCAAGGACGAGTGGATCTTCAAATGTAGTTGTTCTTTCTTTGTAGGTGACCTTGAAGAGGCACGGATGTAGTAGCCCATATCTGGCGCCAAGGGTTCTCAACCGAGGTCTCAAATCCAGGAATTGTTTCCGACGGTCGGCTGTGATCTTGGCAACATCTTGAGAAAGGTATAACCTGCGGCCCTCCCACATGATTTGTTTTTTAGCCTTTACTGCTGAAAGTACTTGGAGGAGATCCGTGTATTGAAGGAACAACATGATGACACCGCGTGGTTTGTCAGAAACTTTCGGGCCAAGTCTGTGGGCACGTTGAATATTTAGAGAGGTGGAAGCAGGAAGGTCTAAGAGTTTTGGTAAAAAGGTTTGAAAGAAGACTGTTGGATTAGACCCCTCTGAATGTTCCGGAAGATTATAAAGGCGTAGGTTGTTTCTTCGGTTGCGATTTTCCAACTCCTCCGCCTGTCGCTTCAGAAGTGAGACATCTTTTTCCAAGAGCGAGATTTTTGCACAAGAGGTATGAAGAGTCTCTGTCGATTGTTCCACCAAAAGAACCCTTGATTCCAACGTAGACCATTTATCGTGGAGAAATTGTAAGGTTTTAGTGGTTTCGGCCATGAAGGGTTTAAGTGCCCGTAGCTCTTCCAGAATAAGATCCATTGAAGCAGATTGTGATGAAGAGCCTGGAGATGGAGGATCTTTTTTCAAACGCTTTGTTGAACCAGGTTGTAAAAGCTTGCTGGTTGAAGTATTCTTAGGAATTGCGCCGTGTGTGGCGTTAGGTTTGAGAGAAGTGGGGTCATCCATAGTTGGTGTGGTAGAGTCAGAGTCTGAGGAAAGCTGAGGTTTGTTTTTTGATGCTGTAAGTTTGAGGGTACGAAGCTTCCCCATATATGGTAGGGGAAGTGAGTACAAGTCACCACAAAAAGTTATGAGCAAACGTTGTAAATAGGAAGTAAAGTTGCCTTTCACAGTGGAAAGCTCCAAAAGAGCGAGTATTTGTTGCACGAAAAAATGATGAATTGCAAGCAAATATATATGTTGAGTAATGAATAGACACTTAACCTTTCCTCAAATACAGCCAAAAGAGTTCCGTTAAAATAGATTATCCCCACCTGTCAGAGACCTTGACAAGAAGACGCTGAATGTAACTAGAAATGCTCAAAGCGTTATGTAGAGTACCGCGCCGTCAAGTTATGTGGAGAGAATCATTTTCTGACCTGAGGAAACATCGATGAGAAATGGCAAATAAAAGCTGAGAGGAATTTCCCAGAACCAGCAAGTGAAGGCATAGACCGCAATAATTGAAGTAGAAAAGGGCGTTTTCAAGGCAAGTGGTCCGTGTAAACATTAACCGCGTTGAACATGCTGAGGTAGGGCAGCGGCGCTCGCTGTGAAGGAAGCGCGCGGCAGGTGCAGGAAATGGCGGTCGTCGGAGAGGTGAAGAGCGTCACTTACTGGAAATGCGCATTCCGACGGAGTAGAGAAGAACTGCTCGGTTCTTCTTGTACAGCTCACATTCCGATGTTCAGAAACAGCATTTATGTTCACGAAGGTGCAGTGAACATGGAGATATTCGCCGGCTCCGGTGTCGACTTGCGGAGCTCCGGTGTCAAGCCGCCATCTTGTGCGGCGTTCAAGCCACGCCCCCCCCTGCTTCTGTTTCGATTTTCACAAGAACTCCTAGAGTCCAGAAAGAACTGTCAGTTCTTGGTGACGTCTTATGTCCAACCTTACGTCAAACCCGGCACCTTTCAGGTATAAATATACCAATGTTGCCTTAAGCAAAGACACGGTGGTTGGGAGCAGAGCGACGTTCTACTTGCCCGGGAGCCCAGCTGTTATGAGAGCCGACGGAGACCGTCCCTCCCCTTGACGCACTGAGAGAGACGCTGTCTTTTTCTCCAGCCGAGAAAATCCAGCTCCGGTGTTCCCAAGTCACCCTCGCGGGTTGCTGGGAGATCGAGTCCTGAGAAGCGAGATACAAGACCTCCTTCATTCTATGACGAAAGTACGGAACTGATAACAACCTTAGAGAGAATTCTTGATTCCGATACTTGGCAAAACTTAACTTAAACTTAAAACTGCAACTTACTTACTCCTTCCAACGTATTAGGTCTAGGTCAGGTACACTGGGGTAGGCGTATCTTAGAAGCACCAGTTGAGTTCGTTAGTCAATGTTTTAATGTATGTATATATTTTATCCATTTTAAAGTATCATATGGCTAAGAAACCATATCAATGCTTTTACAGTATTATTTCATAATACTACTTTTACTGTACGCCCTTTACTTTACAATAAGTATTGCAATTGTGGCAATTAATTTCTCTTGCATGAGAAAGAAGACTGCTCAATAAAATAACACCTTTTATTGAAAACGCCAGTCTTTCTATTTTTCTGCAATCTGGTGGAACTAAGCATGCACGATTGACTGAGTGAAATAGTTGTCTATTGTTTCACACGACTCTGAAGATACACTCTTTATTCTGGGGGAGCAAAGTTGTCATGTTTATGCGGTTGTCAGAAGCTAATCCCTTCTTGTCTAAATCAGGACGGCTAACCCTTTCCTGAACATTCGAGAACGTTTCTAGTGACCTCTGAGCTAGCTAGCAAAACTAATTAAGTCTAACATAGTCAGTAGAGACCTAGATGACCTCAGTCCTACGTCTACACTGCTGTTTATGTTATTCCAATGCGCAGAGCCTATTGGGAATATAGGAACTACACTACAGTTTGGTGGCCCCACCGGCCTGCGTAGTTCAGGTTCAGTGGCACCACGTGTTCAGTCACAGGCCAGCGATGGTCTGAGAGGCTGGCAGGGTTGTGGGCCTCGGACTTGGAGCTTGCACACGCACATGGTGGGCCCTCCTTGACACACGCCGGTGTTGGTAGGTGATAAGTGTGGACTGGCTACGCAGGGGCGGGCCTGACGGGTTCATGGACCAACGGGCCGGGGTACAGCAGGCGCACAGGATCGCAGGCAACCCCACTCACGAGAACGGCGTTGTCCTCGTAGTGGGGTGGGAGGCGCCGCCCTGGCAGAGACATTGGGCTTTCCGGAAGAGGACCACGCCCAGGGCTACATGCTTTTTATTCACACCCCTACGCTGGCCTGGCGTACGCCAGGTCATCCCACTCTGCTCACGCCTACAGGAGTGACATAACAGGCAACATTTCCGCGAAGTCCCCCACTGGCTGGGGTGACATGGTTGCGTCCACTGTCTACTACACTCCATACACCAGAGGTGTATGTCGTCGTGGACATGGGTGTGTTCTGCATACTGCGTACTGTCCAGCACATCTCGACCACTCTTGGCATTGTGTACTTTCCCAATCATGGTTCTACTGCATCCTACACAAATGCCTGGTTGCCACCTCTCCCCACATTCGGCTAATGTGTGGTTGAGGTGCGATGCCTTTGATGGCTCATGTTCATGGCTTGCCCAGGTTGCCATTGTAAATTGTTCTGTCATGTCTGGTGGGTGGGAATGTTGTTGTGCATGTTGGTTGTGATTTTGTGACGAATGCATTGCCAAAGTTGTGAATGGCATGGTTGTGGAGTTGAGGTGAGTGGGGTGTTAATTTGAAACTTGCAAAGGGGCTTTGCATTTCCCTTGGTGCCATCCTGGGAATGCTGGTTGCTGATGGACTGTCAGAGTATGGAGGAATCATGCACACTGGCTGTATATTTGGAGGCGATATTGGTGAAGGTCCCACGGTGTTCTGATGTTGCCTGCACATTGATGTGTGACATGTGCTTCCTGTTGTGGTGATTGTGTGCTATGTCACCAGGGGGCACAGTTGGGACATGTGTGCTGTGGATTGTCACCAACACATGCGTGCATCCAGCTATTGCGTATTGTCCTTGCTTGGTCTCCAGCGGATCGTGCGCTTTGTGTTGGCCGTATGGGACTGGGGTGCCAGGGTGATAGTGATGTCCAGGACAGGTGTGGGGGACTTGGATGTGGCTGTCTGTGAGACTTCTCAGACTATGGCGGGTGTTGTTTGGGGTGTGCTGGGGGCCACCAGGTGCAGCACAGCCAGCAGCTTGGTGTGGGTCGGATGTTGGTTGTCCGCTGTGGTGGTGCCGTAGGCCTGTTAGGCGATGATAATCAGGATGTGTAGGATGGTTGTCTCTTTCAGCCTGTAGTGGACAGTGACATTGTCAGATGTTGGGTCTGTGAGGCAGGTGCGTTTCTTGGGTGGCCGCTGTCTTTGTCTGCGCTGCCTCTGTGGTGGTCCAGGGTGGTGTTCCGGGTGGGGGTTGGGGTCCTGGGGTGGTGGCGGTGGGTGTTGTGGCCCTCTTGGGTGTCCGAGCTGCATGATGAGTGGCTCCAAGGCATCTGTTGCTCTTCTGATGACGCCCTGGGCTGGGCTCCCTTTTGTGGTGCAGGCCGCCGTCCGACTTAACACCATGTCAGAGCAGGTGTTAATTTCCTGCTGCTAACATGCCTTATTGACTGTTTTGGGTTCTTATCGCCAATCTGGCTGGCCGTTGAGAATCTTGAGGTGTTGTGTTGTTGCGGCTTTTGCCCGGGAATGCCTACTCTGCATTTCATTAGCGATAGTTGCAGGGTCTTCTGTGGCGATGTTTTTTTGGGCTGCTATCGTGGGTAAACTGGTGCTGTGGGCTGTTAACACCAGCTTGTGAATGGGGAGGTAAATTTATCACGACTTTAACTGCGATAAAGTGCTGTTAATTCAGCGATAACTTCTTGTGAATATGCCCCTCAGACTAAAACACATTTGGTGTCAGTAAATGGACTATAAGAAGGGGATATTGAGAACCCAAAAATTGTCTACTGTCAAACATCCAGTCATTCTGTATGAGAAGAAGCTCTGCAAGACTTCTGCCTGTGAACAGGTCTTGGGGCCAAGGCCTCAGGCACGGCTCAACCAGGGAAGAGTGGTGGGGTGGGGTGCAGTCGACAGATGGGGTAAACTTAAATTATAAAAACAAAAACTACTTACCTTGTGCTCATCGCATTGTTGACTCTGTTATGCAGCGAGCTCGAGGTAAGTGGTTTTAATTTTTTATTGAACTTTGCCACATTGTCGTCTGTCGACTCCTCTCACCTTACCGCTCTTACCTGCATGGGCCGTGTCTGCAAGGCCTGCTGGTCCCCAGATGTGTGAGGGTAGATCACCCAGGTCACCTTCCTGCTTGCCAAGACCAGTGTGGCCTGTGAGGAACAGGAGAGTGTTAGAGGGTGTGACCTCCAGTAGGGAATCCTGTCGAGTGGACTCCCTTTGCGCGGTGTGAGGAAACAGTTGCCGCACTGATCAGGTCATTGTCCGTGTGCAGGAAAAAGTAGGTGACCCTTGTATGCCATAGGAGGGAAGCCAGGAAGTGAACCGTGGACATATCTATGTTGAATGTATTACCTCCCATTGGCAGGGGGAAGTTGATGACCCCGTATGCCAGGAGGGGCCAGTTCTAAGTCTGCTGCCATCGTCTCTGTACTGAGCGAGCTGGAGCTTGTGTGCAGTAAGAGAGCAGTGGCCCTATATGGCTGGAAGGACCACCATGGACTGATTACAGTGTGCAGTGGGTCTTATGCCAGAGAAGGTCACTGGACCAGCAAGAAGTTTGACCTGATTAGGACCGTCACAGGAGTGAGGCCATCATGGGGATACCTACGCACCTACCTTGGCATGCAGGAGCAACATCAGGACCTTTGCACTACTTCCCCCCTTCAGTGTGGGAAGGACCAAAGACTTACCCTGCCAGGAGGAGTCATGAAGAACCCTTTGTTCACGGCAGTTGCACAACCACATATGATTAACTCAAGGACCACCGAAAATAGCATGCCTGTACCGCGTTCAGGGAACTCGCCTGAACCAGGTGCTGCCACTCCAGTACCAGCCGAGGGGGTGAGCTTAGGAACTCCGGTCACTCTAACCCTGCTGGTTCCAGAAACACTGATTGCAAGCCAGTCGGGCACAGGGGAAGTTGCTTGCTAGATAGCACTTTGGCCTGCTACACTTTTCACCTCAATAGAGAGTCGGATTGACCCTGGATGTTGCCTATTGTGAATGGGGAATTACTACTATTGCTACAGCGAGGAGGGAGTGGAACACAGGGAACAGCCTATGAAACAATTGATTCCTGACCTCAGGGGATTGTGTAGTGTAAAATCTCCTCGTTGGAAAAGGAAATCTTACATCTGTAGAAAGCGACTGTAGATTTGGAAAATAGGAATCGTCGCAATAATATGCACATTTATGGTCTTCTTGAAGGCCGTGAAGGTGACAACCCTGTCACGTACTATGCATCTTTTCTACCACAGTTTCTAAGCCTCCCCGCTACAACTAAATTGAACATACAACAAGCTCATAGGCTAAGTCCTCGTCTTTCTTCCTCATCTGCACCTTCCAACCCTCGTGGGATAATTATCTTATTTCCTCAATTCACTGATCTTCTGTTGGTACTCAATGCCACCTAAGCCAAAAAGAATCTTTCCTGGCACGGCACCAAAGTATTCATTTCCAGATGTTTCTTCAATGACTGCCAAATGATGAAAGGAGTTTCTGTATCTTCGTCCTTCTCATCGCTCCTTAGGCGCAAGATGCGGCTTGTTTCATCTCTGCCTCTTAAAAGTTACCTTTCTCAACAAAACGTCCGCCTTTGAGGATCCAGCTGACCTCCACAGATTTATACAGTCCCATTCTTCTACATGAATGGAAACTACTCCTTCCTCCTCTGGATCTTGACTTTTATACTTTTCTCATTGTACTATTGTATTGAAGTTGTTATTCTACATTTTGCTTGTTAGACCTCCTCCCTTCTCCTAATGTTATTATACATAATCCCTTGTTTCCTTTACAGGTATATTATTGGCATTAACCTATTCTTGTTCATGTTCTCCACTCCTGTTTCTGTTATTTTATTAGACACAGCGTTCTAACTTCTGCTCCCCTTGTTGTTCATACTATTACTCTCTCTGTCTGTCAGCATCTCATCCATTTATTTGTCTCATTGCCTTCCTGAATATTCCTACTTCTTCTTCTCCTTACTCTACTTTTGGTCTGTAATGGCCTAATTTTATGTTACCAGATTTCATTATCTGTTTCCCTTTTCTTATATGCAGCCTGATTCATCAATCTCCCGTTTTGCGAGGGCCTAATAGCGAATCATAGCGAATCGCTATTAAGGACTCGCAAAACGGGATTCATGTAGGAGTAGCAAAATTTTTTGCGATTCCTACTGATTCCTTATTTGCAATTAGCAAATTGCTAATCGCAAATAAGGAAAAACTCCCTATTCATTCCTATGGGCCAAAAGGCCCATAGGAATGAATGGGGAGTATTCCTTATATGCGATTAGCAATTTGCTAATCGCAAATAAGATTGCGCTTTGAAGGGTGCCAGGGGTGTCCAAAGGACACCCTGTAGCACCCCTCAAATGACATTTCACACAGGTGTTGCACACACACATGTCCAAAGGACATGTGTGTGTGTAACATGCAACTCAGAAAAATGCATTTAAATGCATTTTTCTGAGTTTTCGCAATTTACCGCGAGGTTTGACCTCGCGGTAAATTGCGGCCAGAAATTGCGAATTCGCAAAAGAAATGTGGATGATGAATTACATTTAAGGAATCTCAAATAGAGATTCCTTAAATGTAATTCCTCGCAAAATTGCGAGATCGCAATCAGCGATTTTTGCATTTGGGATGATGAATCCCAAATGCAAAAATCGCACTCGCAAAGGGCCAGATTCTCAGAATCTGGCCCTTTGCGAGCCGATTTGGCCTTGATGAATAAGGCTGATGCTTCTTTATTTACATTTACAGGTTCTTCGTAATGGCTATATATTATTCATGTTCCATATTCTTGCTCCTGATAGAGTTTATTGCATAGATGTCCTGGTGTGATGTGTTGACCCCTGTTGGGTGTGCTGTTTCCTTTGTCCCTTGCCGCTTCTCATTCTAGTCCCTTGTTCCTTAAGGTACGTATTACAGTCGTTATTTTGACATGTACTGTCTTCTTTTATTCTTATTCTCTCTTCCATTCCTTTCTCTCCTTCTTATTGTTTCTATTCCTCTTTATCCTTCATTGGTCTTACATTTCCCCTTTTCCCATTGGTTATTTTATTTCCTTCCTCCTCTTATTCTTCATGTCATTGATGATGCATATTTTGTATTTTATGTTTTTTCAATGTTTTTACATTCAGAGTTTTCTCCTGGAATGTGAAAGGTGTTGTTAACCCGATTAAGAGACTGCGAATACTCTCTCATCTTGCCTCTTATAACCCTGATTTAGTTCTCTTACAGGAAACCCATCTTACAGACACTAAGGCAGTAAAATTAAAAAGAGGATGGGTGGGCTCAGTTTTGTTCTCACCTACCACTAATAAGAAAAACTGTGTTATTATGCCATAAAAATTGAATTATAAAGTTATATCACAAGAAATTGATACAGATGGTAGATGGATATTGGTTAAATTGTTCATCAATAATGTTTCTTTAACTGTTTTTAATATATATGGCCCTACACAGCCTGATTGTATTTTTTGGCCTCTGATTACAAAGAAGTGTATACAGTTCAGAGAGGATCTCTTTATAGTAGGAGGTGACTGCAACCAAATAGTCGACCCCTTTCTTGATCGTCAATCTCAAGTCCGCTTCATCTCCCACAAAACTCATAAACATTTTCTTAATACTATCTCTCAGACACACCTTGTTGACTCTTGGAGACTCTCCCATCCTGATGCATTAGACTTTTCTTTCTTCATTCCTCCTAATAATTCTCTTTCCTGTTTAGACTATATTTTTCTTTCTCAACCTCTTTCTCAAAATCTGATATCTTCCTCTATTGAACCTATTGTCTCCTCTGACCATCCCCCAATTCTGACAGATCTCAACTTCCTCCCTCCTCGTCCCAGGTACTCCCGTTGGCGTTTTATTAATTCCCTTCTTTCTGACCCCTTCTTTTTCCTCTTTAAATTCCTTTGCCAAGGAATTTTATGACCTTAACTGTGACCCAGATACCTCCCCCCATATATTATCGGATTCCCTTAAAGCTACTGCGAGAGGCTTTATTATAGATTTTGTATCAAAAAAGAAGAAACGTTTCCTTCAACAACAAAAAGCCTCCTTAGCACATATTAAGAACTTAGAACATAAATTGTATACTTCTTCCATGGACACAATACCAATAGACTTGATACGAGCCAAATTAGCACTTAATAAGACTACGACCGATAATGCATCCTCAATACTTCTTCGTAGTATCGCTTACTATTATGGCGGTCGTAATAAAGCAGGTAAACTTCTAGCGAATTACCTTAAAGCATGCAAAGACTTTATTTCAATTGAATCTATTTACTCTTCAGATGGTTCTCTCATTCACAAAGACCAGGATATTCTTAATGAATTTAAACTCTTATATAAAGACCTTTATGCTCCAGAATCTCCCCCCTCCCCTCCCTTATCCAAATATACCTTAATAATCTTCCAACTCCGTCTAATTCTCACCTCAATCTCTCTAACCTTGAATCAGATTCATCCCATAATGAATTATCTTCTGCCTTACATACTTTAAAGAAAGGTGAGACTGTTGGTCCAGATGGATTCTCTGTTGAATTTTACCTCCACTTTTCCAACTTATTACTTCCTAAACTCTTTAATCTTTTCCATTCATTTTTTCTAGCTGGTAAAACGGAAGGTACTTTTCAGGAAGCCACAATTTGCCTTATACGTAAAGAAGGTCGAGATCCTATGTTTTGTAAAAACTATCGCCCGATTTCATTGGTCAATGTCGATTATAAACTGTTTGCCAAAACACATGCTTTACGCCTAGACCCCCTTATGCCCCACTTGATTGGTAAGGAGCAGTGTGGCTTTGTCAGAGGCAGATTAACTTCAAATAATTCTCGTCTTTTCCTTAATGTCTTAAACAAAATTCCCTCCATTTCTGATACTTTAGCGTCCATTTCTGTTGATGCCGAAAAAGCTTTTTACAAAGTTGATTGGCCCTTTTTTTCTAATCTTTGAAGTGGCATGGTTTTGGCCCCAAATTAATTTCTCTTATCTCGTTATTATATTCCGCCCCTAGAACCTAGGTATTAGTTATTTGTAGTATCTCATCTTATTTTCCTCTTCAACGCGGTGTTGCCAAGGCTGCCCTCTTTCTCCTCTCCTCTTTATCTTGGCTCTCGATCCTTTCCTTTCCTCAATTCGCAATAATGATTCTATTTCAGGGCTCTCTTATGGGGATAATTACTTGAAACTTTCTGCTTATGTGGATGATATTCTACTTTTTATTTCTGTGCCTGAAACTTCTATTATTCCTTTATTACATGAATTCTTTTCCTTCTCCCCTGTGTCTGGTTATAAAATTAATTCATATAAAACTGAAATTCTCCCCCTTACTAAATTTTGTCTACCCCACTCTTTTTCTTCCACTAGTTTCGCATGGAATAGCTCCAAAATCAAATATTTAGGGATGTGGTTCTCCAATTCTATTGCGACTTCTGTTAAATTAAACATGTCTGCCGTTATATCTCGAATTTACAAATGACTCTCCTCTTGGAACCCCCTTTTCCTCTCTTGGTGGGGTCGGTTAGATTCAATCAAAATGATGATCACCCCTACATTGATTTATACTCTATCCATGCTCCTCGTCCATATTCCCACCTATTATTTTAAGCAAATTGACTCTTGTCTTTCTGCGTTTCTCTGGAAGAACAAAAAAGCTAGGATTTCTTTATCTTCTCTTCGTGCACCAAAGTCTAATGGTGGTGTAAACTTCATTGACTTTCGTCTATATCTTAAGTCATTCTCCCTGCGACAGGCATCAATGTGGCTCCTTTCTGAACTCTCACCCTTCACTCCCCTCTGGCTGTCTATTGAACAAAACTATATTATTACCCTTCTCTTCCAAAACTCCTTTTACTTCTCTTCCCTTATTTAAACACACTTGCTCACTTTTGAAATCCTTGATGCATTCTAAACCCATATCTAGAGAATCTTTTTTAGAATCTCCAATAAGGCACAATTCTCTTATTCTCATTACCAACAGGACCATTTTTGGGAAAACTTGGAGATTAAAAGGTATAATTTGGGCTAAAGATCTATTTGATGGAATATCTCCATGTTCCTTTCCCCAACTCCAAATCTTATTTCATTGCCCTCGATCCTTCTTACAGAAATTCACTACTCTTATAACAGGTATTCTAGATACGTATTATTCTCTCCCCTCTACATCTCTTCCTGTAGTCCAAAATTATCTTCTTAAGATATTCCTTTCTTTACCCAAAGCTTCTCTTATCTATAAATATTTCTCTGCTCCTCATTTAGAACGTACAAAAAACAAACTGGAACTTTCTTCAGAATCTGACCTGGTACGCAAATGGACTATTTCCTTTTGGGACAAACTCTGGTCCTGTTCTCTTAAAATCTCTCGATCTACCTCTCTTAATCAATCTATGTTTTTTCTTTATCATAAACGTTATCTCGCCCATGTCTCTATTGCTAAATTTTCCCACTCCGCTGTCTCTACTTGTTGGACTTGGGGTTCTTCTGCTGCTGATCTCATTCATCTTTTCTTTCTTTGTCCCACGGTTCTAAACTTTTGGGAGAAAGTATGGTCCTACATTTCTCACCTATTTCACCTCTCTATCCCCTATTCCATTCCTCTTCTCTTCTCTGGAAGTCTCTCTGACTCCTTAGATCTTTCCTCCCATAGTCATGGTCTCTTTGACCTTATGTTTGCCCTAGCTTTCCAACACATCTCTCAACTAGAAACCCTTACAAAACTCTCTGTTCAGCACTGGTGGAATAGTCTTAAACCAATGGTTAATACAGACCTTTTTTGATTGCCTCTTATGACTTATCTAGATAATCTAGTTTTAGCAGATGAATTCCGTTTAAATTCTGAACATTTTAAACCCTCCTTGAAATGTTTATCTTCTCTGTTCTCCGCTTTTTTACTTTGGTTGGCTTATTGTTCCTATTTATTAATTAAGATTGTATTCACATTCCCGTGTAAATATGCATTATCTCATTATACCAATGTATAAGATTTCTCTCCCTCTATTATTTTCTCCTTTTTCACCTCCCCCCTTTTCCCATCCTCACCCCTTCAAAAATTTTAAGACAGCTTTAATTTTATATTCATGCACTAGGCAATTCTTCTGTTATGTTTCTATTTTATTATGGTTAATCTGTTTTTGGTATTTGTATTTCTTGCTATTTTCCAAATAAAGCTTTTCAAACACAAAAATAGAGTTGGCCCTAGTTGGACCTCAGGTACATCAGGGAAGACAACTTAAGGAAGAGTCTATTTTGCAAAGATATCAAGTAGAATTTACTTAGGATTGGCATGGTATCATAATACTTCCAAGTACAGATATGTACTGGGGTGCTGAAAGTGCCAGCATCCCATGTAATAGACCTGCACCCTAAAGAAATCTGACCCTACCACTATCACTGCGCACACCCTGAATAACATCAGTGCCTGGACCACAGCAAATAGTCATCCAGGGTAGGAAGGGTTGTATCCCCTTCAGAAGGTGGGGACGATAATTAGCTGGCTCTACTGTCATGAACACCCCGAAATAGGGTCACACCAAGTACACTTCCTTGTCCCAACATCACAATCTGCAGCTGAACAAACATCTCCTGTGTTTGGGAGAAGAGAATATCCTCTTGCCGTATCAGAATATCAGCTTCAGAAATCTTGTGCTGAAACTGTAGCATAGTAAAACAATCCTCACCTCCACAATGAAGATATTGTGGAGTTGAGGATACATTGGTAGGTATAGATTTATTGTGTTTAACTCAAAGTCTACCTAGCTTGAAGATATATATATATATATAAAAATGTATATAGCCTGGGGGCTAAATGCAAATGATGCATGGGGGACTCCAGCTCCCCCACGAAGCCCTGTGGGCTGCTACCACCCTGGGGTTCATTTAATGTACTGCAGGGGCCCCGCGGCCCCCCAATAGCCCCGGTGACCGCCACCTCCCCAGGGATTTAATATTGTTGGAGGGGGCTGCCAGCCCCCCTCATGGAGCCATAAATGACCCTGGGGACCGCCACCCCCCATATGCCGGCTCCAGCAATGTCCTTAGGTGACCCCCCGGGACATTGTAGTTTGATATGGGATCCCATAGCAAACAAGTGCTCTACTTTGAACAAGTGAGAGCATTTTGTTCTAACTATGTCAAAATGGAGCACTTTGCTTTTCACCCCTAGGGAGCTGCATGTCAGCAGGACCTTAAGGCTCCCCCCGTGTTCCCCAAGCAGCTTGCCATGTCATGGGGCATGGGGTCCCTGGGGTCAAAAATGGGAAACCTAGGCCGCCTACGCAGTAATCTGCGGCAGTGCATGTAGCCTTAATTCCTCCGGGCAGCATGGTACTCAAATTGGTGACAGTAAGTCAAGAATATAAATAAATATAAAAAGAAAACAAACAATGCGGACCCTTTGGGGTTGACTATTAAGACCAGAATGCATCTACGTTGCTCCAATTGCTTGGCTCAGGTGAGGAAGGGTACACAGATATAAGTGACATTAGTTGCAAACAAATGCAAGGAACTGCCATCTGAACCCATGATTAAGGTCAGACCGAAACGAGTAGGGGAGTTACGCAATGTTTTTGTGTTCTGGCAGAAATAAAAGCAAGAATGAAGCTTAGAGTTGAGTGCCTCCCTACTCCTTTGCTGGGTATGTAAGGATTACTTTGATGATGTATTGGTAGCGTAGCCCGATGTCGTTATAGGAACTGCACCACATCGTCAACGTGAGTACCTGAGGATTGAAGATGGAAAGCACTACCAAATATTACTGCATAGAGGGCCTGGGTATATATATATATATACTTATATATAAACAAACAAACGCAGTCTCCTGCACCTCCTTCTGGCGAGCACAAAGACAACACGAATCCAATGCTTCTGGCACACAATCTTTTATTTTTTGGAGCCGCTAAATCTGGCGTGTTTCTGGCATCCGCCCTTGTTCACAGATTGAACCAACGCCAGACCGAAACGCTTTTTTTTTTGCTGTGACAACAGTTTTTCATGATTTAATTTTGGAATAATTAACATTGTGAAACCACTTTCCATGAGTGCAGCCCATTTTGTCCTGTCTTGGCAGGATTCGTATGGTGATTAATTACGGCTGGGCTCAGCCGAGGAGTTGTGCACCGATGAAAAGAGCGCCACTACAAGCAGTGTGAAAGGCGCCATTTCGTGAAAAAAAAATATATATATATATATATTCTCGAAGGTTTTCCCAGCTGGATGTTCTCAGGGACAACAGATGACTCGCACTCCAGGGTCCGTGTTTGACAAAGGATATTTATTGGCGACGCGTTTCGACCAGGCGGTCTTTGTCACAAGCCAATTTTTTACAGTAAAAACCACCATTTTAAAGTGCAGAGTGAAAACAGTGAAAAGGGATCAACATCTGAAACGTCACAGTGAAACTGGAAAAAAGACTATCGTTTTCGCTGTAGTGTTCACAGCTCTAGCACTGAGTCATAGAATTACAATACATCTTGTTAATTCAAACAAAACCACACAGGTTTAAAATTAGAATTTAGAGATTATGTACATTTCTAGAGGAGTGATTTCATTGTTGTACATAGTGACAATTTAAACCAAGTTTTAAAATGCAATAAATTATTTTTGAATTCCACAGTGCTATCGATTTTTGTAAAACAAGAGGTAGAAAACAGCTAAGTGGCTTGGTGCATGGTACCGAGTTGGGCATTTAGTCAGCAGAGGACAGTCAAGGCCAAGTGGCTGAAGGCACATATGTGACCAGAGGTATAGGGCGGAATGTTGCACCTATAGAACATGCCATTCAATTCAGACACATCAGTGGGATGATGCAAGGTGGGATCTGTGCATGAGACTGACTATGGAATTTCTGTATGTTGGATGTTGCCTTGGGTTAGTTTCGTGGTCCCTGTCAAAAAGAGGATAGACTGGGTGTCCTTAAGGTACATTGTGGCATTGGAGAAAGGCATGCTCCCAATGCAGAAGTCTCTGTGGAAATTGACCCTAAATTGTTCTTATATACAACCCTATCACCGGGGTGTTCAACCTAAGGGTGATGTAGTGGTGAGTGGTGTTGTGGTGTGCAAGAAAGGAATTGTAGGTTCGCAGGAAAGGTAACCAAAGTGATACAGGGAAGAAGCGGTAAGTGCGGGTGGGGTAAAGACAAGGGGAGCGGGGCAGGGGGTAGAAGGGATTTGTAGGGTAGGGTAAAGGGGAAGGTGGGAAGCCCCTGGGCCGAAAATGCATTAGTCTGATAAGATTGTTGTGAGAATGTGGTATCTCAGTATCGGTTAATGCGGAACTGTGTCCGTGACCCAGGGATGGAGCTGTGTAAGGGTAAACTTTGGTAGCTTGTGAAATTTCAGTGTCCTGTCTCTGAAATCAGGGTGGAGGGCCCTCTCCCTTGAGACGGATGGCCATAGAAATCAGTGATCACAGCAGCAGGAAGAAAAGTCCAGCAACAGAAAGGGAGGTGAAAATTACTGAGAAAGGCGCCGAGTCCTCATCCAATGTGGACGTACAACTCCTCATCTTCGTTCAGATCAAAGGGATTCTTAGAGTCGAGGCGGATGATGAATGCGTAGCTGTTTGACTCTATCGCCCCCTCTGGGGCTAGCAGGTACTCTGTCAATTCCAAAAAATGAAAAGAAGTTAACATCTTTATTGTGGTAATGTAGCCAGTGTCTTGCAGTCGCATAGTTAACATCAACATTCCTGATTGCCTTTTTTTGATGGGAAAAATGGTGCTGCCTTTATAAATAAATAATCAAAAAAATCCTCACAAGCCCAGCAAAGGAGTAGGGACTCACTTACCTGTCAGCTACAGTTCTGCTTTTATTTCTGCCAGAACACAAAAACAACGCGTGCCTCCCCTACACAGTTTGGTCTCCTGACCTATATGTATATATATATATATATATATATATATATATATATATATATATATATATATATATATATATATATATATATATATATATATATATATATATATATATATATATATATATATATATATACATTTTGTAGTGCTGCTTTCTTTGATATATATATATATTACCTACTGGCGGTCGCCAGTAGGTATATATAGTTAGGATTTTTTCTCTATGGGATTTTTGAAAATTCTATGTCTAATAACTTTGGCGTTTGTGGACGGAATTGGCTGAAATTTTCAGGAAAATGGAAGATTTTGTTTCTGAGCAGCCCCTGACAATTTGGGGGGGTTTCATCAAGGGGGGGCCGAGAAAAAAGGGGGGTCCCAAAACGCGTTTTTACCATGTTAATTTCCATAGGGCGATTGGCCTCACTTTTAGCTCGAACGGCTGAATGGATTTGCACGAAACTTGGCAAAATTGTAGGGACTGTTAGCCCGATGTGCCTTTGCTAGGTCTCAATATATGTGCTCCAGTGGATTTTGAGTAATTTAGGTTCAAAAAAAGATATATATCTGGGCGGAGCCTAACCACACATCTGATCTGATTGGCTGTCAGCACTTCATCCAAGAAGTGTTGGCAGCCATCTTGGGACCATTATACATGATAGCACCTCTTTAAAAAGCATTGTAGTTAATAGAGGGTTTTAGGACTTTAGTTACATTATAAATCATTTGTTGATGGTACCATACTCGTTTTAGGAATTGTGGTGGGTTCTAAGGTGATTTTACCATGTGAAAAAACCTTCTGCTGTGATATCATGAATATTGTTTGAAAGAAAACTAATATCTCATGATTTTCCCACAGTGGTTTGGAAGGGGATCTATAAGCTAAACTGAAAGCATATTTTCTGTAAATTCACATTATCTTTCTCAGTCATGTGAAAATGAAGTCTGACATTCTCAGTAAAACATGTACATCCAACAAGGACAGAGACTGTCAGTTGATTCCTTTGTGTTCTACTGCAGCCTCCTAGAGTGTTCTAAAGAACAACTAGAGCGCTAACAGTCCTACTTATTACAAAGGTATGGCACACCTGAAGCCATCTTGATTGGAATAAAGTGGTAACTCTTAAAACATTTAATTTAAAAAGAAACAACATGAGGGGGTATATTTTGCCATAGAAAGTATGATTAGTGCTGCAGAATGAAAATTTAGGGCACATTTTGAGTGACTTCTAAAATCCTTTTCTATTTCATTAAAACATTCTGACATGCAGTCTCCCAAAATGGCCACCAGAGACAAAAGAGCCCAAATGTAGCCCAAATATCACCCAGATGTAGCCCAAGTATAGCCCAATGACAGAATGTCCCAGAGTGTTCTAAAGAACAACTAGAGCGCTAACAGTCCTACTTATTACAAAGGTATGGCACACCTGAAGCCATCTTGATTGGAATAAAGTGGTAACTCTTAAAACATTTAATTTAAAAAGAAACAACATGAGGGGGTATATTTTGCCATAGAAAGTATGATTAGTGCTGCAGAATGAAAAATTAGGGCACATTTTGAGTGACTTCTCAAATCCTTTTCTATTTCATTAAAACATTCTGACATGCAGTCTCCCAAAATGGCCACCAGAGACAAAAGAGCCCAAATGTAGCCCAAATATCACCCAGATGTAGCCCAAGTATAGCCCAATGACAGAATGTCCCAGAGTGTTCTAAAGAACAACTAGAGCGCTAACAGTCCTACTTATTACAAAGGTATAGCACACCTGGAGCCATCGTGATGGGAATAAAGAGGTAACTCTTAAAACATTTAATTTAAAAGGGAACAAAATGAGGGGGTATATTATGCAATAGAAGGTATTATTAGTGCTGCAGAAAGAAACATTAGGGCACATTTTGAGTGACTTTTCAAATCCTCTTCTATTTCATTAAAAAATTCTGACATGCAGTCTCCCAAAATGGCCACCAGAGACAAAAGAGCCCAAATGTAGCCCAAATATGACCCAGATGTAGCCCAAGTATAGCCCAATGACAGAATGTCCCAGAGTGTTCTAAAGAACAACTAGAGCGCTAACAGTCCTACTTATTACAAAGGTATGGCACACCTGAAGCCATCTTGATTGGAATAAAGTGGTAACTCTTAAAACATTTAATTTAAAAAGGAACAAAATGAGGGGGTATATTTTGCCATATGAATTATGATTAGTGCTGCAGAAAGAAAAATTAGGGCACATTTTGAGTGACTTCTCAAACCCTCTCCAATTTCATTAAACAATTCTGACATACAGTCTCCCAAGATGGCCACCAGAGACAAAAGAGCCTAAATGTAGCCCAAATATCACCCAGATGTACCCCAAGTATAGCCCAATGACAGAATGTCCCAGAGTGTTCTAAAGAACAACTAGAGCGCTAACAGTCTTACTTATGACAAAAGTATGGCACACCAGAAGCCATCTTGATTGGAATGAAGTGGTAAGTCTGAAAACACTCCATTTAAAAAGGAACAACATGAGGGGGTGAATTTTGCCATAGAAAGTATGATTAGTGCTTCAGAAAGAAAAATTAGGGATCATTTTGAGTGACTTCTCAAATCCTCTTCTATTTCATTAAAAAAATTCTGACATGCAGACTGAAACATGCACTTTGAATACCAGCAGCAGACGTCCCTGGTGAGCAGTAGCTTTACTACAGTGATCTAATGTGCAACTAGAGTGCTAACATTCAGAATTTATGGCAAATGTGTGACACATCTGAATGCCTTCTTGATGGAACCAAAGTAAACAAGCATTGAAAATGCAATAGATCTCGCCCTCGTTTAAGTTAAAGCCATTCTGTTTGTAATGAGGTGGCTTTTTAGCTTTGCTTTTATTAGTGTTTTTTCAACTTTCATGTAAATAACATGCATCTGTATGCATATAAGTATATGTATGCATGCATTTATGTTTGTATTTATATAGATATACAGATGATATATGTTTATATATGTATGTATATATATATATTCACTGAAAAAACCATAGGCTATAGACCATATATAGTTAGGAATTAGCATTTACAAAACCTTGAAAATTCACTGAAAAAACCATAGGTTATAGACCATATATAGTTAGGAATTAGCATTTACAAAACCTTGAAAATTCACTGAAAAAACCATAGGTTATATACCATATATAGTTAGGAATTTGCATTTACAAAACCTTATTTTACTCACACAAAACCATTGAAATTCCATATATAGTTAGTTGCACTAACTATATATCGCGCACCCGCAATCCACTGCTGATGATGTCACATATTACATCATTCATGACATGGTCAGTGACATCACTGATGACATCACTGATGACATCTCAAATGACATCACTGATGAAATCACTGATGACACCATCCAGTGACTGTATGTTTCTGTAAAGTTAAAATATGTCTTACATATTGAAGAATGAGTGGATGTATAAGTGTCTGGATGAAGGATTTAGTAGGTGCATGACTGACTGTATGAGTGAGTGATTAAATGTGTCTCACTGAGTGCATGGGTTAGTGACTAAACTGTCTTAATTTGTGCATCATTATGTCTGTTGTTCTGTAAACTGTTGCATGTGTTGATAAGTAGCTATATGAGTAACTATATGGGTTATTGATTGGTTGCCCAAGTATTTGTATGGGAGACTGAGTGTGTGTGTGGGTGGCTGGGAGGTGTATGACTCTGTGCATAGATGTGTGAGCAGTTGATTCACTAGATGTATGGTTTCAAAAGTGCATGTGGAAACAGCTGTATGGGCGGTTGACTGTGTGCATGAGTGTATTGGTGAGTGAATGGATATCTCAGTGCTACATGTCAAAGTAAGTACATATGTAAAACACAGTACATGTGAGAGTTGACATATATAAATAACTGTGCATAAGAGCCAGTGAATGTGTGAGTGGCTGTATGGATCATGGTGAACTTGTATCAGGGATTGTATAAGAGAGTAAATATGTGTTAGTATATGTTTGAATAAGTAAAGTTTGTATAACTGTATAGTTGAGGAAATGGAGGTGTGATTGATTCTTTGCATGACTGACTAGGTGTGTGAGTAACTCCATGGATGAGTGACAGTCTGTGAGTGTCTGTTTACACTGATTGTATCTAAGGTTATATTAGAGTCTGAAGAGGTTCATCGTATTATCACATGAATGATATCATCAGTGATGTGATCAGTAATGTCAAATGAGATGTCATCAGTGATGTCATCAGTGATGTCATTTGAGATGTCATCAGTGATGTCATTTGAGATGTCATCAGTGATGTCATCAGTGATGTCACTGACCATGTCATGAATGATGTAATATGTGACATCATCAGCAGTGGATTGCGGGTGCGCGATATATAGTTAGTGCAACTAACTATATATGGAATTTCAATGGTTTTGTGTGAGTAAAATAAGGTTTTGTAAATGCGAATTCCTAACTATATATGGTCTATAACCTATGGTTTTTTCAGTGAATTTTCAAGGTTTTTTAAATGCTAATTCCTAACTATATATGGTCTATAACCTATGGTTTTTTCAGTGAATATATATATATATATATATATATTATATATCTCATGAAAGCAGCACTACGAAAGTACTCGAAACCAAACTCAAGGAACATGCTGGCATTTATTTGAAGTTGGCAGGCCAATCTTTCCTTATGCGTTTCGGCTTTAAAAATAACCTCGGTCACAGGTGAGTAAAATCATGGCATGAGTGTTTCAATTTCATCATAGTGAGCAGGTGACCATAGGTAATCCTTCAATTATCACAATGCACCATCCATGTCCGTTTAGTTTCTTACTTATAAAGTGACTCAGGGCCATATGTAGGTGGGCAAATACCGGTTGGTAAAGCCGAAATTCAGTAAATCTCATCTTTACCAACCCTTATTTTGCCCTGTGCGAAGTACGTATTACCGAATGCCATCGGTAATAATGAATCGGTAAATTGTTACCGAATCCTTATTTACCGATCGGTGAACACCGAAACAAACAATACCGAATCGGTAAATAACGAATCGGTAATAATCCCGAAATGCAATGTAGCAAAATTCGGTAATACCGAATTTGACCAAAATCGGTATTAACGAATTGGTATTTACCACTAATCCTGAGCAGGTGGAAATCAGGTGCAGTGCATAAAAACAGCCCCAAAATGCAACAGTGTGAACACAATGGTGGGTCTCTACCTCATAGCAAGGCAGCTATGTTTGAGAGCAGCAGGGGTGAGGATTTGGAGACCGGAAGAGCGGGTGTACAGACTGCGTGTCACATTGTTCCAATTGACTGAACCAGAAATCCATGAGAGGTACAGGCTGCACCCACACACCATCCTTGACCTCATACGGGACCTGAAACCATATCTTGAGCATCAGACACCAAGGGCGCACGCAATACTCACCCATGTACAGGTGCTCTGTTGCCTGCGCATCCTGGCCTCAGGAAGTTACCAGGGTGTGATAGCCGCAGTAGGTGGTGTGTCACTGATCTGCCTATCCAGATTTTTCAACACCTTCCTGGACGCCATGATGGACCGAATGCATCAATACATAACCTTCCTCGGTACACAGGCGGAGATGCAGAAGACCAAGCTGGATTTCTACCAAATGGCACAGTTCCCACACGTAACAGGCTGCGTCGATGGGACCCACATTCCAATCTGCCCACCTGCAACAACAGAATATATTTACTACAACCGCAAATCCACTCACTCCATAAATGTGCAGGTGATATGTGATGCAAAGTTCATCATAACTGACATTGTGGCAAAATTCCCAGGAAGTACCCACGACTGGTACATATTCAGGAACAGTGGTATCCCTATACATCTTGCTGCTGGTGAATTCAGAGAAGGATGCCTACGAGGTAAATCAATGTAAGACACCTGATGTATACCTTGGCTCAACCTATTGGTGACACTTTCTTTTGCATTTAGGTGACAGCGCATATGCCCTCCGGTCGTACCTACTCACACCATATCTCAACCCATCCACACCAAGGAAAAGGAGATACAATGTGGCACATAAGAGCACACGCAACGTGGTGGAGCTCACCTTTGGACTGTTTAAAAGCAGATTCAGTTGCCTCCACAAAAGTAGAGGTGCACGTCAGTGCACGTCAGTACAGCCCCATCAAATGTTGCAAAATAATTGCAACATGTACAATGCTACATAATCTAGCCACAAAAAAAGGAACAGCAGTGGAACTAACTGACTCTGAGGACGAGGGCGTGGACAATCCCCAGCCAGAGCCCTGCGCAGCTGGTGTTGCAGTAGAACAGGATGGGAGACACAGACGGGCTGAGATAACGTGCAACTATTTCTGAGTGAGTAACGAGACAGAGCCAGTTACTGTATTTGTGTAAAGGTGTTTAATCAGCACACCACCAGGATCTAAAGCAGTGTCCATACAGATATGGGTTACAACACTCATCAAATGAGCCCCAAATACCAGTAGGATCTATTTCCTGCACCCATGCGCTGCATTTCCACGTTCCCTGGCCACACCATCTGTACTGTCGGTATGTTCCTGGGCATCTCTGTGGCGTTCGCTGCGCCTCATGCCCTCGGTGGGAGAGGGCGTAATGCTACCACACTTAACAGTGTTTATTACTTGAACAATTCTCTGATGAGATTTTCTGTGATTTTACCTTCACTGTATATATCTTTTTTTACATCATACTTCCTAGCTTCTAAAAAATGATTGTATCTCTTCTTTCTTCAGGAGGAAAGAAAGGGAACCGGTTTGGAGCTGATGGCAGCTGAATCCCTACCCTTTTCTTCAGACCATCCTCTGTCACACTCATACATCAAAGATAAGAATGCATTTGCACTCTGTATTATATTTTATTTATTTTGTTGCTTACTTTTGTATTCATAAACTTTGAGTATGACACACAGGGGGGAATGCACAGCAAGGTATAGGTATCATTCAAAATTTTGACCTTATAAATTTTACGATGTACATTGTTATTTAAATTACACCCACTAAGGAAGGGCAGTATATTGTTTTCTATCTAGTCAGATTCCTTCGAATCTTTACCCACTAACAAGGGTAATATGATATATGTTTGATGAAGTGTCAACTTCCAACTTCAAATAGATTTGTGGTCAATTATTATTAGACTCACAACCACACCATGTGAAATGATGTAATTACAAATATTATTTGGTATGCTTGATGAAAACATTATTGCATTAACAATGAACATGATGGGACTAGCGCTGCCAATACATACTTGCAATGTGATTGGTGTACTGTTTTACCATTCCAAAATGACGCGCAAAAGTAGATACTGTTTACCGAAAGTCCGTTCCCCATGTTTACGTAACAGTGGCATGTAAGGAGGAGGCTGTGTCAATGAACGCTGTGTGAACAAGCCACTACGGTGGCAAAGCGCGTCACGGCGGGTTTATGACTTAATAAACCCCCAAATTTGCTGCACAGAATCCTGCCTGCTGTGTTTTTCAATGTCTGAGAGCGTGAATGGTACTACGTTTTCAAGAATAATAATTACCGGTTGACTCCGCCGGTTTCATGCCACCTCGAAGATTGGGAGCAAAGTTTGGAGTAGCTCGGAGGAATATATATATATAGATAGATAGATAGATAGATAGATAGATAGATAGATAGATAGATAGATAGATAGATAGATAGATAGATAGATAGATAGATAGATATAGATATAGATATAGATATATAGATATATATTACCTACCGTCACCAGTAGGTAGTTATAGTTAGGACCTAGTTACCATAGGAAAATCGTGACATTCTATTCCCAATAACTTTGGCACCAGTTGATGAATCTTTGGGAACTTTTCAAAACTTGTGGCCCGTTCCATTCCGCTCCTATCTTTAAAGTTTCGGGGAGATTCAGCAAGTGGGGGCCGAGAAAAAAAGGGGGTCCCGAAATGTGTTTTCCCCTTGCAACTTTTCATAGGAAACTTTAGCCGCGGCTACAGCCCTAACTGCTGAACGGTATTACATCAAATTTGGCAAAAAGGTAGCTCTTGGTTCAGAAAGAACTCTTTTTGTTAACTAGTGTAAATCCATTCAGTAGTTACTGAGAAAATCAAATGTAAAAAAAATGTGATATCTATGGCCGGGGAGGATCTACGCACCCTCCTGACAACGAGCTGTATTCTAATTGGCTGTCAACACTCCAAACTAGGAAGTGTTGGCAGCCATCTTGTGCCTCGGTAGAATCGAGGTACAAGAAACAGAAAAACAAACGTGCAAAACACGAAAAGCGGGCAAGATAGAAACACCCTGACCCCCTAGGCCTGCTTTGGGGGTCCCACAAGGACCTCAGGCCCCCCCCAATTATTAATATTTTTTTTTATCGCAGGATGTGCGGAGGATCCGCGGATCTAGATGCCGAAAAAATAGAATTGAAGCGCAGTGGGCCAAATCCCGGGGGGATCTTTAAATTATAATGGGGGCCCGGAGGCCCCCCCCAGCCCCGGAGACCACCCCCCAAGGCTTTTCAAACATATTTGCAGGGGGTTCACAGCCCCCCCAGCCCCGGGGACCGCCAACCTCCGGGGCTTTTGAATTAAATGGGTGGGGAGCTCAAAGGACCCCAAGCCCCGGGGACCGCCACCCCCGGGGCTTGTTTAAAAAAAAAAAAATAAACCTAGCCTATGTGGGGGGGCTCGAGCCCTCCCACATGCCCCAGGGACCGCCACCTCCCGGGGCTTTGAAAATATTGGTTGATTGTATAACAGACTGATTAAGTGAATACATGGGTTAGTGAGTAATGTTTAAATATGTAAATATCTGTATCAGTCTCTCACTTTGTGTATAAGTGACTGCATGGGTTGGTGAGTAGCTACATGAGTGTCTATATGGGTTATTACTTGGTTTTCTGAGTATCAGTATGAGCGTCTGAGTGTCTGTATGGTTCAGTGAGGGGTATTACTTAGTGCATAGATGCATAAATGAGTGAGTCACTGTTTGTATGTGGTGAAGACAGTATGTGTGCAGGACTGTATGGGTGGATGAGTGTGTGTACGGTGTGTTAGTGAGTGAATGACTGTCTCAATAGTGTCTTCATATGTATATTTTAAACTAGTATATATTAGCATTAGTATATACAAGTGAGTATATGTGAGAGTGAGAGATTGGAAGAGTTCCTGTATGAATAAGTATGTGTTTCTATAAGTGATTGTTTAAAAGAGTAAGTATACGTACGTTTCTGTAGAAGTAATTGGGGTAGTGTGTGTATAACTGTATATGCAAGTAAATCGATGTTTGAATATTGGTTAGCATGTGTGACTACGTGTGTGAGTAACTCTATGGATGAGTGGCGGTGTGTAACAGGATGTATAGGTGTATGAATACATATGATGGGTGAGTACATGTATGAATGACCGTATGGGACTGTTGGTAAATGAGTGGATGTGTATGTAGATCTAGGAATTACTGAATAGGTTGTTGTAACTGGTATTGGTATGTCCAGTGTTTTGAAAATGTGTGTTTCTATTCTTTGTGTGTGTGAATCAAAGGTTATATTAGGGTTAGAGGAGGTCTGCCACTCTATCACAAGGATGATGTCATCAGTGATGTCATGAGCGATGTCATTGACCATGTCATGAGTGATATAATATGTGACGTCGTCAACAGTGCATAGCGGGTAAGCGAGTTATAGTTAGCTGAACTAACTATAACAGGGAGTTTCTAGGGTTTTGTATGCGTGAAATGTCCAGCTAACTATAAAGCCCCTGAAACCTATGTTTTTTTCAGTGAATATAGATATAAATATGTAGATATATCGATTTATGTATATATATTTCAAACTTTAAATACTTTGAAACAAAGCAGGCACGAACTCCAGCAAGGTGCAAACATATATTTATTGAAAGTTGCCCGTTTGATGTGCAGAGACCACTGCCTCATTCATAAGGCATTTCGACTGCCCAGACGCGGTCTTGAGCACATAAACGTGCTGCATTGACTGTTAGATTTTAAAGCCACATACACCATGTGTGCTGCTAATTGAAGGACATAGAAGAAATACTAAATTACCTTTTTGATATATCATTATCATAATGCTCTAAGGAATCAATACATTGAACTACAATAAGCATGTATAAAAAGACATTTGTGTTGCTGTTTTGTCACTACTCATGTGCATATACATGAACTACATATCCTATATTGGTCACATATTGTTATAGTAGTAACACCACAAATACAAATAGATTCATATCTATATGTTTTCAGACCAAAATGTGTAGTTATTCATATTTGTATTTTTGCTCCCAAGCATGTAACATACCATATTTGAGTAAATATTGACTGTGTTTAAAATATTGCGAATATAGTGAGTCCTGAGTCCACAGGTCCTACTTAAAATTTCTAATAAAGTGCAAAGTGCTAGTATAGTGCAAAAAAGTGTATTAAAGTGCACATGAATAGAAAAGCCTAGTATCAGGATAGCTTCAACATATATCATGTTGTATACCCATTACTATTAGCCCTCTAATGGGGATACTGGTATCTTAGTTACCTTCTATACTTGAACTAATACCCTTACTTCCACTCTTAGTTGTCCTTGATTACCACTCTCAATATGAATTTTTATCTTAAAATGAATACTGATGACCCCTCAGTACTCAACATTCTATTTAAAGTGCTGATGTTTAAAGTGATGATAAACGTATAAATAGCTCTATAAGTAAAGTGCCTAGTGCCTTCTTACAAGTAAAAACCTAAACTGAAATAAATAAATACTTTCAACCTATATAGTTAATAGAATCTTCAGTGCAGGAGTTATAAGTCATCACTCTGTTGTCTGTATTAAATAATTTCACAATCTCATGTGTTGTCATATACATTTGGGATCATAAAAAGTTGTGAAAATCTTCACTCTTGTTGAACCCATTTGGTATCTTTGAATCCAACGCAAGAATAAACATGGATTCTAGTTGTTTTAAGATTTTCCCCCTCTTCTTAAAACTGGTACTGCACCTATTACAAAGTAATTACAATTAGTTAAGTTATTATTGTGAACCAATTTAAAGTGTCAGGCAACAGGAGAAGATGGATCAGAGTTTACTACTGCTCTTAAGTGTTGTAAAATTCTTGTGTGGACTGGTAGCTTAGTGCTACCCACATATTTAAGACCCCACAGGCACTCAACTACATAGACTCCGTACTCAGTTCTACAAGTGTAATGACCTCTGATGTCAACGGGTTTTTCCATAAATATCTAGGCATATTGATACCAAACTTACATGTTCTACATGAGCTGCATTTGTAAAATCCATTTCTGCAGGATAACCAATTTGTGCTGGAATAACTTTGAGGCTATTACTGACCAAAGAATTGTGCATAGATGGAGCACATCTAAAGGTGAGTGTGAGTTTAGCAGGAAGAATTTGGTCTAATGTAATATCTGTCAACACAGTGGGCCATTGTTTAATTATGATTGATCTTATTTGCCTGTCTTGTCTGCTAAAAGTAGTAATGAGCCTAGTGCCATCCGATTTGTCTGATCTATTACTCTCCTTTGCAAGACCATCTTCGGTATTACTGGAAGCATTGAACAGAATCGACTCCCTAGTCTTGGCATTGACTTTCATCTATGATTCCCCAAACTCCAGTAATCATAGCCTCATACTAGAAATCTGTCAGTAGCGTCCTTTTGGCATGTTGCCAAATCAACTTCTGAGCTGCAGATTTTCCTGATTTTAAGATATTCCCCATAAGGAATACTTTGAATGAGATTTCTAGGTTGTGAGCTCGTAGCACTGACAATTCAATTCCCTGCAGTTGCTTTCTATGAAGCTTAGATTTTACTCGACCTTCATTCACATATACTTGTACATTCAAAAACTCAATTTGTTGGCTACTAAATTGAGCTGTGAATTCCAGATTCAATTTGGTAAAATTGATTTGTTCCACAAATGATGCTACTAGGCTTTTCTCAGATACTCTCCAAACAATAAAAACATCATCAATAAAATACCACTAATTAATCACATGGTTGTTCCGATCATGTTCATGTTTCACCCTGAGACCCTGCTCCTCCCACCAGCCCACATGTAAACACGGGTAACTGGGGGAGAAAGCAGGCTCCCATGGCGACTCTCCCTTAGTTGTTGAAATATTTCTTTGTCACACATAAAATAGTTGTTGGTTAAACATAACTTAATCATTTTTATCAACATTTGATTATGATTAAAAACATATTGGTCTCCTAGCCAAACAGTGCTTAACTGCATTCAACCTGCCTTCATGTTTTATACTAGTGTATAGCGAGGAAATGTCCATAGTAATAAAAATATAGTCATCCTTCCAGGTCAGTTGGTTCAACTTCCTGAGAAAATCTCCTGTGTCTTTTGTATATGATAGTAAGTTGGTAACAATATCCTGCAAAAAATAATCAACATATTGGGAGATTTTCTCAAGCAGACCCCGCTTTGCTGAAATGATCATTCGCCCAGGTATTGGTGAAGTCCCTTTATGTACTTTTGGGATGAAGTAAATTATCGGGGTTACCAGGAATTCAGTATTTAAAAATGAAAATTCATCCTTCGTGAATAATTGTTTTCGATTATATATATATCCTAAAAAGAACTATATGTGGAGTTAAGTATAATAATCCTTTACTTACCTTTACATACATTCCGTGTGGATATTCTAGCTATCGATATTTTTGTCACAGTATTTTGCCAGTTCGATATTAAACCTTGATATCCCAGTTCCATACCCTCTTGTTCAGGCACAGTATTCTGATAAGAGTGCCCAACATTTAGAGTGATTAATTATTTTAAGGTTTTCTCCAGTTTAAGTCACAGGTCTCGCTCCACAGTTCACATCTTTGGTCAATGAAGCATCCTACAGTTTGTGGCAATGTTATGACATTAATGAACCTCGGCAGAGGTGGGAATAATTCAGTTACAGCTTGAGTTCATTTCTTTTTACCATAACTCTGCCTAGAGAAGCACCAACAATCCTGACAAAGCATAACCAGGAATTTAAAGACTTGCTTAATGTGCACAGTGTCTAAATTATGACTTCCTTATTTGGAACTTTAGCTGTTTTCCAAAGCAGTCATGTTGCCAGTGTTTTTCCCTTTAATTTCTACCCACTCCATCCTTCCACTCCTAGTGACTAGAATAAGACACTTTCACGTTTCATTGGCTGCACTGCTATCCGTTTTGCTGTCAGTACTGATAGCTATAAGTGAGGAAGATTTCTCGTGTATGTCACCCCACGATTTTTGGGTGAGAAATTATTTGATCCTAAAATTTTGGTGTGGAATAATTAGACAAAACTAATAGTTCTGGTGTGGCAAGCTCATGTGACAGTTTTTTTTCTAAAACTTAGTGCAAGGATATGCCACAATTTTTTTTAAAAATGCTGATTTCGGTGATAAATAATTGGTCGTCCATCTCATGAAATGTGTAGGAGCATGTTTCATTGCCAACCCAAAACACAAAATAGGATATGGTGACAAATTAATTTGCTGCAGGCTCTTAACCACCAATAGTATGAAGAATGTTGCCCCTCTTTTAGGTCGAGCCTAGAGCAGCGCATGCGCTGTTTGCTCGAATTTAGTAAGGGGGTTTTCAAAGTACTACCAGAAGCTTTTGCTGGCCTCAAGCTTGCGTACATGTGCGCGTGCACGCCTGCAGCGGCCATCTGTCTTGGCCATCTGTCTTTTCTCCGTCATGCATCGCGATTGCAAGCTTGAGGCCAGAAAAAGCCTCTGGTAGCACTTTGACTTCACAGTGTGTTTGTAAATGCTTTTTATGGAGAGAAAAAATACAGCCGTCTGCATTTCTCCTCCTTACGTTCGCTCTCTCTTTCTCCCACCCTGCCTTTCTCTCTTAGTCATTGTAGCTCTATTGGTCTGTTGTGTGTCTCTTCCTCCATCTGCCTCCTTTGACTTCTCCTCCTCTCTGTCTCTTTGTCCACCCCATGCCCACATTCTTCAATCTGTTTCTATGCATTTTAGCATGTGTCTTTTGTCTTTTCTCTCTCTCTCTCTCTCTCTCTTTTCATAAAACGAGCCTTGGCAGGAGAGTCGGCTGCTGTATGTCCTTTTAAGCTAGCTCACTGACAGTGCAAACAAGAATTCACAAGCATTGGCATAGCCAATAGGTCTCGCCTTTGGGACCTTATACGTGTTTAGCCATGCAATAGTTTATGTTGTTGCACAAAGGATATTGTGTTGGATAACTAAACACTTATAAGGTCCCAAAGGTGAGACCTATTGGCTATGCCAATGCTTATCTTTTTTTTAAGTCAAAAGAAACTTTATTGATAAGAACAGGGGTGTCAATATAAAATACAAAACATTAATAAACAGCATACAGAAAAAATCAATCAAGACATTTTCCAATATTAATATATAGGACGGGCCTAAAGGCAAAACAAGTGAAACGATAAACCACAATCATGAATAGACAATAAAATAACAAAGAATTCTAGAACGATTAGGGTAATCAAGGAGGTTTTGAAACTTCTTGTTGACTAGGTGGCATCCGAAAAGAGCGACTGGCACAAACGTCAAGATACAAAGTAAAAGGGGACCATAAGTCTAGACGTTTTGCTGCCATGTGCTTAGGATAAACAAAAGAAGTATCTAGCCTATGATTATCATAGACATTGTACCACCATGCTCTGAAAGAGATCTTTGAAAAGTCTTTCCAATTAGCTTTGATTTGCTGGAATGCAACTGCTAACAACAAATCAATGATTTTAACATTAAGTGTAGCATTTTCCCAGCAGGAAGAGAGTCTTCCTAGGAAAGCATGAGCAAAGGAGAAAAGGATGTGAGTCTGGAAAATTAAGTTAATTTGAGACCAAACTTGTTTCCAGAAATTATGTACAGTTTGACAGGAAAATAAAATGTGAAACAAATTAGTGTGGGGGAGGAGCATGTCCAACAGACATCTGGGGTCGTAGCAAATTTTTTATTCAAGTCATGCGGTGTAATGAGAAGTCTGTTGTATAGAAAAAACAATGTCTGCATTATACTGGCTGCTCTAGATGATTTGGGAATTTTAACCCATATATTATTCCATATAGACACTGGCCAAGATATGGCAAAATCACGCTCCCATAACTTTTCTACTTTGGATTTTGACCGTATGGTGCCAGTGTTGTGGAGGTATCTGTAAATAATGGAAACCTTGAAAGCGGACTTTAAGAAGTCATGGAGTTGTGAAGTAGGGTTGGAAGTGACAAGAGAGTTATGTGTATTGGACAATCGATTATAAGTAGCCATCACTGCTTCTATAAGCAAAAGATATTTGTGAATGAATGAGGCAGGTAAGTTAAATGATTGATAAGTGATGAAAAAGGTAAGAAATTAGACTGTGAGAATAATTGAGAAATCCAAATTAACCCTTTCTGGCGCCAAGTCCTCCAGTAGAAAGGTTTGTTCCTAATGAGTAAATTCTTGTTGTGCCAGATGGTGGAGTTCAGACAATCATCTACCGTACTATGAGGAAGAGCGGAAGAGGATAAAAGTAATTTAGATGTGAATTTGATTATGGGAGTGGATAATGCCTGTGGTTTACGTGTGAAGGAACGATATTCAGCAAAGGAAAAAGGGGACAGAAAAGACGTTCAACTGTAGTCCATAAAAGACAAGAAGCTGAGGGATCCTGTAACCAAAGGTAAGCTTGTCGTAAAAGAAATGCCCTTTGATAAGCCGGAAAGTCCAGAAAATTAACTCCCCCTTCCGATTTGGGACGTATTAACCTAAGAAGATACATTCAAGATTTTTTCTTGTTCCATAGAAAGGAGGAGAGAATGGAATTAAGCTTTTTAAAGAATTTAGTAGGAATAGGAATCGGAATGTTAGAGATAGTGTATATAATTATGGGTGATAATATCATCTTTATGGTGCCAAGGTAACCCCACCATGATAAATAAAGAGGAAGCCATCTGTCAGTCAAATCTCATATCTTTTGAATACATTTATTCATACAAAGGGAAACTGTGGAGGTATCTGTAAAAAATGGAAACCTTGAAAGCGGACTTTAAGAAGTCATGGAGTTGTGAAGTAGGGTTGGAAGTGACAAGAGAGGTATGTGTATTGGACAATCAATTATAAGTAGCCGGCACTGCTTCTATAAGCAAAAGATATTTGTGAATGAATGAGGCAGGTAAGTTAAATGATTGACTAAGTGATGAAAAAGGTAAGAAATTAGACTGTGAGAATAATTGAGAAATCCAAATTAACCCTTTCTGGCGCCAAGTCCTCCAGTAGAAAGGTTTGTTCTTAATGAGTAAATTCATGTTGTGCCAGATGGTGGAGTTCAGAAAATCATCTGCCATACTATGAGGAAGAGCAGAAGAGGATAAAAGTAATTTAGATGTAAATTTGATTATGGGAGTGGATAATGCCTGTGGTTTAAAGATTTTACGTAGAACCTTTAGTATGCCATAGCATTTACCGGCCACACTCCCAACATGTTGGGAATATGAAAGGTTAGTGTCCAAAAGTACACCCAGGTTCTTCACCGTGCCAGAGGGGGTGGGTGTCGGACCCAAATCCGCAGGCCACCAGGCCGAAATCCAGATACAAGGAGAAGAACTGATCACAAGAAGTTCAGTCTTGTTCCCGTTAAGGCGAAGCCAGTTGCTCTTCATCCAGCCAGCAAGTGCCGCAAGACAAGCGGAGAAGTTATCTGCTGTCTCAACCGGGTTGTGAGATAGAGTGACCACCAGTTGAGTGTCATCCGCATATGACACAATCTCCACCCCATAGGATTCTACCAACCTTGCCAGGGGCTCTATATAAAGGTTAAACAACCTAGGGCTCAATATGGAGCCCTGCGGAACCCCTTGTTTGAGAGACCGGAGCATGGATTTGAAAGGGGGGCAGTGTACTTGGAATTTCCTATCTTCCAGAAAGGAGGTCATCCATTTGTGGGCTGAGCCTGCTATCCCCATCTCGCTCAGATGGGCAAGGAGTCTAGAGTGCGATACAGTATCGAAAGCTGCACTTAAGTCTAGCAGTATCAGCGCAGCTGTATGCCCCTCATCCACTTTATGACGAAGCAGTTCTGTGGAGAAGAGAAGTGCCGTCTCCGTAGAATGTTTCGCCCTGAAACCAGATTGGGAGGGGTGTAGAAGATGATTGTCCTCCACAAATTTAACCAGTTGGTTGTTAAACAATTTCTCCACTACTTTGGTGCAGAAAGGCAGGAGGGAAATAGGGCGGAGATTATCCAGCTGAGTAATACTCAGATTGGCCTTCTTTTTAATAGGAACAACCTGAGCAAGTTTCCATTCCTCCGGCACCTGACTTTCTTGAAAGGATAGGATAGCTAGATTGCCTATATGTTTACTAAGGAGGGGTAAATGACTTCTGAGAGTCTTAGCAGGGGCAACATCCGTAGGGGATCCAGAATGGATACCCATAACTGTTGTTATCAGCTCTTCCCTCGGAGGGACCTTGAACTCCGTGAGACATATATTCTTAATAAGCCTTTGGCAAGTATCCACATCTGAGATGTCTTCGGCTGGACTCTGCTGAAAAGACTCATATATCTTCTTCACTTTGCTCACTAAGTGGTCAGCAATGGCTTTACATATCTCAATAGAGGTAAGGTCTTTGGTCATTGTTGACGTAAGTGACGTTAACTCCTTATAAATTAGGAGCTCTTTGGAGGAATTATCGGATAATTCAATCCACTCTTTTATAAAATTCCTTTTAGCCTTTTTAATCAGACTATGATATTCCCTCAGACTACTCCTGTATGATTCTTTACAGGCAGGGTCATAGTCTTTGCGCAAAAGGCGTTCCAGACCCTTACATTTAGCCTTGACTGCGCGCAACTCCTCATTATACCATGGGCCTGACCTAGACCCCCGTGCTGGAGCTTTTTGGGTCCAGGGGGCCACCTTATCTAATGCCTTATATATCCATTCTTCATAATCCTTCCAAGCTGCCATGAGAGTCTTACTAAACGGGGGGCTTCCTGATTTAGTGCAGATTCAAATACCTTATGGCTGAATTTTTTCTAATTCCTGCGCTTCGATAGGAAAGGTCTCTTGGGTGTTTCCCCTCTAGGCATCCCTGTTACAACAAATGGAATAAGGTAGTGATCTGACCATATGATCCTGATAGGGGGGAATACCTTAATACTATCCCAATTGGATAAAATGGGATCCAAAAGATGTCCCGCTTGATGTGTTGACATCCCATCAGAAAGTCTAAACATCAGAGCTTTCAAAGAGGTAATTACTGATTGTGCCTCTGCACAGTTTGCATCCTCAAAGTGTAAGTTAAGATCACCTACTATGAGGAATTTACTATACCGTAGGGCTGGCTGAGTGACTGTTTCTAGGAGGCTCTCAGTAAATTGTGTGGACCTCCCCTGGGGGGGCGATAAATAAGATAGCCCTTGATGGTACACTCAGGGGAGACTTTGATAGAAAATAGTCCTGCTCCACAGTTACTGATTTTCACTTGCTCCAAAGAGCACTCAAGCTCCATTTTATACACCATAGCAATGTCACTCCCTCTTTGGATACCCCTATCAATTCTTAGAAGGCCGTAGGCCGGTGGAAGGGCGTCCAGAATCTCTGGAGCAGAGGCCTCATCCAGCCAAGTCTCCGTTAAAAACAACAGATCAGGCTGATAGTCATTAAGAATATCATAGATGTTCAGTCTGTGTTTTTTTAAATGAGCGACAGTTCACTAGAAACATGGCGAGTTGGTCCGCCCCCCTCCCCATCTCCGAAGCAATAACAGGGCTAAAATGGCAGACCCTACACTCATGGGGCATGCATTCAGGCTGCATACTGTGTTTACAGGCAGCAAGGGGAGTAGGGCGGAAAAGTGTTAATTCTTCACACGAATATCTTAGGTCTTTGACCATCTCACTGGAGTTAGGAGCAGGGGCACTAGCCCCTAGCCGCATCCAGTCGCGGACAGGGCACAGGCGGGCTTGCCTTGTGCACGCCTTTGGTGCGCACTCAGCGGGCCCGTTGCGCGCGTCCGCTGCGTGGTCGCTGTCCTATCCTAATTATTAGGGGTAGGCCTGGGAAAACTAGAGCGCTAACACGAGCGCTGGTGAGGCAGGAAGTGGTGGATTCCTCACCCTCCGCTCAAACGCCGACAATGGACGCGGTGGACCGGGGCGGGACCAGGAAGCAGGTAGGGAATTGCAAGTTAAAAAACAAATGAGCTAGCAGCAGTATACAATTTTTAAAAGTCAATGAAATTATTAGCAGCAATGTATTAAAAACAGGCAAAATTGCAATGTAATCCTCCCCTTCACACCCCCACACTGTGACTGTCCCCGGAGTTCAACAAGGATGTGTCTGCCACTACCACTGACAGCCTAACATCCACGGAGCAGCCGACGTCTCTTCCTCCCTAAATAAGCATAGGCCTGGGAAAATTAGAGCGCTAACACGAGCGCTGGTGAGACAGGAAGTGGTGGGTTCCTCACCCTCCGCTCAAACGCCCACAATGGACGCGACGGACCGGGCGGGACCAGGAAGCAGGTAGGGAATTGCAAGTTAATAAACAAACGAGCTAGCAGCAGTATACAATTTTAAAAATTCAATGAAATTATTAGCAGCAATGTATTAAAAACGGGCAAAATCGCAACATAATCCTCCCCTTCACACCCCCGCACTGTGACTGTCCCCGGAGTTCAACAAGGATGTGTCTGCCACTACCACTGACAGCCTAACATCCATGGGCCAAAACGCGGGTTCGCCATTTGTGCGAGCATACACATTTAAGAAGGAGATTGGAACACTCTTAAGAGATAATTAAACCTTTAACCATCTACCATTCGTATCTGCGTCTTGAGATATCACAGAGTATGTGAAGGATTTACGGCATAATATCATCACTCTGTTATGTTTGCCATCACCTGGAGAATAGAAAACATCACCTACCCAACCTCTCTTTAGTTTTAATGATTCAGTGTCTGAAAGGTGAGTTTCTTGTAGGAATGCAAAATCAGCATTCAATTTGACTAAATGAGATAGAATTCTTTGTCTCTTAATAGGGGAATAAAACCCTTAACGTTCCAAGTAACAACTTTTAACGACATGAAATATTAGAAACATAATAATATAGAAAAATGGGAGAAAGAGACAGAAGAAGGCCCAGATCCTTAGGAAAATAGTAATAGATGAAAAATAAGTAGAGAAAAAAAGTAATGCGAAAAAGAATGCCACAATAAAGAAGAAGAGAATAATAACCAGAGCAAATAATGTAATGAAAAGAACTAAAGGCAGGTAAGAAGAGAACGACACCCAAAAATGGAATAATGTAGGGAGAGGAGACGAGAAGTAGGATAACATTAGAGAGGATAAGTAGGAGAAATAAATAGAGGGAAAACATTCCTAGAAGGAGGGAGAGTCAAGGAGGTACAATCAGGAAAACACTAGGAGAGGGTGGAGCCACATGGAATAGGCAACACATCCAGGGTCAATCGAACGGGTGTACGGGAGGACCCCACGAAACAAAAGTATGTAATCTGTGGAGACAATAAGCAAGAAGGTTAAAATAGAATTTTGGAGAGAACAGTAAGACAAATAACGAATAATGACAGAAAACGAGGTTTCAATAAGAACTCGACTAAATGAGATTAACAAATATAACAATGATGTGAAAGAACAAGAACTTCAAAACATGAAGTAGCAACCATTAGGAAAGAAAACAAAGGCTGCAGAAATCCATTGGAAAAACATGTCAGTCTCAAGTGTGGTCAGAGGATGATTGACCTGAAGAATCCATATTGGAAGATGTACAAGAGTTTATGAAACTCCGGAGACGTAGAGGATCCTCGTAGGTCGTTGTCCTGTTGTTGTACGTAACTTTAAAAAGGTATGGGTGGAAGAGGCCGTTGCGGGCCCCAATTGACCGCAGATCAGCTCTCATATCCAAGAAAGCCTTGCGTCAGTTTGCAGTGGCCTTGGCGTAGTCCTGCGCAAAGAATAAAGACGATCCTGACCAAGTAATTTGCGAAGAAGCCTTGACTGCTGACAGTTCCTTCAATAAGTCTGTGTATTCTAGAAAATACAAGATGACTCCTCTTGGCCTCTGCGAGGTTGAAGATTAAGAAGGAACTCGGCCCAATCGGTGTGCACGTTGGATATTGAGCATCGTACCGTCTGGCATGTGCAGTAATTTGGGGAGGAACAATTTGAAAAAAGTGATAGGGTCAGATCCTTTAATACCCTCCCCTTGGCCATAAATACAGAGATTATTCTGTCTTTTGCGGTTCTCAAGGTCCTCCACTTGCTTTTGGAGTGAGGAAATCTGTGAGTGGAGATGAGAGACAGTGGCACATGTTTCTTTTAAGGATGAGACGTTGTGTTCCACTGATGAGACCCTTGTCTCCAGTTGAGCCCAGTTGTCTGTCAAAACTTGCAATTTTGCGTTAGTTCTTCCATAAAGGGAAGTAGAGCCCTAATCTCCTCCAGCAGAAGCTCCATAGAAACAGTTGAGATTGACTTAGGTGGAGAAGGAGGGTCCTTTTTTAATGGCTTAGTGTTAGACTTCCCTGGAGCTACAGAAGAAGATTCCATTGTTGACTGCGAGCTCTGAAGGGAAGATGACTGAGAATCTTCGAATCTGGAAAATTCAAAGAATATTTTGGAGGGTTTAATAAAAATATGCTTTTGTACAGAAGAGGAAGAATATGCTGATTTTATTCTGCCCATATGACGCACTCGCAAAAAGTCTCTCCAATGAGGCCAAAACGTAACAACTCAGAGAAGCAGAAAGTATCAAAGAGAATAAACAGGCATGAAAAATGGAGTCCGACCAGCAACGAAATGAAGGAAGTTTCATTATATGAGTAGAAGGGTGCAAATGAGCGTCAGTGCGGGCATTGAGATGAAGTGTAACCACTGACAAAGTGAAGAGTCATATTAAAATTTGAATTTATTACTTGAAGGATAAAGCCTTATAAGCAAAATAGCATTACTGCGCAAGAGGAATAAATGAGTAAAAATGTAAGTCAGCAGACTTTGCGTGCAATGGTTCAGAGGGGTCCTGCACAGAAAGCATAATGTTCTAATCTTGGAGAACTAAGGCAATAATACACGAAAATGGCAGCATTCAGCAAAGTTAACAGCAACGTGAGGAGATATCCACAGAGCATTCAGTGGAATACAAAATGGTTGCCTCATAAAAAATAATGGATGTGCCACAGAAGATCGTGATGAGGTGAAAGTCGCAGCAAAATAGAGCATCTCCAGTAGGAAAAAGTAAGAATGTACAGTCCTGGCCGTTTTAGGAGATGAGCAGGTGAGGAATATAGGCAAAAGGCGGCATATTAATTACTTTGTGAGGAAACGCGAGTCGCGCGTAGAAAAGCAAAAAGGCGGTTGCGGCAGAAACTGAGCCGCGACCGAACTTACTGCCGAATATAAATCATCGGCCTCGACGAGTTTAAAGTTGCTGGCGATGTCAAAGTGAGGCCGAGAGGTTCATGGATCCAAATCTGTCTCCCATGTCGCGCGGAACATCCGGAAAGCACGGAATCCCCCGGTCACGCCGGAGAGCTTCACCAGGAGGTTGCCATATTCTGCGGGTGCCAAGCCACGCCCCCCAATGCTTATCTTTTTTGATCTCACTTCAATCCAAAACAACACTCCCAAGTTTTTTCCAACAGAGATTTTGTGTGTCTCCTGGAACAGATGGAAGAATGTGCCTGATGTTCCTGGCAAGAACTTAAAGGATCAAAACCACATGGATACCACAAGTGACATTAAACACACTTTGAACCACATATCATCACAAAACGTGACTTCATATGTCTTTTGAGTGGGTGTGTATTTGTGTACTTATAATGCATGGATCTAACAAGAGTGCAATGGGGTCCTGAACAAGAGGTTTGAGCCCAAGGATATGATCATGATCCTTTACAATGCCAGGTGCAAAAATGTTCTAATGACACAGGCGGTTAGTGTTCTTTGAAGAAAAAGGTTATTTATGCATTGCAAGAAGGTAGGACACCATTCTGATTTTGAATGGGGAGGCAGATCCAAATCCTGGGATCACAGATGAAGAAAGCTGGTCTTTTCCTTCTTACATTTCTCAAACCCTAATATTGTAATGCCCTGGCTTCACACTTGCTATGCACCTGAGGTCGCAATTTTCTTGCCCATGTACGGAGGGTGTCCATTGAGGTGGTCTTGTGGAGGATGCATCTGTTCTTGTAAAAGATGTCGACACGTTAGGGTGAAGTGGAAGAAAATTAAGGCTTTGATGAGAAACGCTGCAATAAGTAGAATGTCTTTTAGGGCTGCCAAAATGGTGCTGGGGTATCGTAGAGCAGTGCCCCAATCCTATCGAAAGAAGACTATGGCTTGATATGTTATCCTGAAGTCCATTTCCCAATAGGCCAGTTTTCATTTCTTTCAGTTGGGAGAGCTGATACTGAGCATACTTGATCTTCTTGATAATGTGTTCTTTAGGTAAGAGGTCAGAGTTGATCAGGAATTGTAGTGATTTTGCATTGGCAGTCTGCTGGCAGCAGAAGCTTTGTGTAAAATATCCAAGACTACATTTGTGGCCTTATGGTATTTTTGGCAATCGGAAGGAATACTGTTGTTGCTGCATTGTGCTTTAGGTAGATGCATGAAGGGCATTTCAGGATTAGACTGATGTAGGTCTTGAGTCACTAAATATCATGAGTTGAAGAGATGTTGAAAAAAGTTGTGCATTGCCAGTGTATTGATGGACCCGGATGCTGTTGGTAATAAATATGGCTAAATGGTGCTCAACCAATTCATTGCTGATGATGTGAGAGGGTGGATACTTAGGGGGCTCCACGGGTAAACTCACAAGTAATTGGACACAAACTGAAAACTGCAATTAAAGCTAAGAAATGAAAGCATCATCCCACAGAGGAAGGCGAAAAGCAGGTATTCGAGTCTTAAAGGTGGACAGATCATGGTTAATCGGTCATGGTGCTACAGAGTCCCTGCCCAACAGATGCTTACTGGTTGCTGTGACAGAAAAAAGGTGCACTCAAGCACCAGTATTTCCACTCTAGTGGGCAGTAACGACTCGGAGACGGCTTAGCTAGAAACCAAGGGGCATATTATCAAGGAGGGCGTTCAAATTATCGCCGTTTTAGCAGCAGAAAACTGCTGCTAAAGCGGCGATAATGGGCTTGATAATATGCCCTGGAGAATTCCAAAAGAAGCACATGTCCACACCAGAACATGGGTTTCTATTGAAATTCACAAGGCCATATTATCAAGCCCATTATCGCCGCTTTAGCGACAGTTTTTTGCCGCTAAAACGGCGATAATTTTTAACGCCCTGCTTGATAATATGCCCCCAAGAGTGTCTGACACTGACAAGAGAGCTAAAAACGAGAAAACACAACACAAGAACTAGTTCTTGAAAAATCCGCATCCCAGGAACAAACCCCACGTGTAAACAGGTATGTTTACACGTGGGGTCGAGAGGCCAGGGCCTTTCGACCCATTGGAAGAAAGGACGGTTCTATTGCTCACAGCTGTCGGCCACACTTGAAGCACCGAGAAGCTTGCAAAGAGTTAAGACAGAACTTTGCCCAAGAGTAACACAATTCTGATTAATTTCGCTTCAAAGACGCAACTTTCTGTGTGCTAAGATTTCAGCACCTCTAACTTTCCCAGATTACCAGCGGATTTGCTATGAACCATTGCGGTGGACTCCGAGAGCCTTGGCATTTTAAATTTCTCAGTTGCATCCCATTAGCAAGTGGAACTTTGGCACCATTTCATTTTAATGCGGCTCCTGATGACAGATTTTATGGCCTCCCTCGTTTGGAATTTAATGCTACCGCGTCCCCGAAGCGCAATTAGTTCGAAGAGGGAACCAGCAAGAGCTGGTAATTGTATTTCAAGGGATCCCGCCTTATTAAAAACCAAAGCAAAAAAACGCCATCCAGCTGAGCCACGACAGCTCGTTTATTAATGCTGACAAACTCTTAATGATTATCCAGTCTAACAATGTTCAGAACCATAATTCTCTAATCAAGTGCTGGGCATCTTGGCGGAGCTCTTTGCTATCAGGACATTAAAGGCAGAGTTTCACCAAAATCGGCAGGGTATCCCTCAAGGTTTGATTCTTCACTTTTTTTGTAACGATCAGGTCGGATATCAGGAGGAAAGGTGTCTACCTCATCTGCTGTACCCTAATTCAAATCCGAGCAACACCTCACTCACAAACACAAAGCCTTACTGAACACAGGCCCTACCTCAACCACTTTGTACACTTTCATCATCCTCCCAGGCACCCCTGCTCAGCCGGACTATCACTGCCACATGTTCCCAGCATACACAAAAATCGGGCCGGAGGTCGCACTTTCCCCAAAATTTGGAATGACCTCTCACATCACATCAGAGCCCCCATCGCTCCTGGCATCCCAACAGCAGCTGAAGACCTGGCTCTTCGAATAATCTCACATGAGAGACAGCTGCCTACCCACCTGCAAAGCGCCTGGATACCCTCACGGGTGATTAGCGGTCTGTACAAATTGACATAACATAGAAAATCCAATGTTAAAAAAAAATTAGACTGAATGACCATCCACAATGCATACATTGTCTTGGGTTCAGCCTACAATACATTTGACCTGAATAAGACAAAATCGTGTGACATGATAAACAGGAGATGCATGTCAAGTCTAAATGAGGCATCATTTACATAGATATAGACAGTGGCTGTCGTGGGCAGGGATCCTGACCTTTGAACCTTCGCTGAAGCATTCTGGAATACTTGCAGTAATTTCGTAGGCTATTAAAACTTCTTATAGATGGCTGAACTATTGATGGAGCATGGTTTCATATGAAAGAGACTTGCTCTGATGCAATCCTCTCAAATAACTTGTAATATTGTAACCAACATGTTCGTAAATACTAATATTGCATTACATTTTCGATACTGAATCTAGGGGAAGCTTGCCTATGTGTATTATTAATACGTAACCAAAGTGACTTAAAATGGCTACCGAAAACGCAGGAAGTTTCTGCACATGCGTTTACTGCATCTATGTACTATGACGTCTTTGCTTTTGGTGGGAAAAATTTGCAGCTGCGCAGTAGATATTAAGATGGCTGCCTGAAACTCATGTTAATGCATGTTATGCTTAAACTAATTCTCGCATGTTTTATTAAACTGCTAATGCGAAAGATTAAATAAATTAATGGGATTAGAGTAGAAATAAGTGGTATACAGCGCATTCATTAAATTTTGTATTCTAACATGTCTTTCTCTAACTTTATTATTAGTTCCTATTTGGGCCTGGAGTGCTTGGGAGCCTCACCTCTCGACCCGAAGAGGGAAGGAAAGAAGTCAAAATGTGCATACATTGTATTTGATCCTAATGTAAAATGCGGGTGGGAATAAAGCTTGTGAAAGTAAATTAAGGGGTGGGAATATTGAACAATGAACTAAAGAAAAAGCATTACATTAGTATTGTGGGATGACCTCTACCCACCTCCATGTCCAATCAGAAGTAGGGGTTTTCACAATTTTGAAACATTGGGGAAGGTATATATGCATAGAATAGTATAACTAAGGTAGGCTTAGTAAGTTAGATGACACAGACCCATCACCGACACAGATGATGGCGGATGCCAAAGAGGTCAGAGACGCTGTCCGAGCACTCTGATCGAAAACTTGAGAGAGAAAACACTGAGATACTGCCGAAGAAGAATCCGATCAGCTAGAGGGGAAACGCGTAATAAGATCAAGATGGCACATCCAAGGAAGGGGGAGAATCGAAGAGAGTAGTGCCAAGAAGTCACCTACCCTGTCCTGAACCTGTCCTAATCCTTTGGCTCCTGACTGACTCAGGGGTCCCTATCCAGCTCCTTGGCCAGGGGTTGGTCCTCACACCATTCTAGGTAAATATAATTCTGTGTAGTATGTCCTTGCACTGCTCTATGTTTACACCCTTTCCAGGTACTGTCATCATGAAATTTTAACCAAGTCTATCAAGTCCTAGTCTTGATATTTTCCTAAAGAAATTGGTGTATGACTATGTATTGGTATCTGACTCACAAAATTATTTAGATAAAAAATGTTTAAAGTCTCTTGAGTCTGTGGTCCTTCGAAGAATAAAGCTAAAGACATTTCTAACTATTCTGCTAACAGCCTCATCTATTGACCAGAGGAAATTAAGACTCAAGGTGATAGTGATGGTAATAATTTGTAAAGATAAATTCATCACGCAGGAGTATCGAAATTGATCCCAGCAGTTATTACCGGCTTATGTGTGAATGTTTGTGGGCCCAGGTGAGTATGGTAGCTATGAGTAACCCAAGCTGGTAAACTCGCTGGATCACTATAATAACTGTATAAGCAAATGAAAGCTGGTTCCCCTGTTCCAAAATCGTTGACTCCTGCCATAAGGGCACTTCTATCACTCTTGTACTTTATAGATGCGGAACAGGCAGGTGGGAAAGGTTTACTATCCTTAGAGAATGACAATGAAGGTTCTAGTGAATGCAAATCGTAGCAATGTCTTTCTCTTCAGTCAAGTTGTGCCCAACAAGGAGCTTGAGCACACGCCCACTTTAGGGAAGCACTACATTAAAATGTCAGCTAAAAACTTCCCATCTTTACCAACATTATCGAGCTTCGAAGTCACGCCGATTGTGACTGGAAAATCATTGAGCAGTTCAGATCCAATCACTCATCTTTACTCCATATTTTCTAGTTTTGACTGTTCAGCATCCCTATTTTTGAGGTGTAAAGGCTTTTGTTTCTATCATAGCATTGGTTCAGCTGCTAACGGTAGCACATTTAAAGTAAATATGGGTTTACGAGATCACCACTCCTTTATGTGCCAGCTTTGTAAATTAAGTTGTCTACCATTATTAAACATACTATCTAGTCTGGGTGACTAATTTTCTGTAGCAAACTGATTATTAAGAATGACGTATTGATTTTTACATGTGGATTACGAGCTAAATTTACATTGCAATTTTGTGTCCTAAACAGGGGTGGCCGGAACTTGAAGAGTTTCACTCCGCGGAATTCTACGGAGTTATTTAAAAACTCTACAAGATTCTGGGGAGTTCCGCGAGCAGATGGAATTGGGCACATGACGCTGCACATGCTGATTTTTAGTGCCAGGAGCTTGTTTCACACTGTAAAATTAGCACGATGGCCCCATGCAGCATGTGAGGGGGTGCTGCTTCTTTCTGCAGCGCTAGTTGATTTTTTAATCCAGTGGCAGCTCTCTCGAGGTGAACTGCATCATTGATAAAGTCACGTTGGGCGAAATTCACTCTAGGGGATGCAAATTCCTGCTTGCGCTAGCTAACTTGACATTGTCAAGCCGTGTGCGAGAACAAATTCAAGGCGGTTGGCAGACTTTTACCAAAACTTTGCGTTGCTTGTAAAGCGCGGAGTAGGCAAAACTCTGCGAACTCTGCCAGTAGAGCAGAATTTTCACCTACCACTACTCCTAAAGGTACTTTTGCAGATGAAACTGGATTGCAACAGTTTAATTGTATACAATGGCTGCTTAATGGAATTACACAGTCATAAATCCAATGTAAGAGGTGGTGAGTAAGCAAATCAAGGCATCATGTGCCTCGGGAATATGGGATTGCTCAAAGAGATGTCAATTTGTGGATATTCATAAACACTTCTCGACCCTTTCCCATACTGCATATGGTGAGAGATTTTCTCAGGTAAAGACAGGGGTGAATTACTCTTCAAGTTGGAAAGCAGAGGGCGCTGCTAGAGAGCCCAAAGCAAGATGGCTGCACATTAGTGCTGCTCTGCTGGTCAGGGCAACAATTAGCAAATTAATCCTACAATACCGCTGCCATCTAATGTGAAAAGAGATGGGAACTGAAGTACAGAGTCCCAAAGTATAAGATGGCAGCCCAAAAGACAACAACTGTGCGCTTCGTGATGCGATTTGAACCGGTGAGGGGCTTGTACAAAATGGCGCTCGACTGGCCTGTTAGCGCGCGGGGGTTGGAGAGACCTCTGCAGAACAAGTGAACACCTACTGAAACCACTGTTGGACCCCACGGGTGACAAAACAAAGAGAGAATCAATTGTGACCCCCGACTGTGCGAGGTGAGAACAGGGATAGCTAGTCTGCTGTGCACCTAATTGCATAGGCAGACAAGGCTGGATGGGCTGAGGCTGAGAGCGGCGGCCTACACAGAACGCTGAGTCAGACGCTGCACCAGTGCGCGTGAACCGAAGTGTAGTAACGTGAGACACGGTCTTGTGTCTCAGTTCTTTTGTAAGAGTACACCTAACACCCACCCACCACCAGGCGTCACAGGTCAGATGACCCTGGCTAATAAAAGGGGCTGAGCGCACGTGCTCAAGGCCCATTACCCATCCTCATACCACTGTGTCCGTGTGTTCTTTCTGATCTGCATAATGAGGGCCTAGCGCCCCCACCAAACACCACACGAGGCACAGTGGACGTACAAATTGGCAAGTGCCGCCCTCCCAAAACAACGAGGAAATTGCGGCCGCCAAATAGTAGGAAGCAGGATGGTGAACCGTGAGGGCAGTAAGGGAAGATGTGGGACACATGGAAATATACTGTAACGTGAGCCCTGCCCCTCAAGGAGATACATGAAACACAAAATTGACTGAGACTCCTGATTGTGCGAGGTGGGAGTGATGATAGCTGGACTGCTGTGTGCCAGATTACAGAGATAGACAAGGCCGAGCGGGTTGAGTCTGAGTGCAAAGGCCTATGCAGAACATTAATCCGGCCACCACACAAGAATGAGGGTACCGGCGCATAGCAAGCGTACTCACTGGGAAGTGCCGCCTTCTGAAAACATTGTGAAACAAAGTGCAGCCGACCAGGGCCGGCGCTAGGCATGGGCAGCGTGGGCAGCTGCCCAGGGCCTCGCACTCAGCCCACCAGCATGGGGCCACGCACTGGTGATGTGTCCTGTTGGTTCCTTGGCGATCCATTTCAAAGAAGGTGTCAACTTTCTTTGAAATGGAGGGGCCCCCCTCCCTTGGCCTCTCAGGGATGGTATTTGGATACATAAGGGAGGGAGACGCTCCCTTCAATTGAAAGGAGACCCATTCACAGACACGGTGGGAGGCCCATTGTCCATCATTTTGGCGCCCCCATAGTTTTAACTTTTAGCCCACAAGCAATTCACACACCTATCGGACTGAAGGTATGGGAAATGCTTGTGGGCTCAAAGTTAAAACTGTGGGGAGCTGGACAATTGGCCTCCCAGTGTCTGTGAATGGTCTCCTTGCAAGGGGCCACTTATCTACATTAGAGGGGCCTTGCACATTCCCTTTTAGCCCAGGGCGTCGCAAATCCTAGAACCGGCCCTGCAGCCGACAGTCAGAACGAGGCAGGTTGGTGTGCAGTGAGAGCAGAGAGTAAAAGTGCGACCTGGCACCTGTGATGAGCCACTGTAATAGACTGCAATGTGAGGCCAGTGAGCGTATGCTGCATGGTCTGCGGGGCTGCATGTGTGGAGCTGTGAGAAATTAGAGAGCCGCCTGGACCCTACTTAGACTGTTGGTACTGTGGGCCTGCAATATAACTCAGCCACGGCAAGCATGACAATGACCGGAGTAGAGGTGGCCTGAACAGAACAGACGGTGTATGGTGGCGCCAGAACAGCTCCTGAGGTTCGGCTACGTGATACCACTATAAATGAAAAGAAAGGCGCTGATATACGTATAGAGCTTGCTGGGGTATAAAAGCTAGTCACCAAGGAGTAGTATTTGTGTGGACACTGCCTTAAATACAAGGGGCCTCATTTATGACTTTTTGCCGTAGGGAAGCGCAGCAGGCCTTCCTGCTGCGCTTCCCTACGGCAAAAGAAAAGGGCAGAAATGCGCTGTATCTATAAGATACGGCGCATTCCTGTCCTTTTCCCCTGCGCCGGCGCACAATGCTAGCGCAGGCACCCTTGCACAATGGTGCAAGGGTGCCTGCGTTGCGGGGAAGATTATTTTTGTACAGGAAGGGAAACCTTTCTGTACAAAAATAATCACAAGAGGCTTTTCCTCTTTCTATGTGTGCTGTAGAATGGAGCACACATAGAAAAAGGAAATACGAGGAGAAATAAAGACATTTCTCCCTGTTGCGCCTCCCTTACACCTCCCCTGGGGAGGCGTAAGCTTTTGGCACTGCTTCAGAGTTACGATTTCTCGTAAATCTGGGGCAGTGTCAAAAGGCCATGGATGTTGCTGGGAACGCCCCCAGCAACACCCATTGCACGCCCCTTTAACGCAGAACACTGCGTTAAAGGGACTGATATTTATCAGGCAGCAGTACGCCACAAAAACTGACGTACTTCTGCCTGATAAATACCACGCAGGCTTCTGCGCCACGGAACTTCATGAAAAGTGAAGTTCCGATGGCGCAAGGGGCCTCATAAATGAGGCCCCTGGTGCTCAACGACAATCATTGTATTTACAATGCACCAGAAGGATATTGAGGGTGTAATCAAACTCGCAGTTTTTTAAGGCACTGCAAGACCCTGCACTGCTTGCTCAGGCGCATAGGCTGTGTATGATACTGAGAAAACATATGTGTTCGATGAGGCTGTAACTGCCCAAAATTAACTTCTGGTGCAAAGTGGAGAATTGTGCGGCAAATAAACTGGTACACGACATTGGAGTTAAACTCTAGAAAAAAAAGAACACAAGAAAAGCACCATGGGTAAGACAGATAAACAGCAGTCCAGACTTACATTTGAATCCAAACGGGTTACTAAATCCCAGACACAGGCAACATCGGATACCGAACAAGAACACAGGAGGCAGGGGGCACTAGTACACTGGAAAGCACACTCCTGGCGATGCAGCAGAGCTTACAGTCTATCAACAGTAAGATAGACAGGCTCAATCTTCAAATGGACAATATGGCTGCAAAGCTTGAAAAACATGGGGCTTGAATAACGGAAGCGGATCAACGCATCTCCACGATGGAAGATCAGTTGGGGGTGGTCAGTGCGTCTTGATTGCAAACGGAAAAGATACTATTGGTAATACAGTCCAAAAATGAGAACCTTGAAGCGAGGTCACTACTGGAGTGCCTGAATCCACCAACACAGGCAAAATGGAGTTGTACTTCGTGGTCATGATTAACGACATGCTGGGAGCGGATCACTTCTCATCAATGCTTATTGTGGAATGTGGCCACAGATTCCTGGCACATGGCCATAGATTCCTGGCACAAAAGCCAGTGCCAGGAGCTCCACCGAGACCCATTATCACCAGGTTGTTAAATTATCGAGACCGCAATACAGCTCTCAGAGTAGCCAGAAAAACCGATATCACGAAATACCAGGCGATAGAGGTTGCTTTGTTTCCGTATTTTACGGCAACAGTGCAGCAAGCGAGACATGAATTCCAACAGGTCAAAAAGAAGATGCAAACTCTGAAAAGGCAGTACGCCATGTGCTATCCTGCACATCTCAGAATTAGGAACAAGGGCAAAACCAAGATATTTTTGTCACCTAAGGACGCCATGACATTTGTCAAACATCTGGGAAGGCAAGAAGCGACAAGACCATCTGGAGATGAGGCGGACAATGAGGACGGAACAGTCGAAGCAGGCTGCAGAGAAATGATAAGCAATTGGTAACAAATGAGAAAATGTGGTGGGTGGCAGCATAGAATTTGTCGTGGAGTACTTGGTTCATATAAAATTCTTTATAGTTATGATAGTGGGCATGTAATACCTTCTGTTGGATGATGAATATGTACTTTCTTATAGTTAGACTTGTGCAATGAATACATGTGGAAGATAAAAAGATACGTTAAGGGCTACCTAGATGCAGTGGCATATGTAATTGCCGCGACTCCCTGACACCATGGGGATAAGAGGGCTACAGGCGACCCCACCAAAGGGGAAATCCTCAACTGGACAAAAACTCTTACTTTGCACCAGAATACTGGTGAGTGTCTATAATTAGGGATATGCTGTTGTGTGATTATGTTGTTCTATTAAAAGCGGGTGTCCTTAGCATAATTGGGATGCAGAAGTGGGAGGGTGGGGAATTTTGGGATCTATATGAGGACAAATGAGGTGCATGATAAAATTGTTGACAATAACACACAGGCAGCGGAGTACCACAAATATGCAGATTGGCACAATGGGCAATGGGTGTAGTAGCAGGTAATACTAAGACTATGATATCCTGGGTGACATGGAATGTTATCGGTCTTAATAATCCTAAGAAAACACGCCAAGTGTTAGACTATTTAGACCGGCAAAACATTCAGGTGGCACTATTACAAGAAACACACCTGATCAGTAGCACAGTTTAAAAATTGGTGACGAGATGGGCTGTGGTAAAATTAGCATCTTTCTTTTCCTCCTATGAGAGGGGTGTGATGATTCTCATAAAAAGAATGTACCCTTTGTACTTACACATGTTGAGGTGGATGAACAAGGGCGGTATATAATAGCGCAAGGTAAATTATGTGGCACAATGGTGGTCATTGTTAATGTCTACGGGCCTAATACATATGACCCTGGTTCTTTTTGCAATGCTATTGGCTAAGCTGCATAAACTGCCGCCTTCGGCAGTTATCTGTGGAGGGGATTTTAATGCTGCGCTGGCACAATATTAGGATTGGATGACCACAGCAGAAGGGTTACTAATAAAGGCATCGGAGACTATTGTGGGGGGCATGAGAGACATGGGTCTTAATGATATTTGGAGGATGAGACATTCTGGGATCAAGGGCACATATCACTCCTATGTATAACATTCATGGTCACGACTAAATTATTGGTTGGTCACAAATGGTGTAAATACGGGGACTACTAAGGTCAAACACTTACCAAAAACACTGTTGGATCACGCCCCAGTTCTGCTAACTATGACAATTCCCAAATATTACCCCTCACAGTTTCAATGGCATTTGCAATCGTCTCACTATTAGACCAGGTATTTTGTGAAGGTGTAAGAGAGGCAATCACAGAATACTTTGCACATAATATAGGTTCGGTACAGAGTATGGAAACGATATGGGAGGCGTTTAAGGTGATGATACGTGGTAACTGTAGAGGTCTTCAGGCCAGGGTTCCGAAATCTCTTCGTGGGAGGATGCGACAACTCAAACTAGACCTGGGGCGACTCGAAAGGGAGTATGAAGTAACATCTAAAGAGGCCCAATTAGCAGAAATTAGAGAAAAAAATACTGAATATAATGAAATTGCGGATCAGGAGGTACAAAATATGTCCAGGAGGTGGAAGGCCAGAAGTTATGGAGAAGGGGGTAGCCCTGGTAAAGCCGTAGCTAGTCGAATTGCAGAGCCATGGGAGACAACACACATAGTAGAAGCAATCTCAAGTGAAAATTCTGTCTTCTATGACATGCCAGGCATACTCAACACGTTTGTACAGAACTATGAATACATGTATGCAGATAGGGACTCAGCAGAGGATCCAGAAATTGCAGAATACTTAAAAGATATTGTGCTCCTATAGCGTTCACAAGGACAACGTGATTTTCTAGACCAACAAATAACGCTAGACGAAATTAGAGAGGCCATTACTGAGTTGCCCAGTGGGAAAGCTACAGGGGACGATGGTTTACCCGGTGAGTTCTATAAAGAGTATATTGACTTATTAGCCCCCTATCTCTATGATATGTATATGGAAGCTTATTAGAAGCAGCGCCTACCAGCCACACTCCAAGAGGCACTAATAATTGCATTGTTGAAACCATGTAAATTGCCCAACAACTGCAACTCGTACAGGCCATTATTGATTATTAATACTGATGCAAAGATATTGGCAAAAGTTGTGGCCACTCGACTTTGTTTCTTATTGCCCACGATTGTGCTCCCCGACCAATCGGGGTTTGTGCCTGCTCGGTCCACCTCGCATAACCTGTGTACACTGTTTGCAGTGCTTCATATACTAGAACCAATGCTGCCTGTTGTGGCAGTACTTTTAGACGTCGTTAAGGCTTTTGATTCCATCTCCTGGAAATATATGTTTGCGGTGCTGCATCGCATGGAGGTGCCGATGGTTTACACTAATTAGATCACACTTTTATACACTGACCCTGTAGCGTGTGTATGTATTAATGGGCAAATATCTGGGATATATGCGATACAGTGAAGCACGCGACAGGGGTGCCCCCTGTCGCCATTATTTTTTGCGGTGGTCCTTGAGCCGCTGTCATGTATACTATGGCAGAGACATGCAGAGGTAGCAGTGCGTTTTCATCAGCGACCGCTTGCAGTATCCATGTATGCTGATGACATGGTGCTCTATGTGAGGGAGTCGGAGGCACATTTGGAGAGGCTCATACGGGAATATGTGAGGTTTGAATAGTACTCGGGACTGGGTATTAACTTGTCTAAATCGATCATTCTCCCCCTGACTATGGGTACGAGGTCAGTTGACATTGGATATCCACTGGAATGGTACATTAACCCAGTAAAATACTTGGGGATATGCATTCACAAGGACCCACAAGTGATTATTAAAACGAACTATGGTAGGGCAATATCACAATTGGAAGAGCAGGTGGCCAGATGGATAAAATTATCGCTGTCTCTAGCGGATAGAATAGCATTGATGAAAAGGATAGTGCTCCCTAAGTTTTGATATTCAGTCACAAATATTCCCATACACTTAACAAAATATTTTTTCACAACACTTAGCTTATTATGAATTACATTGGCTTGGGTGGGGGAAAAAACAAGAATAAGGCGGGAAATAGTGATGCTCCCATATGAGCAGAGTAGGTTTACAGCCCCGGACTTACAATTATATTACTTATGTGCTCAGGCGCACTTCGCCTAATATTGGCAACAGGCTCCTGATTATACCCCACATGTAGCAGTAGAAGGGGTGCAGTGCATCCTGTGCCGCTCAAAGCCATGATCACAAATAATAGTACTGTTTTTGAACAAGGGTAAATAGATACAGTACAATGCACAGTACATGTGTGGAGAGAATTTGGTCAACGGGCGAGTAAAATCCCATTATAAGCATCAGCTATGCCGTTGTTGCATCATTCTATAATTTCTGTTACTAGAGAGGGTGGCTCACTCAGTAATTTACATACAGCGGGGCTTCATCAATGGGGGATGGCTAGCGGGAGGGGAAATTCATAGACTCCTCAGTGCTGCTCGCGGCTGGTGGGGGGTCCCCAATGTTGTTCATATACAGCAGACTTTGCGCAGCCTTGCGCACTTCATATCCACAATTTCCGGAAGAGCCACTGGCATTGGGGGCACTTCAATCGATTTACACAACAGAAGTACGATCAAAGCTTATTGCACGATTATATAACACTTCACAGAAAGACGCGCGGGAATCGGGTGATGGCCCTCTAGAGGAGGAATGCCATCCTCTCTCCGCCATTTAATTTGGAGGATTGGAAGACAGGTTGTACTTTAACATGTCCTATTACTTACCGGTAATCTTCATTACTCCGGGTCCCGTAGTCCTCGACACCTTCATACTTACAAGTGGAGATGACCATCTCCCAACAGAAAAAAACAAGAGGAATGCTGGGACACTAATACTGCCCCTCCCCCCGGGAGTACATAAGCAGTACTTACCCAGCAGCCCTCCTATACTTAACAAGCCCAGACAGGAATGCCGGCCGCCCGGGAGGGAGGGAGGGGCGTATGAAGGTGTCGAGGACTACGGGACCCAGAGTAATGAAGATTACCGGTAAGTAATAGGACATTACCCCCAGGTCCCTCCGTCCTCGACACCTTCATACTTACAAGTGGAGAATACCAAAGCAGAAAACCCGGCCTTCCGCACACATAAGCACACCCAGAAAACCACAACAAAAGCAGCCACCCAAGGGAGCACTGAGAAGGAGGAAGGAAGACCGCAGGAAACAGCCGGCCCGCAACCCAGAACGGGACAGCAGGGACAAGGACCAGAGACAAAGAAAAAAGGCCAGGGCACCAAGGAAAGGAGGCCACCAACCCGAGAAGCCGGCAACCGGGACCCGGACCAGGGCACCAAGCCCAGCCAAAACCAACCCACCGGAGAAGACCGCCAAGGCCAGAACCAGCAGGAAGGAACACACCGCCAGGCAGACCCACCAGGAAGACGAGACAACCTGGAAGAAGCCAAAGAAAGAAACGGCCAACAGAGCGCAGGCACAAGCACCCAGCCCAAAAAGGAAGGTCAAAAAGAAAGGACTCGAGCCCAAGAGACCCGAGGAGGAAACCCGGCCGAGGAGGCCCAGGAAGCAACATGCCCCCAGGAGCCGAACAGGATCGAGAACCCGACCCAAAAGACAGGGACAGGGAAGAAACCCAGAACCCAGCCGAAAGCCCACCAAACAAGGAGAGGCCCACAAGACCGGAAAACCAGCAACAAAGAAAACTCAACCAGGACGGGAACAGAAAACCCCAACCCCAAAGGGATGGAACACAAGGCAGGAGGGGAGCACAGAGCAACCAGGAAACCCCAGCAGCCGCCCAACGAGTCACTGAGGGCAGCACAAAGAAGGCGCCCAAAGACCCGGGACCGCCCAGGAACCCCACACCCAGGCCAGGCAAGCAGCAAGGGCAGGAGCAGCGGGAAAAAGAAAGCCCAGGGAGCACAGCACCCAGACCAGAACCACAAGACCCCAATCCAGCAATGCCAGAGAGGAGCCAAGCAAACCGCAAAAAAAGAGACCAACAAACACCAATAGAACCGGGAAGCCAGGACCAGAGCCAAGCAACCCGACCCCGCAGGAGGAACAGCAGGCCCAAGTAAACCCGGAGGAGAGCAGAGGACCAAGCAGCAGGAAACCACAGACAACCCTCAGCCAGGAGGGAGGGACCCGCAGAGGCACGAGCACCACAGAACAGCACCCCAACCAGAGAGGGGCACCCAAACAGACCCACACCGGGAACAAAGCCCGGGAAAGCAAGGGAGGAAGGAGCGAGCCAGGACCACAGAACCAGGAAAGAACCCAGAAAAGGCCGGCAACAAACCCCCAGAGCAGGCCAAAAAGGGACAGCACAGCCCGAAAACCCAGGAGGCACAGACCAAGGCCACACACAACCAGCAAGAAGCCGGAAGAACCAGAGCCAAAGAACTCCACACAGGCCCACAACACAGGGTAAACAAGCCCGGGAAGAGAACCAACAGCAGGAGAAGGCCCAGAAGGAACCACCAGAAGCGGCCCCAACTGTAGAACACCCCGCCAAGAACCAAAGAGAGAATAGCAAGGAAGCAGAGCCCAAAAAGGAGCACCACAAGCAGGAGCGGGAAGCAGCAGCAGAAACCTCAGCCAGGCACCCACCAAGGGAACCAGACGAGACCAGAACAACCCAGGGAGCAAACACCCCCAACAGCAGATGGACCAGGAAGCCAACAGCGCCCAGCAGCCCCAGAAGGCCAGGCAGGGACCAACCCGGCTCGACCAAGCACTACACTGAGCAGACAGCAGAGCACGGGGACAGCACACAAACCCGGACAACAGGAGGCATGACAGGAACCGGCAGCAGCCAGGAGGCCCCAGCCAGGAACAAACCAGGCAGGCACCACGGCAGAAACAGGAGGGGCAGACAGGAAACACAGAAAGCAAGCCAAAGGCAAGCCCAGGGGGAGCCAGCGCAGAAGCAGCCAGGCCAAGCACACAGAAAGGCCCCCGGATAACACCAGAAGCCCCAGGCCGGGGCAAAGGGAAGCCCACACCAACAGGAAGACCCAGGCAGGCACCCAAACAGGCACCAAGCAGGGAACAGACGAGAACAGGCCCAGGCAGGGCCGAAGCAGAACAGCCGCACCCAAGGCAGCACAAGCCACCCAAGTGCAGGCAGAGGGGACAGAGCACCCCAAAGAGCCCCCGGCATGACACAGGCAAGCACCCACCAGAGGAACCAGGCACAGCCCAAGGGGCGGGAGGAACAGGACCAGGAACCAGGAGCCCCAAAGGCGACCAACCACACAGAAGCCAGGAAGCGAAGAACCAGGACACCCAAGCGGAGCAGAGGCCACAACAGCCAGCCCGCTGCGGAGGCAAGGCCACATAGGGAGAACAGCACGGCAGGCCAACCGGAACCAGGGGAGTCCACAGGACCCCACCCCTTCATCGGCCTGAGGAGCAGGAACACCGACCCACCACCAGGCGGGGTAGGCAGCCCGAAGCATAGGGGGAACAGGCCATCGCCGAAGAAGAGAGGAACGCCACGCAGCAGAGAGCAAGGCGCAAGCAAGCACGCAGGAAAACCCCAACAACACAGGGAACCCCAGGAACAAGCAAAGGTAGAGCCAGCGAAAAAAGGAACCAGCCACCACAGAGGCGACCGGAACTCATGCCAATCCGAGGCAAGCCACCCAAAGGGAGCAGACCCTCAAAACGCCCACCATACAAGAACAGCAAGACCCGGGGCGGGCCAGCGGCAAGGCCGGGGACCAGGAACAAGCCACACAGGAGGCAAGCAGCGTGGACACCAGAGACAGCAGCAGGACACCCCAAAAGCAATATGGGACATAGCACAGCGCTGAATGCAAGTCCCCAACAAACCCCGGCACCCCCAGGAGGCACCGACCCAGGGACAAGACACACGCCAGAAGGCACACCCGTCAACATCCCAGGACCGGCAACAGCAGGCGAACAGAGGACCCACCAACACCGGACATCAGGAAAGCAGCGGCCGGACTCGAACTCACGGGCAGGAGTGCCAGCGACACCAGAGGCACAAGAAGGACCACGGAGCCCAGCGCCTCGCAACACCTATAAGAAAAAAGTGTGGGTGAAAACAGCCAGAGCGGGGGCCCACAACACCACAAGTTCCCCACCGAAAATGTGACAAAAACACGCATATAAGCAGCAAAGGAACAAGACACCACAGCGCTCCATGCCACATAAGCATGTCACATAAGCAAGCCAAAAAACAGAAGGCATACCAGGGTCGCAAATCCCCCCCTCCCCGGCCAAGCACAGAAAGCTCAGGGAAAAGTGGAGGCACTGCGCCCAGTACACCCAAAGCAAAGGAAAGGCACAGGGGCAGCAAAGGCACCAGTCGCGACACATGAGGACACATGAACACGCGCAAGGCAAAGGGTCAATAAGCGACCCGCCCAGAAGCACAGGATGCAGCATGTCATCGCCGAGACCCGAACCCGGTACACAAGACACGAGGTAGACCGCACCAGCCGGGAGGCCAACTCCTCACCCCACAGCAGAAGACACAGGCGGGCCAGCAAAAAGGGAGGACCAAAAACACATCAAGAATGGCGCCAACACCGTCCTGAAGGCACCGGAACAGAGGGCATGGAACTGGCACACACTCAACGTGCAGCAGCAAACGAGAGGACCAACACACAGCAAGAATGGCGCTAACACCCCTCAATGCATCGGAACAGAGGGCAGGGAATGGAAACAAAAGGAACGTCCCACACACAGCGCCTATAGTACCACAAGGACGGAAGAAACACAGCCCCGGACATCTGGCATAAACCCTCCTAATGAGACATCAGGAAAGAAGCACAGAACACCAGAGTCGGCCCTCGAACTGGATCAGAGGCCCCCGCATGCCTCGAACAGTAAACACTTCAGCGCTGCCAGCGGCGCTGCGTGGGAAGTCCACACTGCAGATTCAAACAGCGGCAGAGAGGGAGACCCTGCAGCCCCCCACCCTCCGGGGCAGGAAGAAAAGTGTCCAGAGCAGAGTGCCACAGAAGCGAGGCGAGGCGCCTGCAGATGCCAGCGCCGGCCTCTGAAACAGAAAGAACGGGCAGGAACCATACACAGGCAGGCAGCACCACAAAAACAGCCCACCAAGAGCGCCAGGCAGAAGAAAAAAGGGAAACCAAAATCGGGACTCACCAGGAGTGGGGGTCAACCCCAGGAACAAGGCCCCCACAACACCGTTGAGCAGAAGTCATCAGGAGCCCATCCAGCGACGCACGGCTCCACGGCCAGGCTCGGGAAGCCGAGCCCACGACCCGGAAGCAACCGGGAACTCCAGCACCAGCCACAAAGGGCCGGTAGGAGCACGTAGCACACAGCAAAGCCGGGCACTCTTCAATCCAAACACCGGCTCCAGAGAAAGACCGACACAAAGCAAGCCCGGCAGGCCAGGAGGCAGTACAGGGAACCCCGCACCCATACAGCCAGGCATCAGGGCGGGGGAAAAAGAGAAGCACCGCTACTCAAGCCCAGCAGGAGCAGCACCTACACACCATCAACACTGTCGACAGACAGAACAAAAGAACAGAAGGGCTGCTGGGTAAGTACTGCTTATGTACTCCCGGGGGGAGGGGCAGTATTAGTGTCCCAGCACTCCTCTTGTTTTTTTCTGTCGGGAGATGGTCATCTCCACTTGTAAGTATGAAGGTGTCGAGGACGGAGAGGCCTGGGGGTAATGGCAACTGACTGTGAATGAAAATCTTAGAATAATCAATTTCAAATATCTGCATCAAACCTATTATGCCCCTGCACAACTTTGTAAGTATGGATTGAAAGACAACGCATGCTGCTTAAGATGTGGGTCGTCGAACGCAGACTATAAGCACTTAGTGTGGGATTGCACTAAAGTGCATGCTTACTGGGTACAGGTTACTCACACTCTTACCAATATAGTCGAGGAGGTGGTGAAATGCACCCCACAAATGTGCCTATTGGGTCTTACCAAAAGCATAGAAACTATCAATCGGAAATAATTAGTGGCTATAGCGTTACTGTTAGCAAAACGGAGCGTTTCCCTTCATTGGGGTGGGAGACCTTCTCCCAAGCATGATAATTGGATGCAGGACATGGCATATTGCAGAGATCAACTTGCGAGTTATGCAGAGGAATTGCCAAAAGCTTCTAGGCCGAGGGATTTGTGGGTCCCGTTCACTTCCTATTTACTCTGTGTATCAACCGACTAGATTATATGAATTTATTAGTTAAGGATCCATTGTCATTGCCAAAAATCTGTATAAAATGGACTAAATGTACATGTATACTCGTTGTACTGTAAAATCATGCTCACTATTGCTTTGTAATTGCGTATCAGTATTGATGAAATTGTTTGTTGTTTGTATTTTTGAAAACTGAATAAACAAAGTAAAAGAAATTAAAAAGTTGGAAAGCAGAAAAGAACACCAGCAAATCTCTTTCTGGATTTGGGGAAGGGATACCTCTAAGAGAAAAATGTTTTCCACATGGAAAAAAACAAAGAACAAAAAGCAATTTCACAGCAGAGCTGGCTTTCAGCAATGAGTAGTTTTACCCTATAAACAATTCAGTATAGTTGACAAGCAAGTTTTGAATAAATCACCATGCATATTCAGTTGTACATCTGAAGCATGACTGGAGCAGATTTCCAAATGTGTGACTGGTAAATTATGTGAATAGTTAAAAATTGTAAACCTGCATCTACCACCAGGAGTAATTTTTTTTTACAGGATTTAAGGTTTCAGACATTCGCCCCCAGTCACAGATCTGGGTTGAATCCTTCATCTTTCTTTAGCTCTCTTTGCCACCTCACTTCAGACACAGCTATATGCAAATCAGTCTTGACCCTGTGCTTCATGGGAACAGTCGAGCCCGAACTGCCAAGCCAGGTCTTTCCTGAACCAGAAACAAGCTTCCTGGGACCGGTTTTGGGGTAACACCCCTCATCAGACAGGCAACTTGAATCCACTGGCAAAGTGAGCAAGGAACCCACGTCTGGGTATACCCTGCCAACTTAGGGCAAACAAATCAAACACAAGGAAGTTATGGACTGTGCGCTGAAGCTTTTCTGACACTCACCCCCAGTCACAGATCTGAGTTGAATCCATCATCGTTCTTTAGTTCACTTCGCAACCTAATTTCAGACCCAGCTATATGCAAATCGGTCTTGACCCTGTACATTATGGGAACAGTCCAGTCCGAACTGCCAAGCCAGGTCTTCCCTGAACCGGAAACAAGCATCCTGTGGCTGGTTTTGGGGTAACACCCCCTCATCAGCCAGACTAGCTTGAATCCAGTGGCAAAGTGAGCAAGGGATCCAAATCTGGTTATACCCTGCCAACTTAAAGCAAACAAAGCAAAGACAAGTTTTGCTACAAAACTGATACATTGTCTCCTTTGCCTCAATCGGAACCAACGCATCGCCCTTCCACACCGACGTAGAGGCTGTTCGATGACAGTGGTTCTACAGCCTGTCCTCCATCATGGTTAGCCTGGACTTTGGATTTGAGCCAATCCCTCACGACCTCAAGTAACATTTTGATCTCTATTGACTTCTAAGCATTTATTTTTCATTTAATCTTTAAATATGTATATCTCGACTTCTAGTAATTAGAAGATTTTTGTCATTTTGGTCTTGGTTTGCTCAGTTAAATATTTTCAGTTTTTTCTAAACCTGTATGGAGTCTTTTGTGGATTGTGTTACTGTATTTGTGTGTTGCATGAATGCTTTACACATTGCCTCTTAAGATAAGCCTGACTGCTCTGTACCAAGCTAACAGTTGTTGAGCACAGGTTATTTTTTAGTGTGCATCTAGCTTACCCTGATTAGAGTGGTAGTCCCTTCCTGGTCTGGGTGCATACCTCAGCCAACCAGGATACCCATTTCTAACATTGGCGATCAGTGGTGAGGATTGGACTTGGGGTTTGTGCAACACCATATAGTAACTCAGTGTTTTTTTTTAACGTTATTTTTCGTTTTTACCCAGTTACAGCAATACAGTGTTGTTCAGTCACTGCCAATCACAATGATAAGTTGTGAAAGCAGAATTTTATACACAAATATCTTACATATATCATTTGGAGCTTCCAGATGCCTGCAATACTATATCAATCAGAAGTCGGTCCCAGTAGCCTCACCCGATGCTCCGTTCAATTATCATCAATACAGTCACCTCCTAGTGTCCCTTCCCAACTCCAAAAAATCAAACCTTAACCGTCATCATGGTAACAAAGGGCAAAAGAGGAGTGACCCAGTGTGTTTGATACAGTTCGGTAGTTACCCCATGCTCTCTGGAACCATTCCCTTCTCCAATTGAGAGAGTGAATTCTGTCGCGTTGCCTCCACATACACTTGATATGGGCCCCATATGTCCTTAGGACAATATGAACTCGGCATCATGCTAGCATACACTTCACTATTGACATTGCAATTTGCTAGGCTGCGCAGCCATCTCTTCAAAGTAGGGGCAGCTCCATGGCCCCAGTGCAATGCCATTTCCCTTTTAGCAAGTAGTAAGCCCAGAGACGCAAATCGCCTGACCTTTTTGGGAAAATGAACTGTGTACCCCAGCAGTGCTACTTCTACTGTGGGGATAACAGTCAGGTTAGTCATGCCTCCCAGTGCGATGTGAACTTGCTCTCAATAGGTCCTTAGTTTGGGACATGTCCAAGCTTCTGTGTGCGAAATCTGCGTACATTTCTGACAATTATGGGATCTTGACAGGTCGAGTCTGTGAGAATGGGCTGGGGTAAAATAAGTATAGCGTAGGAAGTTAAAGTGGAGAAGTTTGTGCCTGCTGTTAAATGGAATATCTTTCGTGACTGCACAGCACTTCTCCCATTGTTCGTCAGTGATGGCGTGGGCTAAGTCCTTCTCTCATGCAGCTCGTATTTTGTCATCATTTACCGGTGTCAGTTTGGCAACTTCTTTATAAAGTTTGGATGTGGGGTGGGCACCAGTCTCGTTTTCTATGAGCAATGTCAAGGGCTTGAAAGCTATGGTTCTAAAGGGTAGGTAGGCAGAGCGGCACGCAGCGCAGCATGAAGTTGCCCCAATATTAAGTTGTGCATAAAGGGTAGCTCTTAGAAATGTACAACTTCAGATATCAAAAAGATGTGTCCCTCCGGGTATAGATCTCCCATCTTGGAGAAGTCAAATTTGGCCAAGGTGCGTTGCACTAATTTCTCCCCTGTTATGTGCAGGCACGGAGTGTTGGGGAGAAGCAAGGCTGATGAATGCAATATGGCGGCTCTGGAGAGTTTACACAGCTTACCCCACGCCCAGCAGGTGGTGGAGACCTTCTGTATGTCAGAATTTGCTTTTCCAGCACTTCGGCATACACTTCAATCAATTGCGGTGCCAGGATGTCCTTGTAAGCCTTATAAAAATCTCCAGTGAAGTCATCTAACCCTGGGGCTGAGGAGCCATGGAGAGCACCAGTGGCGCACAGCCAAGAAGTCCTGCATGTCCTTCTCCAAGAACACCAGTGCAATTTCGGAGAGGTAGGATTCTTGTGCTGTGAGATCACTCCCCAGTCTAGTCTTGTACAGGAACGAGAAATAATCAAAAAATGCATCACGCATCCCCGTGGTGGAGGTGTGTGTCTCAGCATCTAATGAGTGTAGTTCGGAGATGTATGCACTACCATAAGGGGGCTGGAGCATCTGCAAAAAAACTCTGCCGGGGTCTCACCCTCTCCATATCTATGGGCAGACAGATATTTGCTCAAAAATAGTACCTCGTGGTTCGCAGTCTCGCGAAACTCAACCAGAAGGACCAATCATTGTCCTTCCATGTACGGCCCTATTGCATGGAGTGTTTTGGAATCCAAGTCTGTGGGCCTTGTTCTATTCGGGCTAGTGTGTTGCGGAGGTCTCTAAGTACTCCTGCATGTTTTGAAATACATACACCCCGGATATAAACCTTAAAACCCTCCCAGTGTACAGCCCAAGTGTCTACTGAGCCTGTGTTGATGGAGAAATAGTCCTCAATGGCTTCCCATACCTCTGTGTTAAAGAGATCGTCTAGAAGGGCTCGACTGGGGAATCGCCATTGTCTCTCATACCCCTCTGGATGAGGCACCCCGAGGAGGAGCTGTACTGGAGAATGGTCAGAATAGGTCCTTGGAAGCGTTGTTAGGGACCGGAACCATCCGGCCATGCCTGGGGAAATGTGCCAAAAGTCTATCCTGGTCCAGGTATAGTATTGCCCAGAATAATGAGTGTAGTCAGTGTGTGTTGGATTATGATGTCGCCAAATATCTAGCGTCGACCAGCAATAAAAAATATAACAGAAAGATCCAATATATTATCCCATCTTATTACACAAAAATGTAATTTGACAATCACTGCAAAGTTATCAGGTACCAGAATTTGAAAAGAGTTTGACACCGGCATCCAAGCCACTGTGTAGCAGAGATGCCCCCCCCCAGCCCCTGAGCGATTGTTGTTTTGCTTATAAGCATGGCAGAATTCTTGCGCTTCTGTAGGAGTGTTGAATATGCGGGCCCGACTGCCCACATCTATCCGCAGCTTTGCGGGGTACAGCATGCCATACTTCAGGCCCAGGTTTCTGAGAGTAGCCTTCACCCCATTGTACTTGCGGCAGGCACCCTGCACCATCACGGTGAAGTCTGGATAGAGGGACAGTTTAGAACCCTGCCAGATGGTGTTGCCAAGCTCCCTGGCAAGGCGCAAATCGGTGTCCCAGTCCCTAAAGTTCATCACACAGGCAACATGGGTCTGAGAGGGCATCCTGGACGTAGGGATCTGGTTGCCCGTTCTTACAAAAACTCTGGGGTGAAGGCTTCCTTTCCAAACAGACCGAACAGTAGATTCTTGACCAAGACATGCAGACAGCCAGCGTAAGTGGACTCAGGGACTCCTAAAATGCAAATGTTATTGCACCTACTGCGCGCCTCCAGGTCCTCATTCTTTACAGTTACCTCTTTTAGTCGGTGCTCAACGCGTTCCAGACATTTCGAGGACTGCACAGTACTATCCTCAATGTCTGAGATTCGCGCCTCAGCCACCGTGAGTTGCCGGTCGTAGACCTGAATCTTGGTACCCATGTCTGCCAGGTTCCTGTCCAATGTGTCGAACACCCATCCAGGGCCTTGAAGCCAGCCCTCATCTCCTGAAGTATGGCCGCAGACTTCGCCAGGAGTGTGTCCGGGTGTTTTGTACCTAGCGCGCTGTCCGCCATGCCCGTGTAATCCTCAGTGGCCTTGTTGGTAATCTTCTCAAAAGGCAGGGTCTTTTGTTTGGGGTCTTTACAGCACATGTCACGGGACAGCAGCGCAGCAAAGCAGCCGCAGGGGTTAACACCAACAGGCAATGTGCGAGTGTCAGGCCAAGCTCCAGGGGGCAAGTCAGAGAGTCACGGTGGGATGCCGCAGCTCGGGCCATGCTTGGCGTGATTAGTGATAGCAAAGTGAGTAGGCAAGGCCAGGCTGTAGGGGAGACACAGCCAGAGACTAGCAACGGGAGATGGCCCTGCACAAATTTCTCAGCATCCCTATAGGAAGTTGCGATATCCTTTTTGGCTGGGTGGGATGGAGTCAGAAAGCAAAAGTCTCAGTACTCATTCCCAGACAACGCCTTTGAGGATGGTAGGCTCTGTCTCCTGGGGTCGGAGAACTCCCCGATGTAGCTTTGTGCTGTCCAGAAATGCGCCCTTGTCAATGAGGAGCAGGAGATCAACCACATTGGGGAGAAAGGAGTGGCCAAAGAGGGGAGAAGCCCAGTAGGAATATGGCACATTACCAGCAACTGGAAATGGCCGGGAGCAGCTGCTGACCCTCTCGGGCTTCAAATGCACAGGGAACAGGTGGAAGCTCCTGAGCTCGCAGGCACATCAAAGATTGTTGGGAGTATGGGCAGTGCTGCTGTGGGGTCAGTCACGTCAAGCAGAGGATCGCTAGCGACCCACCCCTCCCATCGTCCACCCCGAGCCGCCGTCCTTTAGGCGGCCTGTAAGCACATTGTGGGCCCTGTCCCCACGAGGCTTTGGAAATGGCAAGTGGACGCTTGTGGGGCCCAGGCAGGACCAGATGCTCCTGTACACAGACCCCCCTCGTGGCGTAGTAGGGGAGGTACACCGCCGCAGCCTCGAGGCCTGTTTCTCTGCCCCCGCGACGCACATAACTCAGCACCTGCTCCCTCCATATAAATCTTCGAATCTGGGCTCCATCTAGTCCATGGCGCTCTGGGCTCCAAATAATATTCTCCGCCCCTCAGCTTGCCTGCGCTAGATATCAGCTCCAGTGGCACCTCTCAGCCCCGGAGTCAGCTCATTACACTCCGGGCTACGTCAGCGCTCCAGTACCGGCGAATCTGTGGCAATTGCAGCGCTCATTACTGGGGATAACGCCAATTAGCTGAATCGAGCGGTGCAGATTCAACAACAAGTGGCCATCTTGGTCGCTAGCATGGCCACGCCCCCATATAGTTACTCATTGTTCACTACAAACCCTGTACGGAAACCAATTTGAGCCATTTTTAATTATCCATGGTCTGACATTCTTTTGATTTTTCCAAAGTCCTTTTACCCAAGTCCCATTTTTCTCTACAATGTCTGTGGTCCTACCTGGCAATATGGATTTAAAGCTGGCCAAACTGTTGGCATACACAGTTGCCCAGCTTAAGCTGTTCTGCCAGGAGAAAGGGGTGCCCAGTGCCAACAAGGCAGAGCTTCAGAAAGCCTTGAAAAAATGAGTAGAGGCCTATGGATCCCTCAGATTGCATCAGACAGCAGGTTCAGCCTGGTTCTGGTGGTTCATGCCACTAGGCCTCCAGAGGCAATCCCTCTGAGAGCTATGTACCTGCAGTGACAAAGGCCCGGATGGGAATTTTTCCCAAGTGGGTTTCCCGAAAAAGAAAAAATGTTGTGTTTGACAGGGGCACAATCTTCATCTCTGCTTATATGTTGTCAATATGGAAGGAGTGTGGGGTAACATGAAGGTTCTCTATCCCTGACCATTCACAAAACAATGGGCTTGTTGAGAGATTCAACAAGACCCTGAATGACATGGTCAGAGGCTTGCCTGGGGCCCTGAGAAAAAAGTGGGATATGGTCTTACTATGCCTGTCGTACGCTTATTGAGAGGTGCCACAGAGAGGAGTGGGCTTCAGCTCCTTTGAACTGTTGTACGGGCACCCAGTCAGAGGACCTCTCAGTCTGGTAAAAGAAGGGTGGAAGCAAGCTCCCAGAAAAGTATCCAAGAATATAGTAAGCTACATGCTGACCCTCAGAAGCCAGATGGCTAAGTTATGGAAGCAAGCTTGCGGTAACCTTAAAGTCAGCCAGGAAGTCATGAAGGAATGGTAAAACAAAAATTCTACCACTGTAGAATTTGAACTTGGTCAAAAAGTATGGGTGATGAAGCCGGTAGAGCCCAGGGCCCTACAGGAGCGCTGGAATGGGCCCTATGAGGTGATTGAAAAGAAGGGTGAGGACACATACCTGTTGGACCTGAAGAACCCTAGATAATCCGAGTGAATGCTGCATGTGAATCGCCTCACGCCACACTTGGAAAAGTCTGAGCTCACCATGCTGTTGCTGACTGATGAAGAAGAGGAGAGTTAACCTCTCCCCGAAGTTTTGGACTTCAAGGAGAAGGATGGGTCTGTGGAAGGAGTAATCCTTAGCCCCACTCTAACACCCAAACAACAGAGAGACTGCTACCACATGTTGGGGCAATACTCTTCTCAGTGCTTCCATATCCCTGGGACTACCCACCCGTGTACCTATGATATAGACAAAGGGGACAACATCTCAGTTAAAAATAAATCTTACAGGTTGTCAGATATGGTGAGGTCCAGCATTAAGGCTGAATTTTCCAAAATGCTGGAGTTGGTGGTGATAGAACTCTCCAATAGCCCCTGATCCAGTCCTGTGGTTTTAGTACCAAAAGCTGCCTCATCGGGCACCACAAGTGTACTGATGCTCTGTGTGTATTACAGAAGGCTAGGTTCTGTGACAAAGACTGATGCTCACCCCATACCCTGGGCTAATGAGCTGATTGATTGGTTAGGGACTGCCCAGTATCTCAGTACCTTCGAACTTGCATCAAGGTACTAGCAGATCGCCCTAACAGAGGGAGCAAAGGAGAGCTCGGCCTTAACCACTCCAGAGGGCCACCACCAGTTCACAGTGACGCCCTTTGGATTAAAGAACACCCCTGTCACCTTCCAGAACCAGGTCCTGGCTGCCATGGAGGCCTTCTCTGCTGCTTATTTGGATGATATAGCTGTCGTCAGTAGCAGCTGCAAGGACCACCTTTTTCATCTCCAGGAAATGCTTTAGGCTCTGCAACAGGCAGGTCTGACTCTTAAGGCAAGTAAGTGTCAGATAGGGCAGGGGTTTGTTGGGTACTTAGGACACCTGATGGGCAGGGGGAAGGTGCAACCCCTTCTTGCCAAGGTAAAAAACATCATGCCCTGGCTGCCCCTAATACCCATACTGAGGTCAGAGCATTCTTGAGCCTCACTAGGTACTTTAGGAGGTTTGTCATGGTATTTGGCACCATTAATGCCCCTTGATTGAGCTGACGTTGAATAAGCAGCCCAGGAATGTGATTTTGACAGAGACATGTGAATCTGCATTTGACTGCCTAAAGCAAGCCATGTACCCACCACCTGTGCTCAAGGCCCCTGGATTCTCGTAGGAGTTTATCCTTCAGACAGATGCATCAGAGCATGGCATAGAGGCAGTACTATCCCAATTTAATGAGGAGCGCCTAGACTGTGGGAGAGGAAGGCGCTGTAGCCCTCCTCTCCCACAGGTTGCTCTCCAGGGAACAGAGGTGGAGTGCTATTGAAAAAGAGAAGCGTTTGCTCTGGTCTGGGGTGGAAGAAGTTGAGACCATACCTGTTTGCCAGTCAGTTCCTGATTCAGACTGACCACCGGCCCCTTGGGTAGGGGCATGCAAAGGAGGGGTGAGAATCCAAAACTGTTGCAGTGGTCAATTTCCCCACAGGGTATGGACTTCAGGGTGGAACACAGACCAGGGGTAGACCACACCAATGCTGATAGTCTATCTAGGTTCTTCAGCCTTAGTGATAAGAACTCGCTAGAGATTGGTAGATCCCCCACTTTCAGCTGAGGGGGCACGTGTTAGACATGGCATCCTTAAGGTAGTCTTCCCCAGGACAGTTTGTCTTTTGCCTCCGCATTTTGATGATTCTTTCTGTTGGCCTTAGGACTCTGAGCACTTTACCATTGCTAACAAGTGCTAAAATGCATGTGCTCCTCCTCTAAACATGATGACATTGGTGTATACCTGATTGACATATTTGCTGTACTGGTAAGTCCCTTGTAAAGTAGTATAGCATTTATCCCGGGGCTGTACTTCAAATGCTACTAGTCAGCTGCAGCACTCCTTGTGTCACCCACAGATGTAGCCTTTGAAACCTGTCCCAGTCCTGCCACTGCAGTGCCTGTGTGCGCAGTTTTCTGCCACATCGACTTGGCATTTAAAACTACTTGCCAAGCCTTAAACTCACCTTTTATTACATATAAGTATTCCCTAAGGTAGGCCCTAATTAACCTTAAGGGCAAAGTGCTATGTAAGTAATAGGTAGGACATGTACTTTTATGTTTTGCATATTCTGGTAGTGACAAACAGCCTATTTCGATTTTCCCTACTGTGAGACCTACCCCTCTCATAGGCAAGTACTGGGAACACCTAAATACACTTATAAGCTATAATTCCTGATCAGAGTGGAGTTCCTTTATCATGTTTCATATATTTGAAATGGTAAGGGTAAATCCTCCTTACTGGTGAAGGTGAATTTAACATTACTCTTTTAGAAATGACACTTTTAGAAAGTGTACTTTTCTCTCTACTTACTGCTCTTTGTGTCTGACAGCCTGTCTCCTATACACTTCTGGGTTGGGTGACAGCTACTTTGTGCTTTCCATCTAGACAGCAACAAACACAAGAAGCTGAGGCTCACCTGCATTTTGAGAGCTCATCGGCATTCTGATGGGTCTTCCTGGGCGGCGAGAATGGGAGGGACTGATACTTACTCTTCAATAGGGAGTGTCCTGTCCACCCACAAAACACTGATTTCACCCCCACAGATAGCTTGGAAGACAGGACTAGGTTGAAAGGGATCCTTGTGAATTTCAGAGAGTTGCTTGGAAGTCATCCCCTACATCAAAGGTACTTTTGGGTATAAGCACTGAGGGCAGACTTAAAAGAAACGGACACATTTGTAAAGACGCGTCAGTTTACCTGCGCCTCCATATGAAACCCTTGCGCCACCATGCATACGCCGTATTTACAATAAGGCACACAACCTTCTACTAGATGCGCGCTCGACCTCCCTGTTACTCACTGAAACATTGTTGTCTGACTCCTCTAATCCCACCATTGCATCTGCCATTCCTTCAGGTTATAAAATTATGAGGAGAGACCTCCCAGCCGGGAAAGGTGGAGGAACCACTATTGTTTTTAAACAGGATTTGGAATGGACCTCTATCTTATTTGGCCAGTAGAAGGCGCGGAATGCCTGGTTTTCCGCTGTACTCATCAATGCATTGCCGCGATTTTAATCTATAGACCGCCAAGCGTATCTAGCAATTTCATTAAGACTCTACAGGAATGCATTACACCGCTTGCCCTCAGATATAAACACCTTCTCATCTTGGGGGACATTAACTTACACATGGATAAGCCTGCGGATCCTCATGTGACTGCTTTGTCAGAAACAATGGCAGCATGTAATCTAATCCCTTTCATCTCTGCTCCTACACATAATTTGGGACATAATTTGGATCAAATCTTCTGTAATACGGATTTGGAAACTGATCCTCCAACCCCCTTAACCTGGTTGAATCACTTCCTTGTCAACTTTAGGATATCAGACACAGGGAAAACCATCCCACCTGAGATGAAAGCGACTGAGCATTACTAGAGAGCTCTCAACAAAATATCTCTGCCATCTCTTCGGGGGTCATTGGATTCTGCTGTCCCTTCTTTTTTGGACAATCCTGAATTGGATGTCTGTGCTTTAGAATCATGGCTCAAGATTAACATTGATGCAGTCGCCTCATTTACCTCACGCACTTCTAGGAGAATCTGTTGCTCTGCTATTTGGTTCAACGAATCCTTGCAAGTAAGCAAAAGCAAATGTAAAGGCCTCAAAAGAAAGTGGCACAATCACTATATTTCTAAGGATAAGATCATCCATAAGGCAGCTTTAAAATCTCATTATCAGAAGGTGAAAATGGCCAAGATAAGCTATCTGCAGACCAAGGTTGCTTCCACTAACAAGGACAAGGACACTTTCAGCTTTGTAAAGTACTTTACAGCACCTGAGGCGGCCAAAAAGGAAGCCCCGCACCCGGCGGAATGGACCAGCCAGGTGACCCGCTCCTTTCATAATAAGATTATGATGATCCATCAGTCCTTTTTCTGGGAGACTGAGGGTGACATGCCTTCTCCTCACATCTCCGATGGAATAAGCAGGCCCCAGTCTGCCCGACACTTTCACAATTGCCATCTATGTTGCATTTCCCAGCTAGTGAATCGGATGTTTCACTTGCATACCTCAAGGGCCTCAAGTCGGGCTCACCAGCAGATGCATGCCCAGCTAAATTATTACCTGCCATAGCATCCACAATTAACCAATCAGTCAATAAGGTACTGAACTCCTATCTCTCTACATGCATTGTGCATACCTTTGGAAGCAGGCAAAAATCCTGCCACTCCTTAACAATCCTAACATGGACCAGAATGTTCCCATGAATTATAGGCCTATCTTACTTCTTCTCGCCATCTCCAAGGTGTTGGAAAAATATGTTAATAAAGCGTTCACGGAGTATGCTGAAAGTCACAATCTCTTGCACCCCACTCAATCTGGCTTTAGAGCTAATAATTATGTATTTATTTATTTATTTTTGAGATTTATACAGCGCGTACAATTGCCCGTAGGCGTCTCGGTGCTAGAAACTTTGAATGTATTCCCGAGGTTAGGCCGGTAACTATTCTTGATCAAACAGCCAGGTCTTTATCTTTCTGCGGAAATGCATCAGGGATGGGCTGTCTTTGATGGAAGCTGGCAGGGAGTTTCATAACCTGGGAGCTGCCACAAGGAAGCGTCTATCGCCCCAGTTAACTGTTTTTGTTCGTGGTATTTGAAGGATTTTAAGGTTGTTAGATCGGAGCAATCTTATGGAGGACTGGAATCTGAGATGGGATTTCAGGAAATGTGGACCACAGTTGTGCAGTGCTTTATAGAGTATGCACAGCGCTTTAAACTTGATCCTGTATCGAATCTTGAGCCAATGCAGGTCTCTTATAGTCTCAGAGATTATTGAGAACTTTGGGATTCCAACCAAGAGGCGGGTTGCAGCATTCTGGATGGTCTGCATTTTGTTGGTCACTCTTGCTTGGGCGTTGATGAATAAGCCGTTACAATAGTCAAGAGATGACAGCACGAGGGCGCTTACCAGCATCTTACCTGCTGAGGTTGGTAGAAACGGCATGATTTTCTTGATCAGCCTAAGTTTGTGATGGGCTGTTGCTGCTATTTTATTCGAGTGGGCCATGAAATTTAATTTATCGTCAAAAATCACCCCCAGATTTCTGACGGTGATGGCTGGTGTAGGTGGTGTTCCGTGCGTAGGGGGCCACCAGGTGTTTGACATCCAGGGGAGAGATGTCCGAATATTACGACCTCCGTTTTTTCAGCATTTAACTTTAGGCAGTTAGAGGCCATCCACTCACCGATCACCCGCATGCCCTCTTGGAAGTTTTCAGCTACGTTGTCTCCATTCCCGTTGATGGCCAACACAAGCTGGGTGTCATCTGCGTACGAGGTAAGGATCATCCCATAGGCCTTGATGACAGAGGCCAGGTCCGACACATAGATATTGAATAGTGTCGGACTAAGGGATGAGCCTTGGGGAACCCCACACGGTAGTGACAGCTTGTGCGATTGGAAGGGCCCCAGTGTGACCACCTGTGATCTACTGGCCAAGAAGGAGGAAAGCAGATTTCTACCCATGTGGCGGATGCCCAGGTTTTCGGCACGGTCGACCAGGATCTTGTGGTCGACAGTGTCGAAGGCCGCCGACAGATCGAGCAGTACGAGTATTGCTGTACCTCCCTGGTCCCGGATCACTCTTATGTCCTCTGTAGCTTTTATTAAGGCAGTTTCGGTTCCGTGGAACTTGCGGAAACCAAATTGGGTGTTGTCCAGTAGTTGATGTTTTTCTATGAACTCTGAGAGTTGTGAGTTCATAGCCTTTTCCACTACCTTGGCTAAAAAGGGGAGACTGGCTATGGGGCGGTAGTTTTTTGGTTGGTCCTTTTCCAGATTAGCTTTCTTAAGTAGGGGTTTGACCAAGGTGTTTTTAAGGGAGTCTGGGTATATCCCAGTTCTGAACATTGTGTTGCAGATTGATACAATGTCAGGGGAGAGATAGTCCATGATCGGACAAATGACTTTTAGAGGGCAAGGATCTAATGCTGAGCCTGATTTGATTGTGGCCGTTATTTCCTTCATTTGTGTTTCTCCAAGGTCTAAGAACTGAGAAAGTTCGATATTGTTAGTCCCGTTGTTAGATGTGGGGGGGCTGATTACTGTTTTTGTGGAGAATGCTTGATATATATCATTCACCTTTGTGAAAAAGAAATCAGCCAGAGAATCACAAAAGACTTGGGATTGTGGAGGATTCAGGTCCGGTGCGTTTCCCGCTAAAACCTTAGTTATCTCGAAAAGTTTTTTACTTGAGTTTTTAGCAGAATTGATTTGTTCAGTGAAATAGGATTTTTTTGTCTCGACTATAAGGGCTTTGTATTGTCCGAGTGCTTCCTTATAACTGGTCTTGCTTTCAGCGCTGTAGGATCTGCGCCAATGTCTCTCCCTGTTTCTACAGAATTGCCTCTTAATACGGAGCTCCTCTGTAAACCATAGGGCTGATGGCGTTGCTCTATTTCTAGAGAATTTTTTAGTTGGGGCTAAGGAGTGGGTGGCGGTACCTATCCACTCCTGAAATTGTCGTGTGGCCAAGTTTGGATCAAATGTTGAGTCAGGACGAGTTTTTTCAAGTAGGCTCGTTAGCTCAGCGTGATCGATGTCCTTCCAAACTTTAATAGTTTGTGGTTTCGATACAGAGTGGGGTCTGAGTCTATTTAATGTGACTGATATTTTTATTAAAATGGCGAAGTGGTCGGTCCATGGCATTGGTAAGGTATCTATTATATTAACGCCTTGCATATTAGTAAAAATGCCATCTAGCGTGTGACCGGCTATATGGGTGGGGGTGGTTACCAGTTGCCGAAGACTCATAGTGTGCTTGTCTGATATCAAGGAATGGGTATCTTTGTCAGCTGCATTCTCAAGATGGAAGTTCAAATTGCCCAATAATGTAAATGAGTCTTCCAGTGCTGGAGCTTCTAGTATTGCATCCAGATTTGCTAGAAAGTTGGTACGAGAGCCTGGTGGTCGATATAGGAGGATGACTTTAAAATGAACGATGGGGTGAGTTTAAGATCGAAAAGAAGGGCTTCGCAGGAGGTGGAGTGGATGTGAGATATTCTGACCGTTATGTGGTCGCGGGCGATGATGGCTAGTCCTCCTCAGCGCTGCTCCACTCTATCTAGGCGATAGGCGTTATAGGCTGGGGGGGTCGCAACTGCCATGTCAGGATCAGATGCTCCATCCGTCCGTGTCTCCGTGAGAAAGAGACAATCAAGGTTGTTGTTGATAATAAGATCGTGTATTTCTTGCCGGTGCTTGACAAGGGATCGTGCATTGATTAGTGCAGCGGTGATGTCGGAAGACATCGATGCAGTGACAGCATGTGTTTTGATTTTTTCATTCGTTATCTGTAGCTTCACGTTGCAGTGAGGACATGTAAATTTTGTGGTATCTGACCATAAGTGTGGATTATATTGAGCGCAGTCTGTGTTAGGCGTGCGCAGTGCCATCAATGTGGATTTGGGGTAGATGTGGGGAGCCTGTCGCGGAGATTGATCAGAGGTTCTGGCCCTTGGCCCGGTCTCGGCACGTACGAGCACAGACGAGTACTGAAACAGCTCTGTTGGAGGTGACGGAACATCTCAAAGATAAGCTTGATCAGAGGCCAGAGCGATTCTCATACTACTCGATCTGTCGGCGGCGTTCGACACGGTGCCACACATGATGCTCCTTGATGGACTGAGGAACATGGACATCGCAGGTCTGGCACTAGCCTGGATAACATTCTATCTGAAGGATAGAGAACAAGAAATATGAACTCCCCCTTTCACAGCCACCATGCCCATCATGGAGAAAGGAGTCCCTCAGGGTTCTATCTTGAGCCCAACACTTTTTAAGTTATATATGTCGCCCCTAGCACCCTTGGTGGAGGCAAATGACCCAAAGATAATTTTGTATGCTGACGTTACTCAGCTGATGTTTTCACGCAACAAAGGCAAAGACTTCGACGGGAACACAATCAGATCCTGCCTCACAAAGGTTTTTAAATGGCTGAAGGTTAACCAGCTCAAGTGCAACCCTGATAAATCAGAGGTTGTTTTCTTTGGACTGCCTTCTGTGTGCAATTGGAGCCAATGGTGGCAGGAGGAATTGTACCCCCAAGCGTCTCCCAATCAACAGTTACAAATCTGGGTCTCTATATTGATAATTCTTTCTCTATGAGTTACCAAGTATAGGCCCTGGTGGGAACCTGTTTTGACCTACTCCGTATGCTGAAAGAATTCCTCCCTCTCATTTCACCGAACTCAAGGAAGATAGTGGCTCAGTCCGTTGGTTATGTCTAGATTAGACTATGCCAATGTCCTATACTTGGGCCTGCCAGACTACCTTCTTCAGCGCCTTCCGGTGGTGCAAATCTCAGCGGCCAGGGTGATTCTCAGTGTGGAAACATATAAAATTCAAGGCCATGGGTATATTTTTTAAAGCCCTCCATGCTAAGGGAGCCGGATACCTTACATAGCGTGTTTGTCACTGTGCACCATTCAGATCGCTAAGATCATCCTCCTCTGATTTTGCCTGCATCCCCAAGGTACGCTTGGCATGCAGGGGTGGTAAATCTTTCTGCTTCCTGGGTGCCCAAGCATGGAACAAAGTTCTGGCAGCATTGAGAGCAACCACTGATCTGACAACCTTCAAGAAACAGCTGACAACATGGCTTTTTAAGAGTTAAGTTGTCCTCGGGTGCAGTCATGTGTGAACCTCCAGTGCCGGGACACTCCTGATGGAGTAGTTGTGTGCTTTATAAGTTCAGCTCATTCATTCATTCACACCGTGGCGGAACGATTGACAGATGATACAGAAATTCTGACGCATTTCTTGACCCAAAAGTGATACATTGTTGGAGTTACTCATTAAAGTGACGCATCTCAGACAATGCACCACAACAGATAGGTGAGTTCCATTTAACCCCTTCCCTGTGGGGCCAATTCCCCCACTGTGCAGGGGGGTGGGGGTGAGCGTGGCACCGCTGTCCTCGTGACGTGACCAGGCCGTCATGAGTCACAATGGAGCTGTGCTCATGACGGCCTGGTCTTGTCACGACCCCGCCCACTCATTAATTCTCCTGCAGAGGCAGGGAATTGACCGCGCGTGGGTGGAGCGGCACCATTATGATGAGACTAGGCCGTCATGAACACAGCTCCACTGTGACTCATGACGGCCTGGTATCTTCATGAGCACACAAGAAGTTAAAAACCCTTGCATCATTTCTTATGCATGGCCTGACAGGCGTAGGGATTTTGATGCAGTGAAGGCGTAAAGTGAAGCAGTGAAATGTTTCAAGGCGTCAGTTCTACATGACTTTTTGCATGGGAATGCCCACCTTGCATACATTATACTTGATGCAGGGATAATGTGATGCAGGGCTTTACAGCGTAATGCATCTCCCTAGATATGTAACATTGTATATGGTTCGCAATGTGGCACATTGTTTGCATCGACGCTGCGTCACAAACAGTGATGCAACGGCAGAGCAAAAGTGTTGCAAGGGGCTTGTAAATCTACCCCTAAGTCTCTGAACCTCTGAAATCAGACACTTCTGTTCCTGAACTGAACCTCTCCCAGAAGGACAGCTGCGCTGTGTAAAGGACTCCACTGGACTGCTTTACTGGAAGGACTGCTGATCAGTGGTGTAACACAGGCACCACCAGCCCCTGGGGTATGGGGGGCCTGAGCTGCAGGGGGTCCCCTGAGCACAGTACTCAGGCCTGGGAGCTCCATATTAAAGACCCCCTCAACTTTTTTTACGCCAGTGCTGCTTATCTGCTTGCTGCCCTGCTGCCTGTTGCTGCCTGACTCTGCTGAAGGACAGCTGCATTATGTAATCCCCCCAAGTGATCTCCAATAGCCTGCTAGCTTACCTCCTATTTTATGAAGTCACAAGGACACATAAGACTTCCAGCAATTCTGCTGCTGGACTCTGCCTTCTGTGAGTCCTAGCCTTGCCTGAGGTGTCCCTTCCAATTTTCGGGCCTAAGAAGTGAGTTCTGCAGCTCTTTATTTACAAAACCGTTCATCATCACATTTGCATTGATCAGAACTGACTCAACGCCCTTTGACACCGATGCAGAGGCTTTTTGATGACAGTGATTTTACAGCCTGTGCGGCCCGACAACAATGCTCTGATCAGCTCAACAATGCCGAATTGCTTTCACCTCAGTGACCCAACTGCATGGAAAAGATCTTCGCATAGTGCTCTCAGCACCGATTATTTGCTCCATCCAAGTTACTTGCTCAGCAGGCTCTGCGGGGGCCTGAACTTTGGATTTGCACCAGTCCCTCATGATCTCAAGTAACCTTTTGACTGCTAGTGACTTCTAAGCACAGTTTTAACATTTAATCTTTAAAAATTCATATTGCGAGTTCTAATGAGTGGATCTTTGTCATTTTGGTCTTGTTTTGCTCAGATAAATATTCTCTATGAGTCTTTTTGTGGTGTATTCATTGTATTACTGTGTGTGTTGCACAAATACTTTACACATTGTCTCTTTCAATAAGCCTGACTACTCTGTGCCAAGCTACCTGAGGGTGAGCACAGGTTATCTTTAAGTGTTTATCTAGCTTACCCTGACTAGAGTGGTGGTGCCTGCTTGGCCTGGGTGCATACATCAGCCAACCATGAAACCCATTTCTAACAATATTTTAAAACTAAAGATTTTAAACGTAAGCTAAGGTAACTTATGTAGTATTTCTATAGTATTTCTATAAATGCAATGCACCAAGTCATTTTATTTTCATTCATCTTATGACACTGCGGATCGACTGTCAACCAAAAGCACACATTCAATAATAGCAACACATTTGATATGAACAAATGATATTGTAATTTCTATATCACTGCTTGTGTGTGGGTATGTGAGTGACTTTGTGAGTGTGAACATGGGTGTGAGAGTGGCTATGTGGATCTGTGAGTGTCTTTGTGGGAGTGGGTGTGTGAGTGGCTGTATGGGTGTGGGAGTGATTCTTTTAGTGGGTGTGTGAATGTGTGTGTGAGTGTTTTTTTGGCTGTGAATGGGTGTTTGAATGACTGTGGGTCAATGAGTGGTTTTGTGGGTCTATGAGTGGATGTGAGTGACTGTATGGGTATGCGTAGGTGTTAAGTGATTGTGTGATACTGTGTAAGTAGGTGTGTGAGTGTGTGAGTAGATGTGTTAATGGATGTGTGGGTCTGTGAATCAACATGTGAGTGGTTTTGTGGGTGTGTGAGTGGTTGTATGGGTGTGTGAGTTGGTGTTTGAGTAGGTCTGTGAGTGGCTGTGTAGGTGTATGAGTATTTTGGGATTGTGTGAGTGGGTGTGTGAGTGGCTGTATGGGTGTGTGAGTGGTTGTGTGTGTGTGTAACTGGGTGTGTGAGTGGCTATATGAGTAGGTGTGTGAGTAGTTTTGTAGGGTGTGTGAGTAGGAGTGTGGATGTGTAAGTGGATGTGCGATTAGATGTGTGAGTGGCTTTATGGGTCTATGATTGAGTGTGCAAGTGGTTTTGTGGGTCTGTGAGTAGGCATGTGAGAGACTGTATGGGTGTGTGATTCAGTTTGTGAGTGGTTATATGTGTATGTGTATCTAGGTGTATGAGTGGCTGTGTGAGTGGCTAGCTGGGTATGTGAGAGGATATGTGAGTGGCTGTATGGGTGTGTGAGCGGGTGTTTGAGTGGTTGTGTGGGTGTTTAAGTGGGCGTGTGAGTAGATGTCTGAGTGGCTTTGTGGGTCTGTCAGGGGGTATGTGGGTCTGTGAGTGGGCATATGAAAGAATATGGATGTGTTAGTTGGTTTGTGAATGGTTGTATTGGTATGTGAGTGGCTGTGTGAATGGGTGTGTGAGTAGCTGTCTGGTTCTGTGAGTGGGTGTGTGAGTGACTGTGAATGGGTATTTGAGAGCGTGTGTGGGTGTGTACGTGGGTGTGTGAGTGGCTGTATATGTATGTGAAGGTATGTGAGTGCTTGTGTGGGTGTGTAAGTTGATGTGTGAGTATGTGTGTGAGTGACATTATTAGTGGCTGTGTGGGTCTGTGATTGGTTTTGTCGGTCTGTGAGTGGGTGTGTGTGTCTGTATGGGTGTGTGAGTGGGCCTGTGAGTGGTTTTGTGGGTCTGTGAGTGTATGTGAGTGGTTGTGTGTAAGTATGGGTGCAAAATCCGCTCCGCTCATGAAATTTGTGAATTTTCAGCAATTTTTGCGATCCGCGAACCTCACAAAATTGCCGAAAAATTAGCGAATTCGCAAGCGACTGATTTTTTTTTGGCCAACAGGAAGCACAGGTGCTCAAGTTGAAGCTAACTTTATAACCATTTTAGAATGGTGCCGGCAAGCTGCCAGAGTGCTTGCTGGCGCCATTCTAAAATGGTTACAAAGTTAGCTTCAACTCAGGCACCTGCCTTCACTCTGTAAGTGCTTCCTGTGGGACAAAAATTAAACCTCAACAGGAAGCACTTAGAGATATAAATAAAGCAGGTGCCCGAGTTGAAGCTCAAATTCAGTAACGTTTTAATCAGCCCAAAACATTAGTGAGCACGGTCGAGGCTGGGCAAGTGTGCTTTAACCCCATATTTGCAGTCGAAAATTTGAAATACCGGAGGGAGGTCTTTGCATCCATGAGTTTCTGGAGCGCATTCCCCGTACCTGTGGCCTGGAGGCAAATCTTCGGGCCCTACGCAGCTGCAGTGTAGGAAAAGCATTCGTAAACTGTGCCAATTTGTATGTTCTGGAATTGTGCGTGAAGCTGGATCCTTCCTGGCATAGATCACACACCTTGCAACTACCACATTTGTGGTTGCCAACCACCGGAGGCAAATTCAACATACTTCTCAGATCTTGCTGCTTGGGTGGATTGAGGAAGGCACTAACTACTACGTCCTTGATGTTCCGTCCCCGTTTAAATGCGAATAATGGCTGCTCCTCAGTCTGTAGGTCACTCGCCACAAGGTTCCAGTACTTCTTTATGGTTTTTTTAATATCCGCACTTTTTGTATTATATGTGGTTACACATACCAGGAAGGATCCAGCTTCACGCACAATTCCAGAACATACAAATTGGCACAGTTTACGAATTGCAACAGCACGCATGTGATATACGTCATTACTTGTCCATGTGGGTTGCTGTACGTAGGACAAACTACACAAAAAGTCAAAATAAGAATTTTGCAGCACATGAGCCGAATTAGATGCAACACTATTGGGGCCCCACTAGTTGAGCATTATAACACCTATAAACATAAGCCTGATGAGATCAAGTGGAGAATTGTGGAAAAGATAACCGTAGGCCCAAGGGGTGGATCCACAGCTAAGACAATGAGCTATAAGGAGTGTAGATGGATACATTCCTTGAATAGTGTCTCACAGGGGCTCAATGAGAGAGAAGAAACAGCGAGACAAATGGGACAGCTGTGAATATTTGGCTATGATTATATCGGTTGCCCTATTTCTGACCAAAATATCTCCAAACGATACAGCTTGAAAACATCACACTGTTATCACTGGCAGTAACACCTCTAACGCTTTATGTTTCTCGAATATAATGTACAATGATCACGTTAACGTCGTTTGTTTTCTAAATATAAATATGCATAGTTTAAGTGCACGTCATTTGCAGCTATGTTTTTCAAATACAATGTGCATGCATTACACCGTTTGGCCTTTTAAATACAATATGCATGGATTATGTTAACGTTATTTTTGGCAATGTAATTGTTCTGACTGTGCCATTGAGATATGTGAATATGCCTATGTGTCTTTTTACCAGCCGAGAATTGATTCTTGAATAAGCGTAATGTTTCCTAAACCATTGCTTAGTGTGCCCAAGGTTTGTTTAGCCTTCTCGGATTGATATCCTAGCAACGAGAGGCGTCTTGTAACTGACTCGCTCAATCCCAATCACACACGGGCTGACGTCACCTTGACGCGTGCCGTGTTTCGCGTGTGGTTGCTAGGCAACTCCAACGCCGACGTCCTCGAGGCAAATGCGGAAGTTCATAACTACCGCCGCCTGGGACTCGCATTCAGCTAGTCGGCATCGCGTAGCCGAGCGGACGACTCCAGGATTCCAGTTATACAAAGGAGACCACGTAGCAAAAGTAAGCGCTGCATATCTACAGCACCAACGCAGATTGTAACTCCGCTTGTGCGTTGTGTTTATCTGACGGACCTTTCCGTTTCAATTTTTCAGAAATTCCACATTGAATATGAGATGACAGCAGCATATACAATTGGTGAGTGCTGCTTAGTCAGTTTAACGGGGAGATTAATTACGATTGTACACTCCCAATGAAACCTTTTTTAAAATAACACTAATATTTTGCAAATAATATTAATTTGCAGATCGTTGAGAGTGATGCACAACGATCGTGGTGTTCAGAGAGAACAGTCACACCACAATTAATAATACCTTTGAACATGGCCACATGATACACTGAATAGGTGAGTGTAACACACCAGCGAGGCCTGATCCAATTTGCCATATGGCCAATATTGAGTAGTTAGTCCACTAATACTCATTGTTTGATTATTTAGATTCAAGATTGATGAAGACACCTACATAAAGTAGAATATAAGGATGTCTGCTCGGTGAAGACCTGGTAATAAGTTGTAACTACGTCTTCTCTTAATAATTTCACGTGCAAAACCCAAACCTGATGGTTTTATCCTCTTTTAAACCAACAGGCGCAATAATCTTTTCCCAGTCCCCGTCCTGAAGAAGACCCGCCAGTGACCTACAAATAGGGTGTCCATAGGGTCGAAACGTCGACATAACCATCAAAGGACCAACTTACCGAGTCCAACACATCATGGCTAATTGAAAAAGCGTGTTGGTCTCGAGTACTAATGAGATAGAAACTGGCCTTTTATAAACCTCTCCCCCTTCGTTATAATCACTTATTCACTTGTATATAGACCTTCACGTATATATGTCACAATGTCACAATATTGCACACTCAGTCACTTCTCACATTGATTTGAATTGTTGCGCCGTAATTTGTATTTTGTGAAAGAGTAAAAAAATTGCTTCTTATGTTCTTACTGAAGGTGTCAGTTGAAAACTAAAAAGAAAAAGAAAAATAACTGTTTAATTAAAAAACACTCTGACCCTTCTCCTTGTGTTTGGTTTTGCACCTTGAAGATGATTAATGTAGCATATTTTTGAAACTATAATTTGATTATTGCTGAAGGTATGCATATGATTCAAAGCAATTGGTTTAATACCCGAAAGAACCACTGTTGAAATTACTTATGTATTGCCCAGGTTCTCAGGGATACTGGGTTACCCCGTAAGAATTAATCAAACCATTAGTGAGCATGGTCGAGACTGGGCAAGTGTGCTTTAACCCCATATCTGCCATCAAAAATTAGCTGTAGTACCCGAGGGAGGTCTTTGCATCCATGAGTTTCTCGAGCGCAATCCCCGTTCCTGAGGCATGTTGACACGCATAGAAGCCCCGCACCACACACTAGCGGTATAAAACGTCTTCCCGCCCTTTCCCAACTATGATGGACAGCTTACTCAAGGGAACTCAATGGCTTTTGGCGCGGTGGCAAAGTTACAGGCACACATGGTCAGTGGAGACAAATCTTCTGGCCCTTTACGCAGCTGCGGTGTAGGAAAAACACTATACATTTACTCAACGAGGTAGCACTTACTGATTAGCCAGTAGAAAGTACTCCAGTTGAGTAGATGGAAATCGCAAAAAAGTCAGCGATTTTGCAGGAAAATCCACAAATTCGCAGACTTGTTTGCGATTTCGCCTGAATTTTCGGACTGCAGATCCGCAAAATTTGCCCATACTTAGTTGTGTGTGTCTGTGAGTGGGTGTGTGAAAGGCTGTATGGGTGTGTGTGATGGTGTATGAGTGGTTTTGTTGGTGTGTAACTGAGTGTGGCTGTGTGGGTCTGTGAGTGGAAATGCAAGTGTTTTTATCAATCTGTGAGTGGGTGTGTGAGTGAGTGGGTGGGTGTATATAAATGGGTGAATGGTTTAGTGAGTGGTTATGGGAATATATAAGCGGGTGTGTGAGTGGATGTCTGAGTGGCTATGTGGGTCTATGAATAGGTATGCAAGTGGCTGTATGAGTGGGTATGTGAGTGGTTGTGTGGATATGTACATGGGTTTGTGAGTGGTTGTGTGAGTGGCTGTGTGGGTCTGTGAGTGGTTTAGTGCATCTGTGAGTGGGTGTGTGAGTGGCGGTATGAAGTGTGAGTGGGTGTTTGAGTGGTTATGTAGGTAGGTGTATGATTGGATATGTGTGTGGTGTTGTGGGTGTGTGAATAGGTGTGTGAGTAGTTTTGTGGGTTTGTGAGTCAGTGTCTGGCTATATAGGTGTGGGAGTTGGTGCATGAGTGGTTGCGTTGATGTATTTCTGGGTGTATGAGTAGATGTATGAGTGGATGTGTAAGTATTCTTTATCAGTCTGTGAGTGGGTGTGTGAGTAGCTATGTGTGTGTGAGTGGTCTTGTGAGTCTATCAGTGGGTGTGTGAGTAACTGTGTAAGTGGGTGTGTGAGAGCGTGGGTCTGTGATTGGGTGTGTGAGTGTTTTTAGTCTATGTCTGGGTGCCCAAATGGCTGCATGGGTGTGTGATTGTTTGTATGGGTTTGTGAGTATGTGAGTGGCTGTGTGGGTATGTGAATGGGTGTTTGAGTGGTGTTGTGGGTCAGTGAGTGTGTGTGAGTGGCTGTATGACTGTATGAGTGGGTGTATGAGTGGTTTACTAAGTATGCAAGTGAGTATATGAGTAGGTATGTGAGTGGCTATATGAATGGTTTTATAGGTCTGGGAGTGAGAGTATATATTGTTTGCGTCTGTGAGTAGGTGTGTGAGTGGCTGTATGGGTTTTTTAAGTTGCTGTGTGTCTGATTGTATCAGTATATAAGTAGGTGAGTGGATGTGTGAGTGACTGTGTGGGTCTATGAGTGGGTGTGTAATCTTTTTGGGTCTGTGAATGGGTGTGTGAGTGACTGTATAGGTGTGTAAGAGGGTGTTTGAGTGGTCATGTGGTTGTTTAAGTGGCTGTGTGAATGGGTATGTGAGTGGGTCTTTGAGGGGCTGTGAGGGTCTGTGAGTGGGTATGTGAGTGGTTTTGTGGTCTGTGAGTAGGTGTGTTAGTGACTGTATGGATGTATGATGTGTGTAAGTGGTTGTGGGGGTGTCAATGGGTGTGTGGGTCTGTGAGTACATGTGTGAGTAGTTTAGGTTTGTGGGTCTTTGGATAGGTGTGTGAGTGACTATATGAGTTTTTGAGTGGTTGTATGGGTGTGTAAGTAGTTGTGTGTGTGTGCATGGGTATGTAAGTAGCTTTGTGGGTCTGTGAGTGGTTTTGTGGGCTTGTGAGTTGGAGTGTGAGTGGCTGTATGTGTGTATGAGTAGTTGTGAGGGTGTGTAAGTAGGTGTGAGTCTATAAGTTAGTGTGTGAGTAGGTGCTTGGGTCTGCAAGCAGGCTATGCATTTTTTATTTGGGTCTGGATCTTCAGATCCACCGTGGAGTACACAGGCGGTCACACTGAGCACTGCAGAGGATCTGTAGACCCTTGCACACTAAAAAAACAATTTTGAAAATTTCTTGCCCATTAACACCATCGCTGCTGATGGCATTCCCCTCCTGTGCTGACCCTCATTGATTCCCGTTGTTCATGACGAGCTCAGTTCGTCATGAGTGTACGAGAGGTGTACCTCATGACGAGCTGAGCTCATCATGAGCATCGAAGGGTGTAGGCCAAGAACAGGGTTTTAGGTGAGAGGGAAACACTGGGCACACTGCTTGGGTAGACGTACAATAGAATGCTGTTAGGCAAAAGGTGCATGCAGGTAAGGGGCAATTCCCTGAAACCCCTCAAAGTGTGCCTGGAGGACACACTACATACAATATAGGCAAAACCTGTTGCACACTTAAAAGGGGAGTTTTGAACAAAAAGGGATGTTTCAATGTACATAAAGTTCATAGGTAATGGACGAAGGATTGGACCATCAGTGTTTCATATTTTCTTTATTTGATCCCAGAAAGCCAGCCGACATGTGTTTCGTCGCAAGAAAACACACTTTTCCACGACTCCTCAGGGCTGGGAAGGATACAAAACAATGGGTTGAGTACATGGTAGATACAACAATGTAAGGTCCATAGTGACTGTTTGAGGAGACTGGTGAGGGTGACTGGATGGTGAACATGGTGAACTTGAAAACTATGAGTGAATGCACAACACACCGCCCTGGTATCTGTGATGCTGATTTCGGTGAGTGTATAAACGGGGGGAGAAGTGGGTCGGCAGTGATCAAAAGTGAGATATGCAATCTAGTACATTTTGTACATTTATAAAAAACAAATTAACGTGTCGAAAAAAGGGAAAAGTGTTGGAGCGTAGCATTAGGTAAGAAAACAGAAAAGAAGTAGCTTGGAAGTTGCAGGAAGAGGATGGAACTACCAAAGGGGTTTATGGTGGCGTATAATAGAATCAAGAGAAGAATGAGATGAAAGGAGAGTATAAAGAGAAAGAACTCGCCGAAAAAACAGGGAGAGCAGGTTTAAACAGGGGGTGCGCATCCTACCTGTAGGTCAATGTTTTATAACCTAAGGTCTAAAAGGGCCAAGGAGGAGGAAGGGAAGAAAAAGACAAAAGGAGGAATTAATAGAAGTGGTTCTGATGATATTATTTACAAAAGGAACGTCTATTATGACTCAGTCCCATGAGGGTGCTTCAGTCATAAGTGCATATTACGGGGTTGGAATGTGAGAGAACAAGGGGGAGATAAGTAAAGGAGAACAAAAGGGGGATAGAAAGTGGAAATCTCACCGCGTTGCCGGTGATAATTCCGACCCGGCTCCCTTTTTGTTCAAAACTCCCCTTTTAAGTGTGCAACAGGTTTTGCCTATATATGAGCATCTAAGGGGTTAGGGGTCCAGAACAGACTCCTCCATCAGTGCCATGAGGTCAGAGTACCTCAACCATGACCTCTTCTATCACTTTTACATTTTATTTTCCTCCCTTGAAACCGTGCCCTGATGCACAAAGTGGAGCCTGCAACCTCCCTCCCAGATGCGGACAGTCAATCACAGTATTGCTGTTACTGCATAGCTCTGTGGATCAATGTGGTGGCTCCGTGTATCCATGGACAAAGACCATGCCTGAGGTGGGGTCACATGCAGCCAACACCTATGACGTGCACGGGCTTTGGCTGCATATCCATCCACCACCAGCAATGCAGTGATTGGCTGGCTGCACCCTGAGTGACTCTATGGGTGTGTGAGTGGGTGTATGGATGTGTGAGTGGACATGTTAGTGGTTGTGTGGGGGTGTAAGAGAGTGTGAGTGGATCTGTGAGTGGATATATATTTTTTTGGTCTAGATCCTCGGATGCATTGGGGATTCACAGGGACGGCCATGCTGAGCACTGTGGTGAATCTGTCGATTTTTTGCAAGCAAAAAATGTAATGTTTTGACAATTTCTTGCTCACCAGGAAACCCTCATTTTTTTGTTTAAATTTCTTTATTTGCATTTTTCAATATAAACAAGCAAATTGTACACATTACACATGTTATATCACGTGCATTAATATCCTATTTGCGCTTTCTGGCTTACATGTAACTTAGCTTATCATTCTCCATACATTTGTAGGTGAAATTGACACTGAATGTATGTTGCACTGGTTATGGTAAAATTTGTATGCTAACATGTCTGACTATCTTCAGTGCCTACCTAATTATCCTTTCTTGCCAGACCATAACTGTCGGCAATTTATATTCATTTTGCTCAGTTCAAGATTTAGGGCTTGAAACAAAGCATTGCTAACAACTATTTACAAATAAGTCAATAGCCTTGCACATCCGATACATGCCTATTACATTGTGGTATCAATATGCTTGTCCCGTGTGTTGCCCCTACCCTCCCATGTGTCCTCCACTTCCATGTACCGGTTGATGCATCTTTCTTTTGCGGGTATTCATTAATATCCCGGAGCCATGCTCTGCATTGTCTGTCATGCAGTAGGTGCTCAGCTCTCACCCCTAGCGTCTACTGTGTGAACTTATTATGTACCCCTTTTGCCTCTAACTTCCTTCCCATCCTGTGACGTGTTAACCTCTGAACCATGTCCAGGGTATTGCATTGCTGTTCTAATTGTATCCCAGTACTGGGCTATAGGGTATTTGCGCAACCCCGCTGTCGCCTCCCTGTGCAATGCTGTGCTCCCTGCTTGGGCCCATACCTCTAGTGAGCCTTTCCAATTCTCAATTGCAGGGGAGTGTTTACTTTTCTATCTTCTAGTGATCAGACTTTTGGCCACTATGAGTCCCAAATCCATGAATCTGGAGGTGACTGTGAGGAATCCCTCATAGACCCCTCAATCAGACCCATGTGGTCAGGATACCTCTATCCTGATCCATTATGTCCTATATTTACTTTACTGCCCCTCCTGGAAGAACCCTGTCCCGATTCACAAAATGGCAGCCGCACCTTTTCTGTGGATCAATGGTGGATCACTGTCTCTAGATATACATGTTTATTTAGTGTAATAACTCTGAAACTACTCAACAGATGTATACCAAATTACAAAAAGCACTCTTTCTGGACCAAAATGTAGCTCTCTGTCAAATTTGGTGTAATTCTGTTCAGCAGCTCAGGCTGTAGTCTTGCCTAAAATCCCTGTGGTAAATTGCATGGGGATGACATGTTTTGGGATCCCACTTTTTATCAGCCCGAGCTTGACAAATCACCCCGATAATTTTCCAGCAGCTGAAGTGAATGGCAAATTAGTTTAGAAAATGTTGTGAAGATTCATTAAATGGTGCCAATAATATTAGCAAAAAAAGGTTATCCTATGGAAACCAGTTCCTAACTATTACTACCTACTAGTGACCACTAGTATGTCATTACAGAGTGGCAGTAGCCCCTCTGTAGTTATACCTAGTGTTATCTAGTCAGTAAACTGAAAAGAATGTGTGACAAGGTCCACTACTTATAATAATTTGAAGGTAGTGGATAAATTGTAAATGAAAATTATAACTGTAACTTTAGAATTTTTAAAGTTAGCACAGTTTAAACTTGGTTTGCATATGTAATACAGGTTTTCCTACCTATAACTTCTAACTAAGCTTCAACTTTTAGTTTAGTGTTGATGAATCTTCACAAAACTTTCCAACTTGTTACGATGCTCACTTCAGCTCCTTTCTTAAAAGTTTCAGGGCGATCCATCAAGTGGGGCAAAGAACCAGGGGGTGCTGAAAAGCGCGTTTTTTCTATGTTAACTCCCATAGGACCTTTAGACACAGCTACAGCCTGAACTGCGAATCGGAATTACACCAAATTTGGCAGGAAGGTAGATGTTAGTTCAAGGAAGTTCCTTTTCTTGATTTGGTTTAAATCTATTCAGTAGTTGCTGAGAAATATAAATATTCTTAAGATATACAACTAAGGACGCAGTGGATCCAAGATCCGTCTCGATCTCATGCCTGCAATCTGATTGGCTGCCAACATTTCAAACCAGGAAGTGTTGGCAGTTGTCTTGTGACTCAGTTGAACCGAGTCACAAGGAAAAAAGGTTAAAAAATCCAAAGAAAAGGGGGCAGGATAGAAAACCCTGACCCCCTAGGCCTCTTTGGGAGGGGTCCCACCAGGACCTCTCCAAGGGCCAAAAAGCATTGTTTTTTACATTTTCAGTAGGAGTCATGCTGGATCTGTGACTCCTACTGGAAAAAAAACATGAAAAATTAAGTGCGGACTCTCATGCTTCATTTAATCGAGGCCCCCAGGTAGGACAGGTCCTGGGGGCAAGTTTAAATAGTGATGCGGGGGCCTGTGGCCACATGGACCCCCACAGCCCCTGGGACTGCAACCTCCCAGGGGCTAGATTTAATATTAAAGTGGGGGGCCCTGTGACCCATGCTGACGCAGGGACCACCACCTCCCCAGGGCACACTTTATTTTTTTTAAGTAATGTGGGAGAGGTTGTAGGGCCGCCCTGGATGCCCCAGGGACCATAACCTCCCAGTGGCACAAATATAATAATAAAGAGGGTCTGTTTTGGACCCCCGGGGACCACCACCTCCCGGGGAAAATTTGAAGAAAGGAGGGGGGCTGGGCAGCTCCCCTTCAGGAGCCCTACATGGCCCTGGGGACAGCCACTACCCAGGGCCAGCTCCAAGAATGTCCTGTTGTGTACACCCCCAGGACATTGCAGTTTGCTATGACTTGGCAAGCCATATCAAACACTACTCTGCTTCGTGGAAGTGAGAGGTCTTGCTTGCACAAAGCAGAGCGAAATTGCTTTTGGACAGAGAGAGATGCCTGTTAGCCGGAAGCAAAGAGCCGACAGAGAACGTGGGAGCCTTCAGGCTCCCCGCAGTCCCCAACTTGAAAAGCTAGATTCCCTTGATTTGAGCAGGGCACCCAGTAGTGTGGCAAGGCCGCGGGAGAGGGGGTCCTCAGGGCCAAAATCAGCACAGGGAATTATTAAATTAAAAAAGAAGAAAGGAAAAGCCATGCTGCCCCATCCCCATTTCATAAAAGACTGGCCCAAGAGGACGGGGTCCACAAGGCTGACATAGGCAAAGGGAAGGGGGGTTATGCAACTCGCCTTTCCTAATAAAAAAACATTCAATAAAAAAACCCTCAGGAAAATTGCCGGAGGCCACACCCTCTTTACCACCACTCTGCAAACACGCTTCCTGGCGGAGTGGTGGTTGGGAAATGAAGTCCCCTTGAATGCTGAGGGTCTTAGGGGGTCAACAAGTCCTCCTCTTACCTTCAGTACCTTCAGTAAGTCCCAGTCTTAGAGGGTCTCAGGACTAAAGTGGACTACTTCCCCCAACCAGTAGTACACCAGGAGACGTCTTTTCAGAATGATGGAGCAAGGGGGTGTGGCCTCTGACAACCATTCAGCAATCCAGCTGTGTGGGGCTTACTGGCTGTAACAGGAGGGGTAGTTGGCCCTCAAGGACACACAAGACCCAATGGAACTTCATCCACCAGGTAATAGTGCTCCAGAAGGTGCGTTCGCAGAGTGAAGAAGAAAGGGAGTCTGGCCTCTGACAACCTCTCAGCAATTCTGATTTGTTGGACTTACTATATGTAACAGGAGGGGTAGTTGTCTCCCAGTGACATCCTTGGGGGCCAACTACCCCTTCTGTCACCTCCAGTAAGACCCACACAGCAGGATTGCCAGGAGGTCTTGGAGGGCATGCTCTCTTTCTCCACCCACCTGCAAACACTGCTTGTGGTGCAGTACTGGTTAGGGTATGAAGTCCACTTCATTCCTGAGGGACCTTAGGGGCCAAGAAGCCCTCCTGGTACCTCCTGGAATTCCTTCACAACAGGAATCCTGAGAACAGGTCGGAGGACCAGACCCTTTTCCCCACCACTCTGCAAACGTGACTTCTAGTTAAAAAGCCAATGAAATTCACTGAAAAAAAAAGGTTACAGGGATGTTATAGTTAGGAATTCATTTTAAAAAACCTCACAAATTCACAGAAAAAAACAAATGGTTATAGAGATGTTACAGTTAGCAAATAGAATTAAAAAACATTAGAAATTCACTGAAAAAGACAATGTTTACAGGGATGTTATAGTTAGGCTGATATTTTACTGATAATAAACCAGAGAAATGCAGCAATTATAGTTAGCTGTGTTATCTATAACTCTTTCCCCCGCAATGCACTGCTTATGTAATCACATATTACATCACTCATGACTTCGTCTGTGACATCACTGATGACATATCAAATGTCATCACTGATGATATCATCCACAGAAGCACTCACACACCTACTTACACCCCATACAACCTTTTGTCACACACCCATACAAGCACTGACATACCTGTTCAGAGACTTATTCCAGCACTCACACACCCAGTCACTCTTCCATAGAGCCACTCACACACCCACTCACTTGTACACCCACTCATGCAACTATTCATGCACCCATATAGCCACTCATACAACTAGATACTCACACATACATCCAGACACACAACCAAAAACTCACCCATTTTTTAATACAATGCAAAGGTGCACCACTTAACAATAACAAAGAAATAACTTGTCTGTGTCTAAAGAGTTTGTTTCTTTTTAGTCACTTCTTTTATTCATAATAGTCTTGTTTTTGTTTTTTAAAAAACACAGCTGACGCGTTTCGTCCAGTAAAGGACTTCTTCAGGGCATGAAGGCAAGGAACCGGACACTCTCAACAGATATCAGCGTCAAAGTGCCCACGGTGGGTAGATTTGTAAGAAGAATTAACACAAACTTGTTGCTGCAGGAACTGTATAGATATCACAGTGATAGGAACTCCTCTATAGTAGAAAAGGAGAATCCTCAAAAATGGTCTAATAAGGCGTTATTATACCTTTGATTCAGCTTAAATATATATATATATATATACATATATATATATATATATTACCTACTGGCGGTAGCCAGTAGGTATATATAGTTAGGACCTAGTTTCCATAGGAATTCACCAACATTCTATTGGGAATAACTTTGGAGCTGGTTGATGAATCTTCGCAAATTTCTCAAAGAAGATGGCTCGCTCCGCTCCTCTGCTTCCCTGAAAGGTTGGGGGGGATTAGTCAAGTGGGGGCTGAGAAAAAAGGGGGGTCCCAAAACGTGTTTTCCCCATGTTAATTTCCATAGGACCTTTAGACACGGCTACAGCCTGAACCGCTGAAGGGAATTACACCAAACTTGTCAACATGGTAGTGTCTGGTACGCAGATCACGCTTTTGGTTGAATAGTGTAAATCCCTCCAGTAGTTCCTGAGAAAATTAAAAGAGAATCTAATTATATATCTATAAGCGCGCACAGTGCGCGCACGCCGCAATTTTTTTTCGGAAAAAAAAATTTGACGGTGGGGGGGTTGGGGGGCTTCTGTCTTTTATTGTAATGTATTTATTTTAATTTCGAGGGTGCCCACCCCTCGTTTTACCCCCGAGATCACCGCCGCGGCCCGAGCCGCCTCAAGATGGCCGTCGTCGCCAAGGAACAAAATGAGGGGGTATATTTTGCCATATGAATTATGATTAGTGCTGCAGAAAGAAAAATTAGGGCACATTTTGAGTGACTTCTCAAACCCTCTTCAATTTCATTAAAAAATTCTGACATACAGTCTCCCAAGATGGCCACCAGAGACAAAAGAGCCTAAATGTAGCCCAAATATCACCCAGATGTACCCCAAGTATAGCCCAATGACAGAATGTCCCAGAGTGTTCTAAAGAACAACTAGAGCGCTAACAGTCTTACTTATGACAAAAGTATGGCACACCAGAAGCCATCTTGATTGGAATGAAGTGGTAAGTCTGAAAACACTCAATTTAAAAAGGAACAACATGAGGGGGTTAATTTTGCCATAGAAAGTATGATTAGTGCTTCAGAAAGAAAAATTAGGGATCATTTTGAGTGACTTCTCAAATCCTCTTCTATTTCATTAAAAAAAATTCTGACATGCAGACTGAAACATGCACTTTGAATACCAGCAGCAGACGTCCCTGGTGAGCAGTAGCTTTACTACAGTGATCTAATGTGCAACTAGAGTGCTAACATTCAGAATTCATGGCAAATGTGTGACACATCTGAATGCCTTCTTGATGGAACCAAAGTAAACAAGCATTGAAAATGCAATAGATCTCGCCCTCGTTTAAGTTAAAGCCATTCTGTTTGTAATGAGGTGGCTTTTTAGCTTTGCTTTTATTAGTGTTTTTTCAACTTTCATGTAAATAACATGCATCTGTATGCATATAAGTATATGTATGCATGCATTTATGTTTGTATTTATATAGATATACAGATGATATATGTTTATATATGTATGTATATATATATATTCACTGAAAAAACCATAGGCTATAGACCATATATAGTTAGGAATTAGCATTTACAAAACCTTGAAAATTCACTGAAAAAACCATAGGTTATAGACCATATATAGTTAGGAATTAGCATTTACAAAACCTTGAAAATTCACTGAAAAAACCATAGGTTATAGACCATATATAGTTAGGAATTTGCATTTACAAAACCTTATTTTACTCACACAAAACCATTGAAATTCCATATATAGTTAGTTGCACTAACTATATATCGCGCACCCGCAATCCACTGCTGATGATGTCACATATTACATCATTCATGACATGGTCAGTGACATCACTGATGACATCACTGATGACATCTCAAATGACATCACTGATGACATCACTGATGACAACATCCAGTGACTGTATGTTTCTGTAAAGTTAAAATATGTCTTACATATTGAAGAATGAGTGGATGTATAAGTGTCTGGATGAAGGATTTAGTAGGTGCATGACTGACTGTATGAGTGAGTGATTAAATGTGTCTCACTGAGTGCATGGGTTAGTGACTAAACTGTCTTAATTTGTGCATCATTATGTCTGTTGTTCTGTAAACTGTTGCATGTGTTGATAAGTAGCTATATGAGTAACTATATGGGTTATTGATTGGTTGCCCAAGTATTTGTATGGGAGACTGAGTGTGTGTGTGGGTGGCTGGGAGGTGTATGACTCTGTGCATAGATGTGTGAGCAGTTGATTCACTAGATGTATGGTTTCAAAAGTGCATGTGGAAACAGCTGTATGGGCGGTTGACTGTGTGCATGAGTGTATCGGTGAGTGAATGGATATCTCAGTGCTACATGTCAAAGTAAGTACATATGTAAAACACAGTACATGTGAGAGTTGACATATATAAATAACTGTGCATAAGAGCCAGTGAATGTGTGAGTGGCTGTATGGATCATTGTGAACTTGTATCAGGGATTGTATAAGAGAGTAAATATGTGTTAGTATATGTTTGAATAAGTAAAGTTTGTATAACTGTATAGTTGAGGAAATGGAGGTGTGATTGATTCTTTGCATGACTGACTAGGTGTGTGAGTAACTCCATGGATGAGTGACAGTCTGTGAGTGTCTGTTTACACTGATTGTATCTAAGGTTATATTAGAGTCTGAAGAGGTTCATCGTATTATCACATGAATGATATCATCAGTGATGTGATCAGTAATGTCAAATGAGATGTCATCAGTGATGTCATCAGTGATGTCATTTGAGATGTCATCAGTGATGTCATTTGAGATGTCATCAGTGATGTCATCAGTGATGTCACTGACCATGTCATGAATGATGTAATATGTGACATCATCAGCAGTGGATTGCGGGTGCGCGATATATAGTTAGTGCAACTAACTATATATGGAATTTCAATGGTTTTGTGTGAGTAAAATAAGGTTTTGTAAATGCGAATTCCTAACTATATATGGTCTATAACCTATGGTTTTTTCAGTGAATTTTATATATATATATATATATATATTCACTGAAAAAACCATAGGTTTCAGGACTTATATAGTTAGGAATTAGCATTTAAAAAACCTTGGAAATTCACTGAAAAAACCATAGGTTATAGACTATATATAGTTAGGAATTAGCCTTTAAAAAACCTTGGAAATTCACTGAAAAAACCATAGGTTTTAGGCCTTATATAGTTAGGAATTAACATATAAAAAACCATTGAAATTCCTCCTATATAGTTAGCTGGACATTTTATTGATATAAAACCAATGAAATTCCACATATAGTTAGCTGCACTAACTATATATTTCGCGCATCCGCAATCCACTGACCATGTCATGAATGATGTAATATGTGACATCATCAGCATTGGATGTCCCTAGCATATAATAGGGCATGGAAGTTTATAGGCCAGCAACCCTTTTTATGCACTTGCATGTGTGCACTGCTGAGCCTGAGGTCAGTTTAAAAGTAGCCCTGTGTGCGCAGAAAGAGGGAAGAGAAGTGCAGAAAGAGGCAGGTGAGATGCAGAAAGAAGCAAAAGAGGTGCAGAAAGAGGGAAGACGAGTGCAGATAGAGACAATGGGTGCAGAAAGAAACAAAGCAGGTACAGAAAGAAGCATGGGAAGTACAGAATAAAGCAACAGGGGTGCAGACAGAGGCAAGAGAAGTGAAGGAAGAAGCAACAGAGGTTCAGAAGGAGGCAGGAGAACTACAGAAAGAGGCACAAGAGTTGTAGAAACAGGCAAAAGAGGTACAGAAAGAGGGAGCAGGGGTGCAGACTGAGGCAAGAGAGGTGCAGAAACAGATAAGAGGAGTGCAGAAAGAGACAAGAGAGGTGCAGAAAGAAGCAAGAGCGGTGCAAAAGAACCAACAGAAGTGCAAAAAGAGGCAAGTAAGATACAGAAGGAGGCAAGAGAACTGCAGAAAGAGCCAAGAAAGTTGCAGAAACAGGCAACCGGGGTGCAGAAAGAGGGAGCAGGTGGGCACACCGAGGCATGAGAGGTCCAGAAAGAGTTATGCAAACATTTGGACATGAAGTGAAGAACAAAGCAAAAAAGGTGCAGAAAGAACCAACAGAGCTGTAAAAAGAGGCAAGTGGGGTGCAGAAAGGGTTAGGAGAGGTGCACAAAGAGGCAAGAGGGTTACAAAAAGAGGCAGGAGGGGTGCGGAAAGAAGCAAGAGAAATGCAGAAAGAAGCAACAGAGGTGCTGAAAGAGGAACAAAGGTTGCAGAAAGAGACAAGAGAGGTACAGAAAGATGCAACAGAGGTGCTGAAAGAGGTAAGAGTAGTGCATAAAGAGGGAGTAGAGGTGTAGAAAGAGGCAAGAGAGTTGCACAAAGAGGGGTGCAGAAACAGGAAAAAGGGGTGCAGAAAGAAGCAAGTGAGGTGCAGAAAGAGGCAATAGAGGTGCAGAAAGAGGTAAGAGAGGTGCATAAACAGGCAACAGATGTGTTGAAAGAGGCAAGAGAGGTGCTGAAAGAGGCAAGAGAACTGCAGAAAGAGGCAAGCGAGTTACAGAAAGAGGCAAATGTGGTACAGTAGGAGGCAAGAGACCTGCAGAAAGATGCAAGAGAGTTGCAGAAACAGCAAAAGGGGGGTAGAAGCAGGGAACAGGTGGACAGACTGAGGCAAGAGAGGTACAGAAATCGGGAAGAGGGTGGCAGAAAGAGGCAAGAGGGGTGCAGAAATAAGCAACAGCAGTGCAGAAATAAGCAAGAGACGTGCAGAAGGAAGCAACAGAGGTGCAGAAAGAGGCAAGAGGGGAGTAGAAAGAGGCAAGAGAAGTGCAAAAAAAAACAGAGGTGCAGAAAGAGGCAAGAGAAGTGTAGAAAGAGGCGACCGGTTCTTGGGGGCAAGATGGCCGCTGTGAGGCTGTGGTGAGAAGTCGCTCCAAGACCTCTCTCCCTGAAAATACCCAGATGGTTGGTGAATAAGGACTTGTATACTCCTCTATGGCTCTATGGATCTGAGTAGCTGGTTGCAGAGAGGACGGTATAAATTCCACCCTAACGTTTCAGGTCTAAAAGAACAACTCAGCCGATTTTTCAAAGGGCATTGAAGTGGTAAGCAGGGCTTCGTGTTCAGTTGACAGAGATGCCTACACGGTTGTCTAAAGCAGAGAAAGATAAAGATAAGGACAAGGAGAAGGCAAAGATCCAGCAGGATGCTACAGCAAACGCACAAGGAATGGGCGGTAAAGGTGCCCAGGGTAGCGGGAAGAGAACAGGAAACGAGCTAACTTCAGGATCTCAGCACTGAAGGCCTGGAGCCATAAAGAAGACAATCCCCCTGATACAAAAAGGGAAGAAAACCGAGAAAGAGAGAGAGAAAGCGGAGAAAGCCGACTCGGCAGAGGTGCGTGTAAAACGCGATACGATGACAGCGCCTGCAGCCAAGAGAGATCGGCCTGCCGATTTCCCCAATGACGATACTACAATAACGGCAAAGCAAGGTATGGGTAAAGGGAAAGATGCAGTACTAAGGCAGCCTACCTTATTGGAAGCGTTTACCCAGAGGAGAAGCTCGCAGCCAGACACAGAGTTTACCGCTAGCAAAGACGTCCTCGAGGACGCAGCGGCTGAGGCACCAACAGAGACCTACGCTTCCAGCGCGGAGGTAACGGTTGCTAAGCAACCCAGAGGCCCGGCAGCAGCAATCACTGGCAGTGGTAACGGAGGCGGCGAGGAAACGGGAGCAGCAGCGCTGAAGGTAATACAACCCTCAGATTCAAAGGATAGTGGGCAAAAACAGCTTAAAGGAGCTAGCAACGACGTAGCAGTAACTGTACTGAAGACCCCACATGAATCTAATGCAGCAGGAAGCACAGACATGCTCGAAGCATTGATACAGCTGGAAGCAGAAATGAGAAATAAAAAGCTGAAGGAGAGTAATAACGGGCCTAATCCCTTATCAGAAGCAGGGAAAAGTGCAAAACTAACCACTGAAAATAAAAACACATGTCGAAGCCTCCAAGTGTTATATAATGAATCATCTAGGGTTTTCAGTATTGGCAAATACTTTACAAGAGACAAAACACAGAGGAGTAGCGGTACTTGGAAGGCCCACTGATGTAGAAGTAATTAGGAAATCAGAGGATAAGTGGGGAAGGTGGGTAATAATAGAGATAAAATTTAAGGGTGAAAAATGCACCATTGTTTCCGTGTATGGTTCGACAGAGGACGACCCAGACCTTTTTCAATTTTTAGATACAGAGTTGGCACTATGGCCTGAGCCAATTGTATGTTGTGGAGACCTTAATATTCATGATCCTACTAGTTCATTTGGTCAAATGGGAGGTATATACATAGGGAGAAAAAAGAGAACCCACAAGGCACTATCAGATTTGGTAGCAAACAATTATTTAGTTGATCCTTGGATAAAAATGAATCCAGGCATCGATGGCAGTACATATTATTCAGCCCCACACAAAGTACTTGTTAGGTTAGACTACTTCTTGATTTCATCCTCCTTGATGTCAGAGGCACAAATAGATAAACAGCCTCGAATTGTTTCAGACCACAGTCCTCTGATCTTAACGATTAAACTGGGCCAGGCACAAATGAAAGGTAGGCAGTGGACATTTGATGGGGCATTGTTGAAAGATGAAGGCTATAGGAGCTACATGACAGGATGGATCAGATCCTATTGGGAAATTAATAAGGATACAGCCCCAGTGGGAGTAGTGTGGGATGCTTTCAAGGCAGGAGTTCGGGGAGAAACTATGAGCTATGTGTTTTCAGCACAGAAAAAGGCAAGACTTAAAACTAGCGAAGCTGTACAAAATTTGATAAGGGTGGAGGAGGAACTGGTGCAGGCTTTAAGAAACAGGGCACCAATAGAAGAACATTTATTAAAAATTGTGGCACTTAGGGTGGAGGTGACGGAAAGTATGTCTAAAAAAGCAGCAGAGAATTATCTGACTAAAAGAGAAGCTGCCTATGAGTTAAGTGAGAAAGTAGGACATCTATTAGCAGTACGTACCAGGCAGAGACTAGCGGCATCAGACATTGCTGAGATTGTGAATGAACATGGAATTTTGGTTTCTGAAGTTGATACAGTAAGAGATGTATTTAGGCAGTTCTATGAAAAATTATATACCAGGGAGTGTATTGGAATGGTTGGCGAGATGGAAAGTTACTTAAGGGACGGCGTCTCCCCAGGGGTGACGGAAGAAGAGAAAGATAGACTGGACTCCCCTTTTACCCTAGAGGAATTTATCATGGCATTGAGCACGCTTCCGGCAGGTAAAGCTGCCGGACCAGATCAGATACCGGTAGAGTTCTACAAGGTATTTTATCAAACAGTGGGAATGGAAATGTTTAATGTCATGGTGGAGGCATAGAAAGGGGATAAAGTACCTGTATCATGGGGGGAAGCAGATATCATTGTTATTTTAAAAAAAGGGAAAAACTCGACACTCCCAGGCTCATATAGGCCTATAACTTTGATGAATGGGGACACGAAGGTTTACTCTAAGATCGTAGCAACAAGACTGGCGGGAGTAATAGAGGGATTGGTAAGCTGTACGCAGCATGGCTTTATTCCTGGAAAGGGCACAACACAACATATCAGACAAGTGATTACAACATTTGACACAGCGAATGTACTGGGGGACTCTATCGCGGCACTATTTTTAGATGCTGAAAAGGCGTTCGATAGAGTCTCCTGGGAATACTTATGGCAAACATTAAAATGGAATGGATTTGGAAATAATTTTATAATCGCAATGCAGACACTTTATAAAAACCCAACAGCAAGGATTAGAGTAAACAGAGGCAAATCCTCAGCAGTCAGGATTGGGAGAGGGACTAGACAGGGCTGCCCATCGTCGCCATTATTATTCGCCCTTTACCTGGACCCTTTGATAAGGAAAATTGAAAGTAATGTAAGGATTCCCCCAGTAAGGCTGAATGGATGTGAAATAAAGACGCTCGCCTACGCGGACGATATTGCAATTCTGACTCCTAATCCTAGTATGGCCATAGTGGAAATTGAGGCTGAAGCACAAAGATTTGGGCAAATATCTGGATATAGTTTGAACAGCTCCAAAACTCAAATACTATGTAATCATCATATGGTGTTTAATGATCAAAGAGTTGTGGACTCTGCTGTATATTTGGGGGTAGCAATTACAGCTGACCTTGACGTATTGGTACAGAATAATCTTGCGCCGCTTATGATAAAAGTTAAGTCTGATTTAGACCAAATGAACAATTTACACTTATCATTAGTAGGCTGTACCAATGTCATAAAAATGATAATATTGCCGAAATGTTTGTACTTTTTTAGGACAATACCATTATTTTTTGAGTTAAAATGGTTTAATGATTTGGAAAAAATTCTGAACAGATTTATTTGGGCCCATGGCAAGACCCGCAGGGCATATCGGTTTATGTCTCTGACCAGAGAAAAGGGGGGGTGGGGGGTGCCTGATTTTAGATTGTACTATTGGGCATCTGCACTCCAATATATGCGGGGACTGATAGGGGGGGGTGGCGTAGATGTTAGAACAACGAATGATTCATCCAGGATATACTCCATTGTGTTGGGACCGGAGGTAGAGAATGCTTTCCTCAAATGTATTGATTTCGCTTATTTTAAAAGAACTAGATTCAAGACGGTCCAAGCTGCAATCAAGATTTGGAATGCAGTGATGAAAAAATTTGGTCTGGGCCGATATAACTGGTTTACGAGGCTGTATAAAAATATCTCCCTCCCAATGCAGATCTTTGGTGATAGTATAATGGCGGGTTGGGTGGAGAAGGGGATAATACAGCTTGGGGATGTGAGGAATATGGAGGGGATGTTCCAATTCACAGATCTAATGGCTATATTTGGGTTAGACAGGAGGGACCTTTTCAAATTTTTCCAGCTAAGAAGCTTTCTGGGGAATAAGCAGGGTGGAAGCATAGGGTTTGCCAAAGTAAATATTTTAGAGAAAATAAGACTGGGGGGTGATTGCTCAATACGGTGCTTTTATGCAAATTTGGTAGCAGGGAAACCAGATGACATAGATAAGCATAGTGAAAAGTGGGCAGATAGGTTGGAAGGGGAGTTCTGCTGGTTTAAGGAGTCACTGGACTTAGGGCGAACTCTCCTGTGTTCAGCACCACTTCAATCACAGCAGTATAAAACTCTATACTCGCTTTACTTTACCCCTGCAAGAATAGCAAAATGGGGGGGTACCACAGGCATTACATGCCCAAGATGTAGTTCTAGTGACGCAGATTTAATACATCTATTTGCTGTATGCCCACAGATACAGACAGTAATAAAGGATATAGAGAAGTTTTTCGACGCTACTCTAAATATCCAGATTACTTTAAAACCCCCAGAAATACTGCTTGGGATAGTTACAGACGCTAATATTATCCAGAGGGAGTTCATCTTTGTCGCAATGGCAGTTTTTAGGCTTTGTATAGCCAGGGCTTGGTTAGATAAAAACCCCCCAGAAATGCAAGTTTGGCTGTCTAACCTTTTATCAACCTATAATTTGGAAAAAAATATATATGCCCGGAAAGGTAGGAAAGGGAGAAGATTGGGTTTAAGGATATGGGGTCCCATCATAAGATGGAAAGAAGGATTAGATCTGTGAGACTTGACCAGGACAAGTAATGGTATTTCAAATGACCTCAGTAGATGCTGATATGTTGTTTTAATGAACTCTTAACTGTTTTCTTTATGTATGATGATGAAAAAAAGAAGTGTAGAAAGAGGCAGGAGAGATGCAGGAACAAGCAGGAGAGGTACAGAAAGAGGTAACGGGTACAGAAAGAGGCAAGAGGGGTACAGGAAGAAGAAATTGAGGTGCAGAAAGATGCAAGAGAGGAACAGAAAGTGGAAGAGATTAGCAGAAGAAGACAAGAGAGCAGAAAAAAAGAATGTTGCAGAAAGAAGCAACAGAAATGCAGAAAGTGGCAAGAGAGGTGCAGAAAGAAGCAAAAGTGGTTTGCACACCATTAGTACCAATTTAACATCCACATTTAGAAATAAGTAACAGGTGACCATTCTAGGTTTGCAAAGGGCCTTCCACCATGCTGTAACACTTGTGCTGCATTTTTGGTAACGTTTGAGCCGTTTGAGCTAGAAACAAGGCTTTTTTGTTCAAATCTGCAGATTAGGCAGCAGATGATGGATTATGTGGCTAATGTATAATTGTGTGAAAGTTGGTGCAGCCAAACAGTCGCATAATTCCAGTGGCCCTGCTCATACCCCTGACTAGGTCCTGAAGTGCTCCTCAGTGATTCCTTCTTCTTTTTTCTCATTGAGTTCATAATTTAACTTCTATGGAAATGAGGAAGACTAAACCTGAGGTTACCACTCCACAATACAGAGTACCATACCACATAATTGCTCTCCATAACACATAATCCCACTCTACATAATTCCTATACACGATATACCACATACCTTCCATCCACATAATTTCACTGCACAACATACCACATAATTCCACTACAAACAAAGTACATCCACTCCACTCCAAAAAACATTAGTAAAAAACTTTTAGATTTACAATGCCAATAGCTCTAACTCTTGCAAATGCAAGACCTATTACATTACAAATGTTTCTTTAACTGGTAGTCATGTTTGCAGAGTGGTGGAGAAAGGGGACTGGGTCTCCAACTAGTGCTCAGGAATACCACTGCGTATTTGTAAAGAAGGACTCTTCCTCAGATCAGTATCAAACTTCTTTATTGGCAACTCTGCTCACGGAAACATAACAGCTCATATCGCTTCAATCCCCTTCAAACTCTCCCTACGGAATCCCCCCTACATTCTATGTTCTACAAATGATGTAGTTGCATTCCAAACAAGGAATGCTCCAACACGACACATCTTCCTCCTTCCAAACAAAAACAAAAGAAACAAATACACAGGAAGGAAGAAAATAAATAAAAAAATAAAATAAAATAAAAGATGCAAAGGAATAATTTAATCTAACATGTAATCTCTAAATTTGTGAGGAGTATTAATAACTCTACCAAATCTTCCCAGTCTCTTTGAACCTTCACAAATTTGTGGTTCACACAATTCATTATTGTCGATATCATCACCCTGTCCACTTCCTGGACTACTGTCCTCTTCTGTTTCCAATCCTTCCTCCACTTCATCCTCCCACAGCCATTCATCAAACATATCCGCAGCTCCAGCCACATTTGCAGCTCCACCAACATCCATCTTCTGTACTTTTTAATATTTTTACATTTTGCTATACGGCTCAAATGCCAAACTCGACCATCACTAAGTCTGGCCGAATTCCTCAGACACTTCACTACTCTACATGGTTCCGAAAATGCACTTTCTCCTTTTACTACTTTTCCCACCTTCTTAGTTTTTACCCAATCACCCACAACAAGTTCATCCATCCTTGTGACATGCCTTTTGTCAAAATTCCTTTTGTACACTTGTTGTGCCTTAATGATGTTTTCCTTGACATTCTTTGGTGACCATTGAATGTATTTTGTACTCTCCATCCATCCAATATTATCCTTAGTGAAAGGCTCTCTACCTCTCATCATCACCAATGGACTTAAACCCGTGAGAGAAGGCATGAGACGATAACCCCACAACATTTTCCTAAGTTCTACTTCCCAGTTCTTCTTATTCTCACACGCAATCTGGATTGTCCCCTTAATAACACGATTAAATCGCTCAACCGCACCATTCCCTGCTGGATGGTAAACAGATGTCAAAACGTGTGTTATTCCATTCCTTTTCAAAAAATCCACAACTTTCACTGCTGTAAAATGTGTTCCATTGTCACTGATCACCCTTTTAGGCAAACCTTCCCTTAGAAATACTCCATTAAGAAAGATCACAACAGTTTCCGCATCAGCTTTTTCTACAACTTCTAATTCAACCCACTTACTAAAATAGTCTATGAAGACTAAAATGAACCTACCTTCACCATATTTACTCCGTATTGGACCAACAAAATCAATAGCAATCAAATCCCAAACCATTTCTGGGCACTGTACAGGAGACAATTGTGGTCTCATTGTCGTTAAACTTTTGTCTGAATCGGCACATTCTTCACACTCCCTCACAACTCTCTCCACTTCTATGTCTACACCTGGCCACCAATACAAACCTTTAACCCTCTTCTTTGTCCTCACAATATCAAAATGCCCTTCATGACACAGATCTATTATTCTTTTCCTCAAACTCTTTGGTGGTATCATTTTTCCTCCCCTTAACACAAAATCATAATCTACACTCAACTCACTTCTCACTTCCCAAAAACTCCTCTCTTCAGCTACATCTGGTTTCTTTTCATCCCAACCATTTAACACTCTGTCCTTGATCTTCCCCATTAATTCATCCTTTCCATAATGTAAAAGCCATTCCTTCTTATCAATTGATTCAAAAGTTTCTTCCTCCACAACAGCAATTTGATAGTCATCCCACTCATTTTTAGTTGTCTCTTTAACTGGTAAGGGCATCCTACTTAAACAATCTGCAATTTCATTTTGCACACCTGGAACATATTTGATTCTGTAATTATAATCTTGTAATCTCATTGAAAATCTTGCAATTCTTGCCGAAGCTCTTATCATACCACCAGTAGTGAATAAATTCACCAAAGGCTTGTGATCTGTTTTCACCTCAAACTCACTTCCCCACAAATACGCTCTAAAATGCTCCATGCCCCACACACAACCTAAAGTCTCTCTCTCTATCACAGAATAGAGATCTTCCGCCGGTGTTAAACTCCTTGACGCAAATCCGATGACCACTTCCTTTCCACCTTCCTCATTCTGTGTCAACACTGCCCCCAAATCTTTTCCGCTTGCATCCACAGTTAAAACACTTCTCAAATTAGGATCGAACCCTTCGATGGGTGCAGCATTGCACACCTCTCTCTTCAAAATCTCAAAACACTCCTTACATTTGTCACTCCAAATAAATTTACTCTTTTGCTTCAACAATTTCCTCAAATCATAAGATTTCTCTGAAAAATTCCTCACAAATTTTGAGTAATACTCCGTCAAACCTAAAAAGGAACAGAGTTCGTCCTTATTCCCTGGCTCTGGTGCTTTCCTCACTGCCTCCAACAACTCTTCCTTTGGTGATATGCCATCAACACCAATATTTTGTCCTAAATGAGCTACTTTTTGTTTCGCAAACTTGCATTTTTCATACTCAGCCGTTAGTCCTCTTTCCCTCAGAACATTGAACACTTCCCTCACTCTTTTGTCATGTGACTTCCTGTTCTCCCCCACAATCAATATATCATCTTGGAAATATAACACATCCTTTATTCCCCTTAAAACCTCACTCATAATTCTTTGGAATACAGCTGCCGCAGAGGCTAACCCGAACGGCATCCTCACATACTGAAAACATCCAAATGGTGTAATAAATGATGTTATCTTCCTGCTTTCTTTATGTAGCTCAACCTGATGGTACGCTGATGACAAATCAACCGATGAAAACCATCTCATACCTTTCGTTCTTGCCAACAACTCATTAATCTTTGGTAAAGGATATTTATCCACCTGAATTTCCCTGTTCGCACCCCTTAAATCAACACACAACCTGATCTTACCATTCGATTTCCTGGCCACAACAATCGGAGACATCCACACAGACGACTCAATCCTCTCAATTATACCTGATGTTTCCAACCTGTTCAACTCCTTTTCCAATTCACTCCTCACTGCAAACGGAACATTTCTGACTGTATAGTTCACTGGAACTGCATTGTCTTTCAACTTAATTTCATGTTTAAATCCTCTAAGTACACCAATTTTGCTTGAAAATACATCACCATACTCTTCTTTAATCTCATTTCTCAAATCATCACTCTCACCAATCACCATAACTTGTTCTCTCGCATTCGGATTCAGTATTATATCTAAACTTGCTTGATCCTTCCATCCTAAAACACTTGGTCCATATTCAGCAACATACATTCTTCCCTTTGCTACTCTTCCTTTGAATTCAAACCTCACATCTTTACACCCCACCATAGGAATGTTTTGCCCAGTGTAACTTCTTGGATATATATCACATTCCATTAACTCATCTCCAATTTGATTCTCAAATTTCTCCTTCCACATGTCTAAATTCACAATAGTATATGGGGATCCAGAATCGGCTACTAATATCACCTTTACACCTGAAACATCAATCTCACATTTCGGTTTACTTCTTCCTTTACATTTAACATCAAAAATGAAGTCTCTTATCATAAAAACATCATCATCTTCCGCTGAATCTTCTTCTTTTCCTCTTCTAATTTCCTCTCTGCATTCTTCCGTCACGTATTTTATTCTTGTCGTTCTCTCTTTCCTGTAACATACTCTTGCATAATGTCCAATCAATCCACATACCGTGCACTTCTGATCTCTTGCTCTTCAAGCCTTACTGTCAGCTAAATGTGTGTAGCTACCACATCTGTAACATGCCAAATTAGCTTGACTTCCTCTCCTGTAGTCACTTCTAATTGGTTGGTAATTCTTCTTCTCCATCCTCTTTTCATTACTCTTATCTTTTTTTTCTGCACCAACGCTACTCGCCCTTATGGTCTTCCTTACAGCGCATACTTCTTCTTTACTTTTCCCGTTTTTATCGTCCAACGCTTCCTTCGTGCACCTGACAGATACTTCTGCTTTTCTTACTACTGCCAGTACTTTATTCAATGTTCCATCGCCCATAGTCCATAATCTTTCTTGCACTCTTTTGTTGTTAGTGAGCATGATGACTTGATCTCTTATCAATTCTTCTTCAATTGGTCCAAATCTACACTTCTCCGCCATTTTTTTTAGTGTACTTAAATAATCATCTATTTTCTCATTCTGTTCTTGTTTCCTCCTGAAGAATTTGTATCTATCAATTGCTACACATATTGTTGGTGTGTAGTATCTTTCCAAATCATCTAATGCGTTTTCATACTCATCTGTTTCATCTTCTCTTCTTTCTTTCTTTTGCATTTGTTCATATTGTCTAATACCCTCTGGTCCCAAAGAATGCAGCAAAACTCCTTTCTTAATTTCTGGCGTCATATCATCATTTTTTTATGGTAAACATGTAGTTCTTAAAATACACTTTCCATTCCTGCCATCTAATCTTCGGTTCCCCTGGTTCTGCTAGGAATGGTATTGGTGATGTTAACGTGAAAGTTTGCACTGCACACATCTTCTTTTAACTCTTCTTCAAATTTATAATTAAAAAAAAATAATAATAATTAAAAAAAAAAAATTATCTTAAAATAACCAATTTAAAATATTCCTAAATAGTATGTTGTTTGTTACTTTAAAACAACAAATTTGTGCTTCCTTCCACACACTTGTCGTGTTTTCCTTCTTAATAACCTTCTTATTCGTTCACAATTCGTTTATTAGTCTTCTTTCCTATTGAAATGCATGTAAAACTTCCCAATGTCTTAAAATGGCCACCAAGCGTGATGACGTCACACGCCACACCTCTAGCGTTGTCCTCCTCTCAACGCGGCATCTTGCTGTGTTGATCTAGCGCTTGCGCGCGACAATTGCTCATGGATGCATGGGCACAAAGCAACTTCCAATTGCGCACAATCGTTTTCCTGTGTTTCTTCTCCAGATACGGTAGGATTTTTCTGATGGTTTTGAGGTTATAATGGAGAGAGGAGGAGAGTGCATTAATCTGGGGTTTAAAGGATAGGGAGCTGTCCACCAGTATGCCCAGGTTTTTTACTTTGTCAACCGGCACGGGGAGTAGTCCCATTTCGTCTGGCCACCACCTCGGGGACCAGAAATTCTCCCTAGCTCCAAAGAGCAGGACCTCTGTCTTCGAGGAGTTCAGTTTAAGGCAGCTTTGTGCCATCCAGCACCCCACTTCGCGCATACAGTTTTTGAATCTGTCTGCTGTATTATCAGTATTGCCGGGTAGGAGGGACACCACAATCTGTGTGTCGTCGGCGTAAGCCGTGAGTTGAAAGCCGAACGATGGAATCACCGGGGCGAGGGTCGACACATAAACATTAAAAAGGGTGGGGCTAAGCGAAGATCCCTCGGTGACTCCACAGGGTAGTACAAATGAATGCGATTCATGGCCTCCTAGCGCCACTGTCTGGGTTCTATCGGACAGGAAAGCCTGTAGGATTTTTAGTGCTTTTCCCTGGATTCCACAGGCCCTCAACCGGTCCACCAGCAAGTTGTGGTGGACCGTGTCGAAGGCCGCGGAAAGATCCAACAGAATCAGGGCCGCTCTGCCTCCTGCATCCATCACCTGCCTAATGTCTTCCATTGATTTGATCAGGGCGGATTCCGTGCTGTGTTCCGCACGAAAACCATGTTGGGAAGAATCAAGATGATCCCCTGTTTTGAGGAAGGCGCTTAGTTGTGCATTCAGGCTAGCTTCTATTATTTTGGCAGGGAGGGGGAGTCGGGCGATTGGGCGATAGTAGTTCATCTCCGTGATGTCTAAATTAGGTTTTCTTAGTAGGGGTTGGATGGAGGCTCGCTTCCATCTAGAGGGATATTTGATCATGAAGCTCCTCTCCTTTCCTCAGTGGGTCCGCGCAGAGTTGCCTTTCCTCAGTCGCCAATTTGTAAAGAAGGACTCTTCCTCAGATCAGTATCAAACTTCTTTATTGGCAACTCTGCTCACAGAAACATAACAGCTCATATCGCTTCAATCCCCTTCAAACTGTCCCTACGGAATCCCCCCTACATTCTATGTTCTACAAATGATGTAGTTGCATTCCAAACAAGGAATGCTCCAACACGACAGTAGGATTTACAGGAGGTACCAGAAGGGCTACTTGGCTTACAAAGTCCTTCAGGAGTAAAGTGGTCTTCATCCCCCAACCAGTACTGTACCAGGGGGCGCATTTACAGAGTGGTGGATAAAGGTGAGCGTGGCCTTCGAAGACCTCTCAGCAATCCCACTGTGTAGGAATTACTAGAGGTAACAGAAGGGGTAGTTGGCCCCCAAGATGAAACTTGGGGGCCAACTACCCCTCCTGTTACCTCCAGTAAGTCCCACACAGCAGGATTGATAGGTTCTCATAGCAGGCCATGCCCCCTTTCCCCACCACTCTGCAAACATACTTCCTGGTGTGCTCTTGGATGAGGATTAAAGTCCCCTTCACTACTGGGGGCCTTCAGGAGCCAACTAGTCTACCTGAAACCACCAGTATGTCCCAGATAGTGGGATTGCTGAAAGATTGACACAGGCCATGCCCCTTTTTTCTACCACTCTGCAAATGCTCCTCCTGGTGCATTCTGGGTTGGGGATCACGTCCCCTGGAATCCTGAGAGTCCCAAGGGGCCAACAAGCCCACCAGGTACGTCCAGTAAGTCCCACCCAGCTACACTGCTGAGAGTGGTCCAAAGCCATACCCCCTTTTTACACCACTTTGCAAATGCACCCCCTTCCCTGGGCCACTTCTGGCCACAGGGACTCCATCCCCAGGGCCTGGCCAGCCTTTACATTTTTTTCACTTGCCCACCCTCCTGAAGCCAATTATGGGACCTAGCCAGCCTTCTTTTTTAAAAAAACATCTGGAGGGGGGCCGTGTGGCCCCCCTCTACAGGCCAATTATGGCCCCAGGGACCCCATCCCCGGGGCCTGGCCAGGATTCTTTAAAAAAAATGAAATTGGGAGGGGGCTGCGTGGCCCCCTCTTCAGACCCCATCCCCGGGGCTGGCCTTCCATTTTTTAAATAATTAATTTAATTAAATGGGAGGGGGCTGAGTGGCCACCCCCGGGCCACTCCTGGCCCCAGGGACCCCATTTCCCAGGGATTCAGCATTGGAGACCATGGGGGGAGCCCCAATGCCCCCACGGTCCCTCCCGCAGGAACCGGCATTGCTTTTGGGCAAGGGGAGCTGCTAACATGCAGCTCCCCTTGCCCAAAAGCAATTAGCTTTGCTTCTTGGAAGCAAGAGCAGATTTCCTGCTCTCGCTTCCAAGAAGCAAAGCAGTGTTTTTTCTATGGCAGGGCAGGAGCCGTGCTCTCGCCCTGCCATATCAAAGGCAATGTCCCACCCCGGGACTTTGCGGGAGCCGGCCCTGGTGGGTGGTGGTCCACAGGGCCATTGAGGGCTCCAGGAGGGGGGCCACACTGCCCCCTCCCAACATGTAAATAACCACAGGAGTTGGTGGTCTCCGGGGGTTAAATAATTATTGCCCCGGGGAGGTGGTGGTCCCTGGGGCAGTGTGGAGGGCAGGAGCCCCCCCCCCACACTTTATAATTTTGATTTAAGCCCTGGGAGGTGGCGGATCCCGGGGCAGCGTGGGGGGGGCAGGAGCCCCAAATGCATTTTTTTTAAACCTTCGGGAGGTTGCGTTCCCCGGGGCTATGGTGGACTGCGTGCCCCGCACATAATGGATATGTGTAATATATATATATATATATATATATATATATATATATATATATATATATATTACCTACTGGCGATAGCCAGTAGGTATATATAGTTAGGATTATTTCTCTATGGAACTTTTGAAAATTCTATGTCTAATAACTTTGGCGTTTGTGGACGGAATCGGCTGAAATTTTCAGGAAAATGGCACATTTTGTTTCTGAGCAGCCCCTGAAAATTTGGGGGGGGTTCATCAAGGGGGGGCCGAGAAAAAAAGGGGGTCCCAAAACGCGTTTTTCCCATGTTAATTTCCATAGGGCGTTTGGCCTCACTTTTAGCTCGAACGGCTGAATGGATTTGCACGAAACTTGGCAAAATTGTAGGGACTGTTAGCCCGATGTGCCTTTGCTGGGTCTCAATATATGTGCTCCAGTGGATTTTGAGAAATTAACATTTTAAAAAATTTATATATCTGTGACAGCGTCCCAGATAGCGCTCCAGATTGCGTACTTTTCGCGTCACGGAGCTTTGCGAAGCGATGCTGATTGGCTCTCCGGTGTCTGTCAACATTCTAAACAGTCCGGAGCGGCCGCCATCTTGTCTCTCGGTGGGATCGAGAGACAAGAAGAGGTGAAAAACGAAGGGGGAATTTAATGAAAGGGGGCAAGGTAGACCCCTCTTGACCCCCTAGGAATGATGTTGGGGTTATTAAAGGGTCCCGTGGGGAAAATTAAAAAAATTTGATTTTTCACGGTAGAAGCGCTTCTCGGTTCGCAAATTAACGGCTGAATGGATTTGCACGAAACTTGGCAAAATTATAGGGACTGTTAGCCCGATGTGCCTTTGCTGGGTCTCAATATATGTGCTCCAGTGGATTTTGAGAAATTAACGTTTAAAAAACAGGTATATCTGTGACAGCGTCCCAGATCGCGTACTTTTCGCGTAACGGAGCTTTGCGTAGCGAAGCTGATTGGCTCTCCGGTGTCTGTCAACATTCTAAACAGTCCGGTGCGGCCGCCATCTTGTCTGTCGGTAGGATCGAGAGACAAGAGGAGGAGAAAAACGAAGGGGGAATTTAATGAAAGGGGGCTAGGTAGACCTCTCTTGACCCCCTAGGAATGATGTTGGGGTTATTAAAGGGTCCCGTGGGGCAAATAATAAAAATTTGATTTTTCGAGGTAGAAGCGGTTCTCGGTTCGCAAACTGGTAGCGAAACGTGAATTCGCCATTTTGTGTTTCGATTTCATTAAATTACTAGGTATAAGGGGGTACGGGAGACGTATCCTGACCCCTTTTGTTTTCTGAGGGTGGCTGAGGAGGCTCATATATGTTGATACATGTCTTCCAGCGGCTGTGCGTGAGCGTTTTTTTTTTTGTTGTGTGACGTCTGTTAACGTTCGATTCGATGGAAATCAGGAAGTGTTGACCGCCATTTTGTCACTGCGAGTAAATATTTTGTTTTAAATAATTGTTATAAATTAATCCTTATTGATAAACATTGTCTGCGCCATCTTGTCTTTTTTGCAATGCCACACTTTTGATGAGCACGGCAGCCATTTTAGATGCCTTGACCAGACCCACTCTCTGCACGCCGCCGATCCTCAGCATGGCTCCTCACCCTCGCAAGCATCTCCCCCACGCACTGGTCACCCCCGCTCTCTCTCTCATGCATGGGCCAGAAACCTCCTCCCATGTGCGCTGCTCTTCCCTGAGAATCACACCCTGTGCCCGCCCGACACCACCCTTTCACCCTATTCACTACCGCACCCTCTGACACTCTTCTTCCTCTGTGTCCGATTGTTCAGGCCGGTCCCAGGCTATCACCTAGCCCTGCAGATGTAGTTTATGGCCCCAGCTGTAGAGAATCACCCCTCTTCAAAGGAGTTACAGTAGATCTGTCACACCACACGCGTTCCTACTATCTGATAACCATCCTGTATTGTGCTTGGGGAGGGGATTCTCACTGTGAGGGTGTGTGGGACCGAGCCTGAAGCGGAAGATTCCAGGGATGCCTCTTTGTACATCAAAGTTTTTACAATTATGTGTCACATTATAAATATATAGTACTCCAACAAAGTAGGATTATAACACTTTAATAACTTTTAAATATATAGAACGCAACAAAAACAGTAAATACATTTAAACATTTTTTTGAAAAAAGAAGCAACAATGGTCAGTAGCTGTGTTTTGTGCGAATAGTGCCAAGGCAGCACAACGTGCTGAGTTCTGGAGGGCACCCAGGTGATATTACCTGGGTGCCGCACTGGTTTTTGGTATCCTACAATGCAGCTCCGAAAAACGGCGTGGGGCGTCCCGGGGGGTGCGCGGGGAGGCCTCGTCAGTAGCGGTCTGTTGTGCGAATAGTCCCAAGGCAGCAGAATGCGCTGAGATGTGGATGGCACCCAGGTGATGTCCAGTAAGTTGTCGCACTGGTTTTGGCATCCTACAATGCTGCTCCGAAAAACGGTGTGGGGCGCCCGGGGGGGGGGGGGGGGGGGGGGGAAGCGGCGTGAATGGGTCTCCCCAGGTGGAGGCTCGTCGGCTGTACTGGGGCGCCCCTTCTTTACCGTTTCAGTTGCCATTCCGCCCGCTTTTGCTACACTGTGCCTCATCCGCCATTCAGCTGTTTATCGCCCGCTCTTGCGGCTACAGCGTCTCGCTCACCATGTAGTTGAGTTGCGCCCACTCTTGCGGTGCAGCGATAGGCGGCTGCCACAGGACTCTTAAAATGGCGGACGGCTCTTCGGATTTGGGCCTGGTCCACTAACATGGCCCTGGGACACCTTGGAACTCGGACGTCCCCTGAGCCTTGAAGATTTTACAAAAGTCTTGGGGGCTACCGACTCCTGCAGGCTTCCGGTGGGGAGCGGCTGCCATGATTGCTCGCGGAATGACCACGACGGAGCCACGAGATGGTGGTGCTCTCAGGCTGACGCCAGCTTTAGTCTGAAACATCTAGAAACAAGGTGGGGCTTTCATCGTTTGGGAAAAAAAAATGTTTTAATCCAATGAAAAGTGATATTTTTAGGTCATATGATCAAGCCTTCCATCCTTAGGAAACCAAAAGTAAAATGAACCAATGAAAAGTTTTATAAAGAAGTCACATGACCTGTTATGCTTACGTTACGCGCTGCTATAAAAAGCGTAGAAAATCCGTTGGCACGTGAGGCGGCGTCAGTAGCGGACCGATGTGCGAATAGGCCGAAGGCAGCACAACGCGCCGAGATCCGGATGGCACCGAGGTGGTGTCCAGCAAGTTGCACTGGTGTGGCCATCCTACAATGCTGCGCCGAAAGTCGGCGTGGGGTGCCTGGGGGGGGGGGGGGGGGGGGCTGGCGCAAACTGGCCTCTCTCGCCTCCCCAGGTGGAGGCACCTGATGTGCAGTGCGGCGCCCCTTATCTTTTCACTCGCCTTCCAGCAGAGTTGCGCCCACACTTGCTGCTACAGTAGGCCGAAGGCAGCACAACGCGCCAAGATCCGGATGGCACCGAGGTGGTGTCCAGCAAATTGCCGCACTGGTGTGGCCATCCTACAATGCTGCGCCGAAACTCGGCGTGGGGCGCCCCGTTGGCCTGTGAGGTCGCGTCAGTCAGTGGGGGCTGTTTGAGAAAGCAATGTGATGCTGTGCGTCGCCCCCAAGATGGAGGCTCCTCGGCTGCAGTGGGGCGCCCCTTGGTGTTTCACTCGCTATCCAGCTGAGTTGCGTCCGCACTTGCGGCTACAGTAGGCCGAAGGAAGCACAACGCGCCGAGATCTGGATGGCACCGAGGTGGTGTCTAGCAAGTTGCCGCACTGGTGTGGCCATCCTACAATGCTGCGCCGAAAGTTCCATGGTCCGGCGGAACTTTTTTCCTTTTCCTTTCTGCATCTTGTCCCACAATCCGTTTAACCTTTAGACACGACCAGGTCCCTGAATGTGTGCAGGGGGACGCTATTGATTGAATCAAAATGGCGGCTTCACACAAAGCTGACTCAAGCGTTGCTGGTGATGCTATACAGACAAAAAATAGTTTTCAGTTTGTACATTCTTCAGGATTTTTCCATCCAAGTCTGCTTGAGAGTTTGTAGAACAATGGCTTTAGATCTTGCCCTCCCCTCTTTTGACTGTTGGTCTTGTTGCCTATGTCTTCTGTTGTCATTTAACTGAACCTTTTTTGACTGCCGAAAGGGGTTCTGGTCCGACCGCTGGTTGGTGGAGATATTTTGACTATATCCTGGACCTGCCCGGCCTCGCCCAAAATGGCGCCGGTATAAATGGGACTCGTACCTCCTTGTTGTGTACTGGTTGCACAACCTTGATATCACGAGATACATATGCAGTTTCGAAGCACATGGCGGGCGGGAATGAGAATTGATTGAATATTTCGACATCCCTATTGATATTAAGTTCTGATGTGTTATTGATTACTGTACTATTGAAAGTTCGAATTAACGTCACCCATGGTACTTGCCCGCAAATGTATATCTAGATAATTTTATTGTAAGTGGCCCTGTCGTATTTTAATTACAAAGTGTACGTCCACCGATTCCGCAACTGTTAGACACCTTAGTTCTTGCAACCTAATGGCCCGCTCGTTGCGTTCCTCTACAGTGTAAATGTCTCCTCATCATATACGATTCCAGTTTGCTCCGTGGCCGGCCCACGTGGTTATAGGCCCGTATTTGTATACTGACATTTTCACAATAAAGGTTTTTAAAACAAAACATGGAAGTAGTATTTACATTGGTAAAGTTTTTAATTTTAGTTTCTGTTTTCGAATCAGTAAAAGGCAAGTGAAGTAAAGCAGTCCAATTACATGACGGATAAAAGGTATAATACGCAGGAACGCAGTAAAGATAAATGGTCAAGGGCTGTTGTGTTTTTTACTCCTGCAACATAAAGTGATCGATAAGAATCTGATATTCGGGCGTATCGGCGACTAAGACAGCAGGCCGAGCATCTTTTGCTCAACGGCTCCGTCATGGGACGAAGAAACGCCCTTTTGCTAGAAAAAGGAATATATTTTACTTGCAGGACAGTTGTAAATTTTCCGGGAAAATACATTAGCCTGGAACATTATAACATATATGTTTAAGAAAAAATAATGTTCGAAAGCAATAAAAAGCGTAATTTTTAGGTCATATGACCAAGCCTTTCATCATTAGTATAACAAAAGTAAAATGAACCAATGAAAAGTTTTATTAACAAGTCACATGACCTGTTATGCTTACGTTACGCGCTGCGCGCCGCGGATCCCTTCCGGGAAGCTGCGCTTCCCGCACTGGAGTACTTCCGGGTGCGCTAACGCGGCGTGTCATATAACGCATTACGCGACAACGTAGGTCTAGAATATAGTCAAATTGTCTCCACCAACCAGCGGTCGGAACACAACCCCTTTCAGCAGTCTAAAAAGTTCTGTTAAATGACAACAGAAGGGACAGGCAACAAGAACCATCAGTCAAAGAGGGGAGGGCAAGTTCTTCCCTACCGGGTCACGTTGGGGCGCTACCGGAACTGATCGAATTGGTAGTCTACAGTGTTTCTGGATGTTTCAGACTGAAGCTGGCGTTAGCATGAGAGCACCACCATCTCGTATCTCAGTCGTGGCCATTCCACGAGCAATCATGGCAGCCGCTCCCCACCAGAAGCCTGCGGGAGTCGGGGGCCCCCAAAACTTTTGTAGAATCTTCAAGGCTTAGTGGACGCTTTCGAGAATGGGGCCCAAGCCCTAGCAGACAAGCGTCCGAGTTCCAAGGTGTCCCATGGCCATTTTAGTGGACCACGCCCAAATCTGAAGAGGCGGCCGCCATTTTGAGAGTCCTGTGGCAGCCGCCTATAGTTGCATCGCAAGAGTGGGAGCAACTCAACTACATGGTGAGCGAGACGCTGTAGTCGCAAGAGCGGGCAGTAAACAGCTGAATGGCGGAAGAGGCACAGTGTAGCAAAAGCGGGCGGAAAGGCAACTGAAACGGTAAAGGGGCGCCCCACTACAGCGTGTCTTCAGGTCAAACGGATTGTGGGATAAGGTCCAGAATGGAAGAGTCATCAAAAGGCAAAAAGTTCCGCCGGACCCCGGGAGCCGGCCGCCTATGTCGGGGGCGATCTTAGGCCACGCCAGGGCAACACGACTTGGGGAGGGGGCAGAAGTCAAGCGCACCCTCCCAGTCCGCGCCATCACACCGTATGTTGAAAATCTGAAGCCATCGTTCTACAAACTCTCAACCAGCCTTGGATGAAAAATCTTGAAGAATGTACAAACTGAAAACCAGTTTTTGTTTGCATACGATCAGCAGCAACGCTTGCTATCAGAATGCATGAGTTTCATGCTCGATCGATTGAGCTAGCCGGATCAGGCAACAAAAAGTATAAAATAGTTATGTAAATAGTTATTTAATAAAATGTTTTACCCTGTTACTTTGCTGGTGGGTTGTATATATTTATAATATTTGCATAGAGTTTATCGTTATTTTGGGCGGGGTGGGTGGCGGAGCCGAGCTGTCTTGCAGCCATTATGGTGTGGAGCTCAGTTCATCTCACTAGTTTCGTATTTCTCATGAAGGGTTGTTCCTAATGTTTCTATTTTAGCGAGGTCAAAAAGAGATCCCATTAGTGGCCTACTGATTTTGCTCGATTATTTTTTTTTTTAACACGATTTTTCACTATCTGCAAAGACTAAACAGAGTATTGCGGCTTTGTGCTTGTTAGTAAATAGAGAATGAACCAAAGAGAATAAATTCTAAAATAGTAAATGCTTGGATAACAATCAATCAAATGGAGAGACAAGCAGGCACGACGGATTACAACGGGGGCAAAGGCCTGCGTTAACTACCCTTCACTATCTGCAAAGAGAGAGTACTTCTAAGAGAAAAGAGGGGGGGGGCAGCGTTTAAAGCACATCAGCGTGCATAAACACGAAAATGTTTTTACCTATCACGTACTTGACATTTGACAGCTTTTGATATTTGTTATTAAAAAACCATTGAAATTCAATGAAAAAACCATAGGTTTTAGCCCATATATAGTTAGGGATTAGCATTTTCAAAACCTTATTTTACTCGCATAAAACCATTGAAATTCGCATATATAGTTAGATGCGCTAACTATATATCGCGCACCCGCAATCCACTGCTGATGATGTCACATATTTCATCATTCATGACATGCTCAGTGACATCACTGATGACATCACTGATGACATCACAAATGACATCACTGATGACATCACTGATGACATCTCAAATGAAATCACTGATGACATCACTGATGACAACATCCAGTGACTGTATGTTTCTGTAAAGTTAAAATATGTCTTACATATTGAAGAATGAGTGGATGTATAAGTGTCTGGATGAAGGATTTAGTAGGTGCATGACTGACTGTATGAGTGAGTGATTAAATGTGTCTCACTGAGTGAATGGGTTAGTGACTAAACTGTCTTAATTTGTGCATCATTATGTCTGTTGTTCTGTAAACTGCTGCATGTGTTGATCAGTAGCTATATGAGTAACTATATGGGTTATTGATTGGTTGCCCAAGTATTTGTATGGGAGACTGAGTGTGTGTGGGTGGCTGGGAGGTGTATGACTTTGTGCATAGATGTGTGAGCAGTTGATTCACTAGATGCATGGGTTAAAAGTGCATGTGGAAACAGCTGTATGGGCGGTTGACTGTGTGCATGAGTGTATTGGTGAGTGAATGGATATCTCAGTGCTACATGTCAAAGTAAGTACATATGTAAAACACAGTACATGTGAGAGTTGACATATATAAATAACTGTGCATAAGAGCCAGTGAATGTGTGAGTGGCTGTATGGATCATTGTGAACTTGTATCAGGGATTGTATAAGAGAGTAAATATGTGTTAGTATATGTTTGAATAAGTAAGGTGTGTATAACTGTATAGTAGAGGAAATGGAGGTGTGATTGATTCTTTGCATGACTGACTAGGTGTGTGAGTAACTCCATGGATGAGTGACAGTCTGTGAGTTTTTGTTTACACTGAGTGTATCTAAGGTTATATTAGAGTCTGAAGAGGTTCATCGTATTATCACATGAATGATGTCATTAGTGATGTGCTCAGTAATGTCAAATGAGATGTCAAATGAGATGTCATCAGTGATGTCATTTGAGATGTCTTCAGTGATGTCATCAGTGATGTCATCAGTGATGTCATTTGAGATGTCATCAGTGATGTCATCAGTGATGTCATTTGAGATGTCATCAGTGATGTCATCAGTGATGTCACTGAGCATGTCATGAATGATGTAATATGTGACATCATCAGCAGTGGATTGCGGGTGCGCGATATATAGTTAGCGCATCTAACTATATATGCGAATTTCAATGGTTTTATGCGAGTAAAATAAGGTTTTGAAAATGCTAATCCCTAACTATATATGGGCTAAAACCTATGGTTTTTTCATTGAATATATATATATATATATATATATATATATATATATATATATATATATATATATATATATATATATATATATATATATATATTATATATATATCTATATCACACCACATCCCTTCAGTTGAAGAAATCAGAGGCCTGAGGGGGTTTCAAGGCAGGTAACTTGCTTTATTAATATGTCCCAGTGGCGGCGAATGCATTTCGGCAAACAGCCTTCCTCAGTGCCCTGAACTGTAACGAGTCCTTCTCCCAACTGCTCCAATCCTGCTTCTAAATGCGTGCTCGCACCATAATCCCCTCTCCCTGATGCAATCGGCACACCTGTTATTGCTTGCGATATATGCGCTAGACTACAACTCCCAGAAAGCATTGTGTCAGCATGACTGAGTTGGTGGCGTGGGGGAGTACAAACAGTAGGTAAGTGCTTGCCTGCAGGTGGGTGGTGAAGGAATCCTCAGAGCATTTCAAAATCCACAGCCACTGCCTTAGGTCTCCTCGTACTGCTGCAGCCAGTCCCAACAAGTCCGCGATTGGGCAGGGGCAGTCATGTAGAGACATAGCGCCCAATGGAGGTAAAATACCTCAGTCCACCCATGCCGGGTGTATATATATATATATGTATATATATATACAAAAAATAACAGCAATCTTAAATTATGGAGGTTGGACATACAACTGCCCCTAGTTAATACTGTGCCACACTTATGATGACTGATCCCATTGGTACTCTGGATCGAGATAATCAGCCACTGAAGAATGATTCTGCTCATTTGATTTGCCTAGATCTTCCTAGAGAGTGCAAATATGGGTACTGGTAATTTGTATTTTTCCTTAAAACGATGTAAATTCTCTAGATGTGTCCCCAACACATCGTAGATGTGTCCAGGTATACCTTCCTCACCAAATCAGCATGCAACACCAATTTACTGGTAATGTTCACATATTCCAATCGATGCCAAATTCAGTGCTGTTTTAGAATGACTATCAATTATTCAAAAAGTGCAAAAAACACACTTGATAAGTAGGAGACACTATGGGTGACTCCGTTCTGCACCGCTAATGAAAGCGTGATACCAATTTAGGTTATATGTAACCATTGAAATCTTTAGCTGAAGCACCTCACCCTTTCTGACAACCTTCTCCACACCACAGAAGTATCCAATGCACCTACCACTGTTGTCCTTCACATGCAAATGAGAAATTTTAATCAGGTTGTAACACATCATTGTTAGTACTCATTATGAAGACACCTTGGCTGTAATGAACATTGATTGTGCTGCTCTAACCTTGAATAGAATATCAATTGGCCTGGCTTCATATGAAATCTGCCTCTGCAGAAGTTCCCACCCCACAATTCCTCACAAATTTAGGCAGCGGTAAAAGTTTGATCATATTAATTTAATAAATTCAGTGACAGGGATCACACACATTTCACATCTTTGAATTTATAAGAACCTACATAATTGCTTTTTCAATTGCAAATTTTCTTCCTCGCCTGCTTGCATGGCAAGGATTCTATTCTGCTTCAGTCACCACCGGCCAGCCTTCGATCTGAGCCTTATGCTAAACTGCCCTCCTGCTCTCTTTTCTCCTGGCAGCTGCTGTGGTGCTGCTCTGTCTTGTTATTTTCTCCAGGACCCTCTTCGCCTCTTCTTCTGCCCTCTGGAGCTAATTCCTGGCTGCCCACTCCTTTCATACTCTTCCATTTCTCTGGGACCACCTTTCTATATTTTGCTCAGCTGCCTGTTCTGCTTTCATGCTGATGTTTTTCTCCTGTTGCTGTTTCCTTCTCAGGAGTGGCCCGTGCAGGTATGAGCGATGGGATGGTGAGGCTGGGTTGGGGGATGGGGAATTTGACAGACAACCACGAGGGAAAATTAAATAAACAATTAATTTCCCCTCGTTGTCTGTTGAAATTCCCACCCCTCCGCTCTTACCTGCACGAGCCACTGCTGTTTTTGTTACAATGTTTCCTCTCTTCGCACACTACCCAGCCGCATGACCTCCTCAGGTTGATTTGTCTTCAAATTTTGCATTTGCCCTGCTCACCCTTCTTTGCATAGGAAAAATAGTATACGTAGTCTGTGGGCAACAACAACGAATCTAGTCGAGGGGGAAACAGACTCTGAGGGGCATGGCATATTTTTGCAGAATAGCATACATATATATTTTTGGACTAACACATTTGAAAACACAGCATGCCCTAAATAACGCTTGCAGAAGGGGAGAGTCTAATGTGCTGTTTATTACCATTATTGGGCGTGGAGGAGACCATGATGAAGCGGGGCCATAACTCATGAATGGCAAAGGCTCAAGTGAGCCATGGCGCCCCTTGTCTCCCTCCATCCACCTTACAAGCATAGTCACTGCTACAAATGGGGACTGTCTGATGTTTTGATTAAAAAAGGGGACAATTTGATGCATATCTGCAACCAAAGCTATGTCGAACTTTAAACATGGGGTCAAATGTACAAAGCATTTTAACAATTGCAAATTTTCCACCTCAATCTTTGCAACCGTTAAAATGCGTTTTCTTGTGTTGTAGTCCCATTTTAGGAGATGGGAATTTTTTTGTGATTCCTAACATGGAAACCCAAATGGGGAACAATTCAGTATTTGGAAATAGTGTGTTTTAGGCTTTGCTTTCAAATACCGAATCAGTATCTTATGTATTAAGGTGTTGCACTGAAATCTGGTCGCAAATCATTGAGAGGCTTATTTGCAAACCTCATGGGCCTCCAGTGTGTCACTTTCAAATATGGGAATAAGTGACATACTGGCGGTGCAAGGGGAGTGTAAATAAGTTCTGAGTTTTTTACCGACACCTCAAAGAGGGTGGTAAAGTACTTGCAAAAGAGAAAAGTTCTTTTGGAGTCCTCTTTCTCTTTGTGGACGTAAAATACGTTTTTTGAAAAGTAGGCTGTTCTGGGACTACTGCTAACTCATAAACAAACGAACAATAAAAATAGGAAAGTACATTTTGCTTGGTCAATTTAGGTAAGTATCTCCTCTGACGGATGGTGTTTGTGCATGTTCAGTGGAAGATCGGTGTGCTTTTCATGCAGTAGGTAAGATGGGTCGACTAGACGTAGATTTGGGCACAGACCCTGCTGAACTTGGCCCAAGAAATGTACCCTATTGGAAGTTAGCTGCATGAGAGATTATGTGCAGGACCTAGCACCATCATGGCAATCAATTTTTATTGTATACATACTCTAACAGGTTTTGGTTCAGCCTCCTTGAGCTCTTGGCTTCTCTTTCTGAGGAATCTTCAGCCATTGGCTTCACATATTGTCAATTACAACTCGGATCAGTTCACAGGATTATTTTTTTACTCTCACCTCTGTTCTATTGGCTGTTTGTGTATATCCTTTAATTCCATGAGAAAAGATGAGGGACTGATTTCCTTCTAAATAGTACACATTGTCACCACATAAGCAAATATTTATCCTGTATGTTAGACTTGACAGACTTAGGTTGGTCTTCCCCCAAACTTTTTGACCTACTCCCCTCCTAATTTTCTGAATTTTGTTTTATGGGCTTAGGGCTTTGTGCATTCTAACAGTGCTAAACAGTGCTAAAGCGCTTGCCGTCCCTCCGTAAAACATGGTAACATTGGATTGCACCTAATTGGCATATATAATTTATTTACGTGTGCCTGGTAAAGTGGTATGCCATATATCCACGGATGGTAAATTAAATGCTACTAAGTGGTCCTGCAGCACTTATTATGCCACCCACCTAAGTAGCTCCTTCAAATGTCACAGGCCTGCCATTGCAACCTGTATCCAGTTTTAAACTGCTAATTCAACTTGGCAAAATAAACTTTGCCAAGCTTAAAGCTCCCCTTTTAATACATACATCACCCCTAGGCTATGTCCATAACAGCCCGTAGGGCAGAGTCCCTTGTATTTAGAAATGGTGGTCATGTATTTTTAAGTTTTACACGTCCTGGTAGTGAGAAACTCACAAATTCATTTTTCACTACTGTGAGGCTTACCTCTCTTATAGGATAACATTGGGTTACCTTATTACATTTAATGTGATACATTTTGTTTGGGAGCAGGTGATAATATAATGTTTGGTATCTGAGGAATTGTAATTTAATATCCTCTGTCATGGTAAGTCACAATTTGAAAATGCCTCTTTTGGCAAGTTTTTTTTTCTTGTCCTAGCCATTTGGTACCTGCAGCCTGTTTCCTGGGTCAGTTGACTAGGTGTAGTTAACAATTGGACTTCGTGTATTCTTTTCAGACAGTCACACAATATAGATTCTGGTTGTTAGCAGAATGGGGCATCCAAGGCAGGGTGAGGGAGGAGCTGTGCACAGTCTCACATGCACTTCAAAGACCCTGCTTCAGTTCACAGACAAATGAGAGCATTTGTAAAGCGCATAGCTACCTCCAACAGTGGTGTCCCGGTGGGGGGGCATCAGGAAGATTAGGCAAGATATTGCCCAGAGTCACATGGTGCTGGGCAAACCTGCCCCCGGAGCCGGGGATCGAACGTGAACCCTTTTGTCTGGAGTCAGGCACCCTGGCCGCTGCGCCACACCTCTTTCACTCTAGGCTTTTGTGCCTGCAGACAGATTGGGACCAGGGAGGAAGTAAATTCCAGACACTTCAGTGGGGGTAAAACACCAGAAGTTTCTTCCACTTCAAACAGTTATAAAAATAGGATTTCCAGACCCTCTCTTCAGTTCACAATACAAAGAGGAAAAAATACCTGCCAGTCAGCTTCAATTTTAGGCCTAACAAAGAGGTCCTTTAATAGATTTAGAACCCCCCGAACCTCAAGGAATCATATCAAAACATGATAACAAATATATCGAATTTTTATTGATTAGAAAAAGGTTTTTTCAATACATAATTACCAGGCCACATAAAACTTTATTTTTAAAAACCAAATGGATCATCAATACAGTCCCACATACATACAAAACTCTCATACCATCAGACATACTGACATATCACACACTTCATACCACATACAGACAACAATTCGCAGGTATATAACAGCCATGAGCTGATCTAATTGTTATAGATGGAAAACAATCATCAGTGGGATAGAAGGAAGATCATTCAGGTTATCCCCAGATGAGAAAAGACGGCGACGTGCGTTTCGGTGTTGGGCCCCGGGCAGGGCTACACCATTATCGGGGCGGGATGTACAGTTCACAGTGGGACAAAATATCTGTAGAGAAAATGCACAGTTCAGAGACAATCAGAATAGCTAATCCATTTAATTAGATGACATGATTGTTCGGGGGGTTACTTCTGTACCTGTGGAAGGACTCCAAAAAGACGGTCCTGCTGCCTGAGGCCTTCTGTGTACTTTAGAGGACTACCTTGGTGTCTCAAGAGGATTACCCTGCTGCCTGAAGCATGCTCTGTGCCCTCAGAGAATTGCCCTGCTGCTGGAGGCCTGCTTTCATGCTTGAACCCAAGACTTCCAATGTGACTCCAAGGGGTAGTTCAGTTGGCTAGCCTCCTGGTCAGAGTCTTAGGGACAGAAAAGGCTCCAGCCATCTTGAACCCACACCTGGACCCAGCCTGAGTCCTGACTCTCCAAGTGGTGCCCCTCAAGTCATGGACCCTTGGAAGTGATCCTAAAGGTGCCTAGATAGCCCAAATCCAAAACATGTGACTCTGAAAATTTTGTGGCAATAAAAGTGCTCAGAGAAAAGACCAGGACCGACTTGGTCGCCGATCCACCCAAGGTGCATGGCCAGTCCGCCTAAAATTGTGGCCACTTCAGCTATGTTCTTCTCCACAGCAGCAAATCCTATTTGGGTGCTCCTCCCAGCCTCATGGAACCCTCATCGCTACAGCCTGCTGCTTCATCCCGAAGGAAATGTTCTACTTCCAAAAAAAAGAAACTGAGGGCCTGATTTGGATCTTGGCTGATCTGGTCCTGCCATCATTTTTCCGTTGGTTTAGCCATCCGGTCTATTTTGATGCTGAGATGGCTATGCACAATAGTCCATCCAAGTCCCACAGTCTCCGACAGAATTTTCCTCCATGTCAACAGTGTCATAGGCAAAAGAGCCTGATGGAGGCAGTTCAGCCAACATTTCCCCCGGGCCAATTAGGATGTGCCTTCTAGTCGGCGTAACTATGACAGGTAAACCTCCACACTGAGTTGACGGTTTCAAAAAGGTAGAAACATACCTTTTTTTCCTTTTTCCACTTTCTTTCTGGCATTAATCCAATTTTCCAAGTCCTTCCTTCGCTCCAGCTACTTGACCATGAAGCTAATAAACCCTGTCTTCACCAAAATCCAAGGTAAGCTTCTTTTTTATTTGTTTTCTTTTCAATTGGCTGTTCATTTTTGCTCCGGACTCATGCATTTTTTTAATTTCTCTTACAATCAATTTATTTCTCATGGTGAATGCATATATGTGTAATGTTGTTGTTTAAGAAATTTCAAGAAACACACCTGTATTCATTTTTTTTCAATTTGCTGCAAGATTTCATCATGATATTGGACACTTACACAAAAGTTTACCTTCATCAAAATTCATAATGTGTTTATAAAGATATGTTGAATTATTTTTCATAAACTATCAAATTATAAACAAATGCTTTGCACATTTTTTGAATACTTTAAATGTAATATAATGTAGTAATTGCACTCAAGGCAAAATGTTTTTTTAAATAAATGTATAATTAATGTTAGTTTTAAACTTAAATCATCTTTGTATTATTTATGTGACATTTCGTCTTGTCTAGTGCATTTTCTGTATTTTATTATTTTTTTTTAAGATGTAATGCATATGTGTTTAGTTTTTCACTTCTTAAGTTAAAATAAACACACCTGTATTAACGCTTCAAAATAACAATTTCAATTGCTATTTTTGGTGTAAGTGTCCATTGTCATGATGAATGATTGCACAAAACTTTTATTGCCCTTTACATTTGTTAGTTTTTGGACTTTACACTATGTAATTTAAAGAATCTTTTTGTATTTTTGTATTTTCTGTTATACATGTAAGAAAGAATATGTACTTCACACTTTCATAATTGACATTTTTAATAATCAATGAAATGTAAATGAATAATGATGTTGGGGCAAACTTTGTAAAATGATTTTTTTATTTATAATTGAGATAATTCTCTCATGTACTTTTTTTCAGTAAAAAGAAAAAAAGGGGTTTTCACAACAACACCTTGTGGCTTTGTTGCCTATAAATTGCCTCTTAAATATAGCCCAAAAGGTAACCTCCCCAAGAAAGAGCATTTATTGGGCATAGATTAGGAACCTCAAAGATTTTTCATGGGAGGGTGGGTTTAGGGTTGGTAGATCTTAAGGACAGATAAGAGGTGAACTTGGAAGAAGAGTAAGGGTAGGAGGGGTGGTAAATGATTAGCTTTTGGAGGTAGAGTGCACTAGAGTGAGTGATTTGCTTGTGTATGTGTGTTTGACAGTTGCATGTGGGTCTGTGTTTGTTGTGTATGTTTGGATGTGTCTTCTTTGGCTGGTGTTTGATATTCTGGTGAATGTGTGTGGGTTTACTTTTGGTCGGTGTTGTTTTGTGTATTGTGTGTAGGTGTGCTTTTGTGTGAGGGTATTTGTATTGATGAGTGAGTTGTTATGGTGATTGGTGTGTTTGTGGTGCTTGTGTCAGTCTGTTTGGCAGTTGCATATGGGTCTAGTGTTTGTTGTGTATGTTTGAATGTTTTTTGGCTGCTGTTTCATATTCTGGTGAGTGTGTGCGTTCGACTTTGGCTGGTACTGTTTTGTGTGTAGGTGTGCTTTTGAGTGGGTGTGTTGGTTTTGATGAGTGCATTGTGGTGGTTGGTGTGGCTGTGGTGATTGTGGGTGTTTTGGTGGTTGTCGGTGTGGTGGTAATTGTGGGTGTGTTGGTGGTTTTGGTGCTTGTGGTTATGGTGGTGGTTATATAGGAAATATGTTATTAGTTTAAAAAAACTTACACGCACCTTAACACCATGTAAAATTAAATGGAGATTTAAGCCTATGATCTTAAATACAACAAAATATATTGAAACAGTAAACAAACAAGGCAAGAAAAGAAGAAGCAAAATGCACATATTAACAACACATATTAACAATTTTTAAAATGCGAGAAACAACAATAATGCTCCAGATTGCCAGAAAAATACAAAGTATAAACTTATACATATACATATTCACTGAAAAAACTAAAGGTTACTCAGACGTTATAGTTAGGCTCAGGTTTCACTCATATGTAACCAGTGAAATTCAGCAAAGTTAACAATAACTTGCGCCCCTGCAATACACTGCCTATGACCTCACATATTACATCACTCATGACAGGGTCAGTGACATCACTCGTGGCATCACTGATTACATCATCCAGTGACTGTGAGTGTTTCTAAAAAGTTTATGAGTGTTAAATATATATCCACCAAGGTGTATTGATGAATCAGTGGGTGTATGAGTGGCTGTATGGATGATTTAGTAGGTGCATGACTGACTGTATAAGTGAGTGAATATACATGTTTCATTGAATGTATGGCTGAGTGACTAAGTCGTGTGAATGTCTGTGTCAGTTGGTGTGTAAGTGGCTAAATGGATTATTGATTGGCTGTCTGAGTACCTATATGGTTGTATGACTGCTGTGTGGGTGGGTGAGAGGGTGTGCAACTACCTGCATGGATGAGTTATTGGGTGAGTCAGTGTCTGTATGGGTTTGTGATTGTGTCTGTTAGGGGCTGTATGGATGAGTGAGTGTGTGCATGGCTCTGTTAGTGAGTGAATTGATGTGTTAGTGGTATGGGTGAGTAATTGCATAAGTGAAAGGCATTATAGGTGAATGTTAAAGTATATAAGTGACTAAATATGTAAGCGAGTGATTGTGACAGTGGCTGTGTGCGTGATTTTGTGCTTGTGTCAGGGACTGTATAGGTGAATGAGTATATGTTAGTATCTGTATGAATAAGTGAGTTGGTGTATGTATCACTGTGTAGGTGACAAAGTTACAGTGTGATTGAGTCTATGGATGAGCGAGTAGGTGTGTGAGTAGCTCTATTGATGATCGACAGTGCATGAGTGGCTGTATGGGTGTAAGGCAGGATATATCAGCGTTGTTTTAGTGAGTGAGTTTGTGTATGAGTGGCTGTATGGGTGACTGAAGGGATGTGTGTGTAGACCTATGAATCAGTTAGTGGGTGGTTCATACTGGTGTGGTTGTGTCAATGGTTTTGAGAATGGTAGTGTGGAAGTTGGAGTGGGTGAATGAAATGTTAAATTAAGGTGTGAGTGGGGGTGTGAAAGATGATATGGATGACGCCATGAGTGATGTCATAAGTGATGTCATGATTGATGTCATTTGAGAAGTCATCAGTGATGTTACTGACCATGTCATGAGTGATCTAATATTTCAGGTCATAAGCAGTGCATTGCAGGGGCGCGAGTTACAGTTAGCTCAACTAACTATAACTGCTGGTTTTGTATGAGTGAAACCTGAGCCTAACTATAACGTCCCTGAAACCTTTGTTTTTTTCAGTGAATTTCTAAGGTTTTTTTATATGCTAATTCGTAACTATAGCATCCCTGTAACCTTTTGTTTTTTCAGTTAATTTCTATGGTTTTAACTAAAGTAGTAGTCACGTTTGCAGGTAGTAGAGAAAGGGGGTGGGCCTCCGACCGGCTCTTAGGAATTTTGCTGTGTAGGACTTATAGGAGGTGCCAGGAGGGATTCTTGGCCCCCAAGGTCCCTCTGGAGCCAAGGGGACTAAATCCCCCAACTAGTAGTGCGCCAGGAGGCATGTTTGCAGATTGGTGGAAAAAGGGGGTATAGCCTCTGGCAACTTCTCAGCAATCCTGCTGTGTGGGACTTACTGGAGGTAACAGGAGGAGTAGGTGGCCCCCAAGGATGTCCTTGGGGACCAACTACCCCTCCTATTACCTCTAATAAGTCTCAACAGCAGGATTGCTGAGATTTGATAGCTGGCCATGCCCCCTTTGTCCATCACTCTGGTAACGCACATCCTGGTGCACTACTAGTAGTGGGATAAAGTCCTCTTGACTCTTGAGGGTCCTTGGGGGCCAATTAGCCCTCCTGTTACCTCCAGTAGAGCCCACACAGCTGGATTGCTGAGAGGTGGCCAGAGTCCACACCCTCTTTTTCCACCAATCTACAAGTGTGTCTCTGGGCGCACTGCTGCTTGGGAGAATTCCATTTTAGTTTTGAAGTGTAGAACTTACAGGAGGTACCAGGAGGGATTCTTGGCCCCCAAGGTCCCACTGGAGCCAAGGGGACTTCATCCTCAACTAGTAGTGCACCAGGTGGTACGTTTGCAGATTGGTGGAGAAAGGGGGCATGGCCTCTGACAACTTCTCAGCAATCCTGCTGTGTGGGACTTACTGGAGGTAACAAGAGGGGTAGTCGGCCCCTAAGGAAGGATATCCTTGGGGGCCAAATACCCCTCCTATTACCTCCAACAAGTCCCATACAGCAGGACTGCTGAGATCTGATATTAGGGCTAGCCCCCTTCGTCCACCACTCTGGAAACATGAAGCCCCCTTGCCTCTTGAGGGTCCTTGGGGGCCAATTAGCCCTCCTGTTACTTCCAGTAAGGCCCACAGAACCTGATTTCTGAGAGGTGGCTAGAGGCCACGCCCCATTTCTCCACCACTCTTCAAGCGGGCCTTCGGGAGCACTGCTGCTTGGGAAAAGAAGTTCACTTTAGTCCTGAGGCCCTCAGGAGGCAAGAGAATGTCATCCCCCCACCAGCAGTGTGCTGAGAGTCACGTTTGCAGAGTGGTGGAGCAAGGGGTAAGGCCTCTTACAACCTATCAGCAATCTGCTGTATGGAGCTTACCGGAGGTAACAGGAGGAGTAGTTGGCCCCCAAGGATGTCCTTGGGGACCAACTACCACTCATAATACCTCCAATATGTCCCATACAGAAAGGTTGCTGGGATCTGATCGCAGGTCATACCCTGTTTGCCCATCACTATGGAAACGCACATCCTGGTGCACTACTAGTAGAGGGATGAAGTCCCCTTGACTCTTGAGGGTCCATGGGGGCCAATTATCCCTTCTGTTACCTCCAGTGAGGCCCACACAGCTGGATTGCTGAGAGGTGGTGAGAGGGCACACCCCCTTTCTCCACCACTCTACAAGCGTGCTTCCGGGAGCACTTCTGCTTTGGAGAAGAAGTCCTCTTTAGTCCTGAGGCCCTCAGGAGGCAAGGCAATGTCATCTCCCCACCAGCAGTGTGCTGAGAGTCTCGTTTGCAGATTGGTGGAGAAAGGGGCGTGGCCTCTGACCACCTCTCAGCAATCCTGCTGTGTGGAGTTTACTGGAGGTAACAAGAGGAGTAGTTGGCCCGCAAGGACATCCTTGGGGACCAACTACCCATCCTATTACCTATAATAAGTCTCATACAGCAGGATTGCTGAGATCTGATAGCTGGCCATGCCCCCTTTGCCACATCTCTGGTAACGCACAATCTGGTGTACTACTAGTAGGGGGATGAAGTCCTCTTGACTCTTGAGGGTCCTTAAGGGCCAATTAGCCCTCCTGTTACCTCCAGTAGAGCCCACACAGCTGGATTGCGGAGAGGTGGCAGGATTCCACACCCTCTTTCTTCACCACTCTACAAGCGTGCCTCTGGGCGCACTGCTGCTTGGGAGAATTCCACTTTAGTTTTGAAGTGCAGAACTTACAGGAGGTGCCAGGAGGGATTCTTGGCCCCCAAGGTCCCTCTGGAGCAAAGGGGACTTCATCCCCTAAGTAGTAGTGCACCAGGTGGCATGTTTGCAGATTGGTGGAGAAAGGGGGCATGGCCTCTGACAACTTCTCAGCAATCCTGCTGTGTGGGACTTACTGGAGGTAAAAAGAGGGGTAGTAGACCCCTAAGGTTATCCTTGGAGGCCAATTACCCCTCCTATTACCTCCAACAAGTCCCATACAGCAGGATTGCTGAGATCTGATATTAGGCCATGCCCCCTTTGTCCATCACTATGGAACGCACATCCTGGTGCACTACTAGTAGGGGGGTGAAGTCCCCTTCACTTTTGAGGGGCCATGGCGCCAATTAGCCCTTCTGTTACCTCCAGTAAAGCCCACACAGCTGGATTGTTGCGAGGTGGCCAGAGGCCACACCCCCTTTCTCCACCACTCCACAAACATGCCTCCTGGAGCACTTCTGCTTGGGAAAAGATGTCCACTTTAGTCCTGAGGCCCTCAGGAGGCAAAGGAAAGTCATCCCCCCACCAGCAGTGCACCAAGGGGCGCGTTTGTAGTGTGATGGAGAAAGGAGTGTGGCCTCTGACCTCCTCTCAGCAATCCTTCTGTGTGGAGCTTACTAGAAGTAACAAGAGGAGTAGTTGGCCCACAAGGACGTCCTTGGGGACCAACTACCCCTCCTATTACCTGCAATAAGTCTCATACAGCAGGATTGCTGTGATCTGATAGCAGGCCATGCCCCTGTTTTCCATCAAACTGGAAACGCATATCCTGGTGTACTACTAGTAGGGGGATGATGTCCCCTTGACTCTTGAGAGTCCTTGGGGGCTAATTAGCCCTCCTGTTATCTCTAATAAGGCCCACACAGCTGGATTGCTGAGAGGTGACCAGAGGCCACGCTCGCTTTCTCCACCACGCTGCAAACGTGCCTCTGGGAGCACTGCTACTTGGGGGGAAAAAGCACTTTGGCCTCGAGACACTCAGGAGGCAAGGGATACTCATCCCCCACCAGCACTGTGGCAAGAGTCGCGTTTGCAGAGTGGTGAAGAAAGGGCATGGCCTCTGACCACCTCTCAGTAATCCTGCTGTGTGGAGCTTACTCAAGGTAACAGGTGGTCTTCTTGGCCCCTACGGACCCTCAGCAGCCAAGGGGACTTAATCTTCCAACCAGGAGCATGCCAGGAGATGCATTTGCAGAGTACTGGAGAAAAACAGTAGGGCCTCCGACTGGTTGTGGCTTATTTTTTTCTTTTAGGAAGCGTGAGGCCATGTGGCACCGCTTCCCTGAACAATTTTGGGCCCCGGGACCTGATCCTTTAAAAACAAAAACATAAAAAAAATTGAAGTGGGCCACTTGCCCCCCCTCGGGCCAATTTCGGCCCTGGTGATCTCATCTCCCAGGCCCAGCCTTTATATATATTTTTTTATTTCAAACGGAAGGGGGGGCGCAAGGGGCACCTTCTCCAGGCCATTTTTGGCTCCGGGGACCCTATTCTCCAAGGCATACCCATTTTAAAAGAAAATAATTATGAGGTTGGCCATGTGGCCCTCCTCCTGAGCCCTATTTCGGCCCCAAAGAACCCATCCCTTGGGCCAGGCCTTGATATATTTTTCATTTTTGACATCGTAGGTGGGCTGCGCTATTCCCCGGGGCATGACCAGCTCCTTGGGGACTGAGGGGAGCCTGAAGTCCCCTGCGGTCCCTGCCGGCTCCATTGCTATTGGACAGAGGAAGCAGCCAACATGTAGCTCCCTCTGTCCAAAAGCAATTCTGCTCCTTTTTATGGAAGCAAGTGTATTTTTAATGTTCTTGCTTCCATGAAGCAGAGCAGTGTTTGTTATGGTACTGCTCCCTCAAAACCAAAGCAAGCTGCAATGTCCCAGGGGTGGCCACCGGTTCAGATTGCTGGAGCCATCCCTGGGGGTGGTGGTCCCCAAGGCCATGCAGGGCTCCTGGATGGGGGCCTCCTGGCCCCCCTCCCATCTAGTATTGAGCCCTGGGAGGTGGTGTTCCCCAGGGCAGGGGATCTGCAACGGACCCCCTTAATTACTGTATTTATGCCCCTGGGAGCGGGCTGTGGGGTAGGCCATAGGTTCTCCGCTGTTTTTAATGCATGTGACCTGGCTTTCTCCGGGGCAAGGGGGCCATGAGGCTCTCCATAATATTGAAATTAGCCCCAGAGAGGTGGCGATCCCAGGGGCAGAGGTGTCTGTGAAGTCCCCCTTATTCTTTAAATTTGCTCCAGGGAGATGGCGGTCCCCGTGGCTGTGGTCGGGTCCAGTGGACCTGACAATGTTAATAGCCCTGGTGAGGTGGTGGTCCCTGGGGCTTTATTAAGCCCTAGTAAGGAGGCCTGGTGCACCCCCTCCAACAAACATTATAACCCCGGGACCTGGCACACCCAGGGGTTATTGTAAAGCAAGCGTGGGAACGGACGCCTTCTTTTTTTGAAAAAAAATTGCCACAAATTTGCTAATATCGCAAATTTGCTGCAATTTATTTTTTGTTTTTCAATCGTTTTATCCCAAGGCACGGTCCCAAAAGGGACCCCAACACCATGGCTTTGGGGTCAGAGTAGTACAGAATGGATATACACCAATTAAGCAAAAGGCACTTCCTTGAACCAACATCTACCTTCCTGCCAAAATTGGTGGAAGTCTGTTTAGCGGTTCTGGCTGTAGGTGTGGCTAAAGGCTCCTATGGGAATTAACATTTCAAATGCACCCTTATTTCACACTCAAAATTATTGGTCACCACTGCACAGATCACCCACAAACTTTCCATGACAACCAGAACCTATCTTGACACTTTTTTGAGAAAATGACATGAAGATTTGTCAAACAGTGCCAAAGTAACAGGCACTTCTTTCATGGAAACTAGTTCCTAACTATAACTACCTACTGGCAACCGCCATTAGGTAATATATAATATACACATACATATATATGTACATATGTGTGTATTACTTACTGGCGGTCGCCAGTAGGTAATATAGTTAGGACCTAGTTTCCATAGGAAGTCCACAACATTCTATTTGGAATAACTTTCGTGCCAGTGGAAGAATCTTTGCGAATTTCTCCAAGAAAATGGCCTGCTAAGCTCCGCTCCTTCCCTGAAGGTTTGGGAGTGATTCATAAAGTGGGGGCCGAGAAAAAAGGGGGGTCCCAAAACATGTTTTCCCCATGCAATTTTCCAAGGGACCTTTAGCCAGGGCTACAGCCCGAACGGCCAAACAGAATTACACCAAATTTGGCAGAGACATAGAGTTCGGTTCACAGATTGTGCTTCTGTTAAATGGTGTAAATCCGTTCAGTAGTTCCTGAGAAAATCAAAAGTAAAATCATAGTGATATCTAGAGACGAAGTACTGTACGTGTAAGGAAATCCATACAATTACGAGCACAAGCTGCATGCTGATTGGATGTCAACTGTAGAACCGAGTCACAAGAAAACAGTAAAACAAGTTGAAAAATAAGGAAAGGGGGCAGGGTAGAAACATCCTGACCCTCTAGGCCTGCTCAGGGGGTCCTACATGGATCTTTAGGCCCCAATTTATTTATTTTTTAAATCGCGTGGTACGCGTGTGTTACGTGTTTTGGGGAAAAAAAGACCGGTTTATTGTTAATTAGCCCCCGGGGGGCAAATATCGGGGGCAATTCATTTTTTCATAATTAGGGGCCCAGAGGGGTTCTCTGCCCCAGGGATCGCCATCCCCTGGGGCTTTAACTATATGTATGCGGGGGGCTCATGGCCCCCTCGGAGCCCCGGGGACCGCCAGTCCCTGGGGCTTCTTTTTATTTGAAAAAACTGCGTGGGGAGGTTTCAAGCCCCCCACACACGCCCTGGGGACCGCCACCTCCCCGGGCTCTAATATAGAAAATAGGGGGGACGGACCACCCAGCCACCGGGACTACCACCCCTGGGGGGTTTTGAATGTTGGAAGGGGGGCCACGCAGTCCCCTTCCTGGAGCCTTTGATGGCCCTGGGGACCACCACCATTCAGGGCCGGCTTCTGCAGTGTCCCAGGGTGCCTACAGTGCCGCCTTCTGCAGTGCCTGGGGTGACAAAAAGCAATGCCGGCTCCCGAAGGCCGCGGGGAGCCGGCTGAGACCGTGGGGGCTTTGGGGCTCATAAAAAACAGTTCTTTTCAGAACTAACTTTACTGGTCAAAAAAAGAGCTATATTTCTATGATAGAATGTAAAACTTTCCGTTTATATTTCTGCACCAGTTGTAATCTATACGCATGCGCAGCCTCATTTCCAAGCCCACGCTTCTTACTTTTTCTTCAAGTTCGCCAAGCAAACCTCTCCTCATTTTAGGTATTACATTTTCCGCTTTCTTCTGCCGGGTCATGTGCCTCATCCGCTGCTATACTTTTGTAATATATTATTAATCATATTCTACCTATATTTATTTGAAACGTATTGCAGAGGCGCCAAACGTTAATTACATACTCCGTCCAACACCATTTTAGTAGTTTTCCTCCGTTATTTTTACTATACCTGCTACTTTTAATTTACCCTCCGCCTATCTTTCTGTGATCCATGAGATTTCCTGCCACAGACACCACAGTGTTTGTCCATGGCCTCCGATCTTATCAGTCTTGGTCACACGCATACCTAAAAATTAATTTGAAGCACGTAAGGCACAGCCATTACATTGCGGGACCGTCACCACAAAGCCTTTACCGTGATTATGCCTTTATCATGCGTGGTAAATGTATAGTAGTTGTAAAAGGATGCGTGGTAAAGGCATGCGTGGTAAAGCCATATGCGTGCTAATGAATTTGTGGTGACGGTCACGGGTGGTAATGACCGCGTTGTAAGGGCTGTTTCCCACAGGACCCTGCAGGAACCGGGTCTGGGCATGGCGAATTCCAGGGCATCAGGCAGTGAGCCATACAGCCTCCCTATATAGATATCTCCGGGGGTGGTCATTTCATGGTTTGAGGGGCGTCATTGAGGCCCACACAGTTAATTTTGTAGGGGGGTAGGTTTGCAAGCGAAAATGTCGCAAGAGGTTTGTAAATGTGGTACACATTGTTTTCTTTTAATTTGATTTCCTTTCTATGCTGTAGTCCATCCAGAGAAAATATAACTGATTGTACAGCCAGTACTTTTCAATCCTACTGTCAATCATCTTACTATAGTACTTCAAATTATAAATATAATTTTTTTGTGGACCGTCTCCCCCCCCAGTATATCTTTTTTTATTAACTTTTATTAAAACTACAATAACAGTAAACGTAACTTAAAGATAATATAATAAACAACTAGAAAAATAACTTTAATAAAACAGTATTATAAACAAATTGTGATGTGAACTCCAAAAGACGTTGGGTAGGTAATCTGAAAAACAAAAAAATCAAAAAAGAGTTTAAAGTTATGACTAAATAAGGTGAAACATTCCAAGTGAAGGTAACACTACGATTTTACGTGTGCAGTGTGCCTAGTACATTCCATTTCTGTTATAGTACCGCGTTCAAGTGGCGTCTATATGGAAGTGCCTACTGCGTTACTGACACAAAAGTGGCACAACTGGATTGTAAATACGCTGATTTATTTCTAATGCATTGCAATGGAGGCATTGTATATCTAGGCCGCTGTGCTTACCTTGTATAAACATTGCGGCCACCAGAGTTCACAACTTCAATTCAACTCTGCTTCTAAGTCAAAGTAGACATCAGTGTCTATAACTTTAAAAGAGAAAGAGAAATGATGTCACAGAGAGTGAAAGAGAGAAAACAACATTAAAACTGTCTCGCAGAGTCTGGAGTTGAGATTTTTTCTTGAAAAGTCAGACACAGATTTACAAGTTCCTTGCGCCACTTTTCCCATGTTAAAAGTGACACAAAAGTGGCGCAATAAGCTTGTAAATCTGTTTCACAGACTGTTGTAACCTATCTGTTGTCACTGCTCGGAGGTAATTATACATTTCTACACAGTCAAGCTGCTGCACACTACCTACTCTCTCCTTTCAAAGATTTTTTTTTATTGTTTCAGAAACAAAGTTCTTTGCTCACCTAGTGCCATTGGTGTCATTGAAAGAGGGTGCTCTACGTGTCGAAGAAGCCTTCAGTGTAACCAAGAGAGTTTACCACTTCAACTCAGATGAGGTTATATGCAGCAGACTGGAGATAGCAGCGTCCAAAACTTAAAAAAAGAAAGAGAAATGATGTGAGAGAGTAAGAAAGAGAAAGAGAGAAAAAGGGACATTAAAATGTGGGAGAGACACACATGACAGGGCGGGGTACCTGGAGCCAGAGGCACAACCACAGTCAAAAATATCGGGGGGGGCTAGAACATTTTTTCGGGAGGGGGGCTTAACCTCAAGCAAAAAGAAGACTGGAGCTGCAGGGGCTGTAAGCGAGGGGGACATCAAAGCCTCATTAACAAGCATAATGTTTTTAGAAGACCAGTGAAGGTCTCTGGTGCGACTGTGTGTGGGCCTAGGAAGCTATCTCATCCTAGCTGAAGCCCTGTTAGCCCAATGTGTGTCTCTCGCGCCTGCTGCATACTACACATTCTCTCCTTTCACAGATAACTTGTCGTTCTTTCGGAAACAAGCTTCTTTGCTCACCTTGTGCCATTGCCGTCGTCCTTGTTACATAATCCATCCTGAAGCTCTACTTCTAAAAGATATTAAAAGAAAGATGTTATGATTGGTAATCGTTACTATATTAATTTGAAGTTAGATAGCATCGCGCTTTTATACACGTTCTTTCTCACATTTCTACAACCTGTTTGTATTGGTAATATTCCGGACATTTCAGTGATTATAAAAACGTTCCTGCTATTGGGAAAAAAATGTATACATGTAAATTAATACACTATATAGGAGTGCGTTTGTCTGAAATACTAAATCTCGTTTTTGTATCTAGTCTGCTACATCCCTGACTCGCTCCGATGGGTACTCAAGCCTCACGGCTCACCTTTTGGTGGATAAGACACCTTCTGCATGAAGTAGTCCCGATCTCCAACAAAGACGTCTCATATATGGTGCCCAGTCTTGCTATCTCTATGGCTAACAACATACTCGTGCTCCCATTATCATCGTCATCGCAGGTTCTTCACCTGCTCAGTGCTTCGGGCACCACTAACTCAGTGACCAAAGAGGCCACGCATTTAGTAGTGGTCCCTTGTTCGGTACTTTGGGAACAACTCTAAAATGGTGTACAACACGTGCGCTCCATCTTCTTTATACATAGGGTCACGTGTGTAGTGACGAATGTGCTGGATGTGTGTGGTGTGGGTGTATACCACCTCTAAGAGGTTTCTTGTATGTCTAGAGGTGTAAGGCATACACAGTTGTTGTTAAAATACCACAGAAGCGGGGGATGGCGAGAGAGGAAGCGAGGACTATACAACTTCATACGACTTCATATGAGAGTTTCATTTAGCTCTCGACCCGAAGGCCCATGGGGCATTGACTCCTTACGTTTCTTGCTTATTTTCAGAAATACTGACAGACCTAATACATATACTCGTACCTCAAAGGTATTGTATTTAAAACCACTTGTATATATTTTTTCACATATTGATAGTAACATAGTGAGTGAAGAGGGATCTTACTCCGTCCTGACGAAGAAGCTTTTACAGCTTCGAAACATGTTGACACCCCCAGGAGAACCAGCACATTAATAACATTGGCTCTCCGACACACCGCTTAACGGTACCAGCCTATGACCAATAAAGTTTTTTGAACCCATAAGGCCAGGTATTTTTTAACATCACCTTTCCATTCACCCCTGACCCTACTTCACTCACTACAAATACACCTCACATAGCACTTACAAATTTAAAGTGCTCCAGCGTAGTCACCAGTCGCAGCACGCCCCATCCCACAGCGGGCGGGAAGACCCCGATGATGAAGCATGACACCGCGCCCAGCGCCAAACCCCCTGGTCCTCGCAAAACCCACTCCACCCGCATAACGTATGACGCCGCTACCCTCCTTGCCCTTAACCCCGGACGCACACCACAATGCTGCGAAGCTGCCCCAGGACACACCCATGGACCATTCGCCTGCCACTCCTGCAAGTTTGCCTGCACCAGGACCCACACCACATCCACTACCTCCAAACACAGCTCCAACTCTAACCACCTGAAGTGCATCCTGCTGAACACCCTCTCGATCCACAGACACGCCACTGAACTCTGGGACCTACTCGACACTGCATCGCCGGATGTCGCCTTCCTTACAGAAACCTGGATGAACGCCTCATCAGCGCCCGACATCGCCATAGCCATCCCGGACGCTTACAAGATCATCCGAAAAGACCGCACCAACCAAACAGGAGGAGGCATCGCCATCGTCCATAAGAACACCATCAGAATCACGACCAGCTCCGACGATAACCTCGCGACCGCCGAACACCTTCACTTCCAGATCCACACCGACCCCAGGACCACACTTAGAGGCACCCTCATCTACAGACCACCAGGAACCCACACACAATTCAACGAAGACATCACTGACTTCATCCGACCACATGCCCTCACCTCCGAGAACTACATTCTACTGGGAAACCTCAACTTCCACCTGGAAAAGAAAAACAACAGCAACACCACCACCCTTCTGGACAACCTGGCCAATCTCGGACTCAAACAACTTGTTGACACCCCCACCCACTATGCCGGACACACGCTCGACCCTATCTTCACCTCCAGCAAACACATCTCCTTCGATCACACCACAGCTCTCCATTGGACGGACCACAGCTGCGTCCACTTCAGCTACAAAAGGACCACGACCCACAACCCCCCACAACCTATTCCTCGAAGAAACTGGAACAAAATCACCACCGACCAACTCTTCACATCGCTTAACCAAAACCCTCCTGCCATATCATCGGACCCAAACCAAGCTGCCACCAAACTCACACAATGGATCACCCACAGGGCTGACGAATTAGCACCCTTGAAAAACCACCAGATCAAACAAGGTAGCAAAAAGGCCCCCTGGTTCAACGATGACCTTAAGAAATCCAAGAAGTTATGTCGTACCCTCGAGAAAACATGGAGAAAAAAACCAACCACTGACAACCTGACCACCTTCAAGGACGCCACCCGCAAACACCACCAATTGATCCGATCCACCAAGAAATCAGCATTCAAGGATCGACTCGACAACAACGCCCACAACAGCAAGGAACTATTCAACATCGTCAAAGAATTTACCAACCCCACCACCGGCACCAACGACATCACCCCCTCCCAAGACCTCTGCGACTCTTTATCCTCTTTCTTCCACAACAAAATCGCCGACATACATAACAGCTTTGAAAACCAGTCTGAAGAACAGTCCACTCCACCCACCTCCGAACCAAAACAGCACTCTCACAACCTTTGCGCCTGGAACCCAATCACTACTGAAGACACCATCCGCCTGATGAACTCCATCCACTCAGGTTCACCAACCGACCCATGTCCCCACCACATCTTCAACAAAGCAGACTCCATCATCGCACCCCATCTCCGCGATGTCATCAACTGTTCCTTCAACTCCGCTACCTTCCCGGAAAGCTGGAAACATGCCGAACTCAGCGCCCTTCTGAAGAAACCCACAGCAGACCCCTCTGAACTTAAGAACTACCGCCCCATCTCACTCCTCCCATTCCCTGCCAAAGTCATTGAGAAAGCCGTCAATAATCAGCTTGCCGCCTTCCTTGAATCCAACAATTCCCTCAACCCCTCACAGTCCGGCTTCCGAGCCAAACACAGCACCGAAACCGCTTTCATCGCAGCTACAGACGACATCCAAACGCTACTGGACAACGGAGAAACAGTTGCCCTCATCCTACTTGACCTCTCCGTCGCCTTCGACACAGTCTGTCATAGCACCCTCATACAACGCCTCAGCAATGTCGGAATGCAAGGAAAAGCTTTGGACTGGATCATCTCGTTTCTCGCCGGAAGAACCCAAAAAGTACACCTCCCCCCATTCAAATCAGAGGCCACCGAAGTCATATGCGGCGTACCACAAGGATCATCACTCAGTCCCACCCTCTTCAACGTTTACATGAGTCCCCTTGCATCCATCGCGTGATAACACAACCTCAACATCATCTCCTACGCAGACGACAACCAGCTGATCCTCTCCCTCACCAAAGACCCAAACCCTGCCAAAACCAATCTACAGGAAGGAATGAAAGAAGTAGCCGAATGGATGAAGAACAGCCGTTTAAAACTAAACTCGGACAAAACGGAAGTCCTCATCTTAGGACCATCCCCCTCTGCCTGGGACGACTCATGGTGGCCACCGGCCCTGGGTACAGCACCCATACCTACAGATCACGCACGTAACCTGGGCTTCATCCTAGACTCCTCCCTCTCGATGACCAGACAAGTCAATGCTGTCTCATCTTCATGCTTCAACATCCTATGCATGCTCAAAAAAATCTTCCGTTGGATCCCCACCAAAACAAGAAAGACAGTCACCCACGCACTGGTCACCAGCCGACTGGATTATGGAAATACCCTTTACGCCGGAACCACAGCCAAACTACAGAAAAGACTCCAGCGCATCCAAAACGCCTCAGCCAGACTCATACTGGACATCCCACGTCAAGCTCACATTTCCGGTCACCTGAGGGAACTCCACTGGCTCCCCGTCAACAAGAGAATAACGTTCCGTCTCCTCACCCACACACACAAGGCCCTCTACGACCTGGAACCCGAATGCCTCAACACACGACTGTCCTTCTACACACCCACCCGCCAACTACGATCATCCAATTAAGCCCTTGCTGCAATTCCGCGCATCCACAGATCCACCATGGGAGGAAGATCCTTCTTCTACTTGGCGGCCAAGACCTGGAATTCTCTCCCCACTCACCTCCGCCTTACACAAAACCACCTCTCCTTCAGAAAGCTGCTAAAAACCTGGCTATTCGATAAGTAATGCACCCACCCTCCCTCAAGCGCCTTGAGACCCTCTGGGTGAGTAGTGCGCTATACAAATTCTTTAACTTGAACTTGAACTTGAACTTGAACCAAGGGCCCTTTTGGTGTGTGAGGGGTATTTTAACATAACTGTGTAAGCCTTAAACCTCTGGACATACAAGAAACCTCTTTGAGGTGGATCTTTTTATTTTCTAAAACCATTGCATGGAGGAGGATGCATCCACCAGAGTGCTCTTTAGCACTACCTCTTCACTCCCTCACCTTTGATTTTTGATTTATCGTGGGTATATACCAGCCATGAGGGAGTGTGTGTGTCGATCTGACAACTAGACCTGCAACTAAGAAATCACTACAATCGAAATCTAGGCCTTGTACTGTTGTTGTGTTTTCCTGGTAACGTAAGCACAGTAGGCTGTACTAACGTATTCAGTCTCGATTAATTTACCACCTCCCCCAGGGGCTTTTAAATGTTGGGAGAGGGGTCAATAATTGTGCTGACTTTTCTCCTTTAGCGTGCAGTACTATATTGGTTTATAAAATGTATAACTCTTCAAACCATCTTTGCTCTTACGACGTACGGCCGTGATTTCCGTAATTGCTTTTAAAAATAATATACGCTTATTTAAAGTTTAAAAAAAGCTATTTTCATGATTATCTCAGATAATTTCTTCCCTTAATATGTACATTAAATACATAAATATATGTTTCCCGAACAATTAGAAACTTACGCGCCATAACGTACTTTCTTTTCAAATAAAAATCGCTGGGTACGGGTTTTGGTGGAAAAAGAACAAAAAACGAAGCCTGCTTTATTGTTAATTAGCCTCCGGGGGGGCCAAATCCTGGGGGGCAATTTTTTTTCATAATGGGGGGCCTAAAGGGTCCCCCATGCGTGGGGATCGCTACCCCCGGTTCTTTAACAATATGTATGCGGGGGGCTCATGGCCCCCCGGAGTTCCGGGGACCGCCTCCCCACCCGGCCTCTTTTTATTTATAAAAACTGTGCAAGGGTGTTGTAAATGTGGTATTTTGCTTTCCTTTCTGTCTTGTAGAGGATCCAGGGTAAATATAACGTTTTGTTGTACAGCCAGTACCTTTCTGCCTGTTACCATAGTAACAGTTCATGCATCCCTTGCGTGAATACAGAGGTTAGAAGTTCACCACAATATGTTGCTTATTGAAATAGTTACTGTGCTGGAGATTTATATATGGTTTTTTTCATGGGAACCGTTAGTCGTAGAAGAAGTCAGTGGAAATGTTTTGTAAGCGATTCCTTCCTGTTCGGGGAGTATTAGGGTAACGTGCTCCAAGCAGGACTTTACGAAGCTTAATTTTCATTGGCTGTGAAGTATTAAAAATAGAAGGTTTGGTAGCCATTCCTTTCTCATCTGTTGAACAACATGGACATTTTAATGGCTAAAGTGTTCCGAGCACAAGTTTGCTCCTTATTGGATGGGAACGGTTCACTGTTGTCAGTGATATTGTGATACATTTTCCAAAAGAGTATGGGGAAAGAAAGTAGTAGAGGGCAGGTTAGGAACACTATTAACTCTGTACAGTGCCCAGAAGGTGGTGGAGAGGGATTATGAGGGAAACTTTTTTTTTATATGTTTCAAGGGCCATTTATATAATTGCTGTGTGGTGTATAAATCACGGCAGAAAAATGACAGTGTCTTGCGCTGTTCTTTTTATCAAGTTTGCAGGTGACATATTTCTTATGAGTACTAATTACTTGTGATGTGGTGTTTACTTTCCTGATGGGGAGGTGTGGTTGCACAGCAAAAAAATCAGTCTAGGTTTGAAACAGTTTTTATTAAGCAAATACAAATACATTTTCTTCAGAAACTGTCGCAGTATATATGAAAGGGGTGACAATTAAAAATGGAATTTCATAAAATATCAGTTAAGCATGGCTATAAACTTCTTTTTTGTGCTACAGTTTGTAAAAGTGTTGTCCCACATTCTTGATGATTTTAGAGGGCATCAGTTACTTTTAGATAAAGTAGAATAGAAGTGCTACAACAAACACTCCCGCACTACATTATCTCAGACCAAGAGAACAAGTAAAACACAGTTAAATACAAATTATTTCATATTACATAGAAATGCATGCATTATTATTTTTCAATGTACAATTCAGGAACGTGCTGTCATAGTGCTTAGAGGTTGCAGACTGTTCCGCTAATAAATCACATACTCACTAAAGAATATATAGGATGGTACTCTTATATTATAAAGTACAGGTTCTATATATTCTTTAGGGAGAAGATGAATCGGAACCGCAAACTAGAATAGAAATTAGAAAATAACATTCAGAAATGTATGGTTTAATAAATATTTAAAGTAACATATGCATGATAGCTATATTTGTTTGTTCTGCTCTTTCTTAATCTATGTTTCTTGAAAAAAATATCTGATCAAGTACTGTTTAATATTTGAAAGTTATATTATAGATGGCGCTGAAAAAATCTCCCATTCCTCTTCTGTAGCAATAGGACAATCTTTTATAATATAATGATTGATACCATTGTTACCGTAATAAGAAAAGGAAAATAAAATTATGTACTTAACAGAACATCCATAATGAAATACTTTCGAGCGGTAAATAATTGCTGAACTTCTTTTCTCCAAGAGGTGAAAAAGTTTGATCTTCGTGGTGACGGGTCATAAACTCCTCTGAGATCATGACGGTGAGAATAATAATATGTATATATTCTCACAGCACATGATCACAAAGGGAAAATAGACTGAAAAATGCAAGCCGGTATTGTTGCTTACTTATCGTTACTCTTTGTGACGACAGATCGTGAAGTCCACTAAGATTACCAAGACTGTTAATGTTATCATATACATATTGACAGTATGTGATCTCTAGGGGAAAACACAATAGGAAGTGGAAGATGGTGACGTTGATTGTAAATGTTTAGGGTTTGCGTTGACAGGTCACCAACACCTCTCAAGCTAAGTACAGTTTCAATATTATAATATGAAAACTCACTATATATAAGGAGAAAGGAGCCAGAAAAGGAGCAATGTTTGTTATAGTCTATCTGTTTCTAAAAACAAGCTGCTGATGTTACAGAGAAAAAGCGAAAAACATTCAATAACAGGTTTTTTCTACATATAAATGTTTAAATATTGATAAATAGCCACAAATTATAACTAAGTACTGGGCCTATGTCATATTGAAACAACTTAGAACTCCGGAATATGTCTGTTGATACAAAAAAAAGAATCCGATGTCTAGAAAACGGAACCTGCATCTCAGATTGGCGACTCAGAAATAACTCACGAAAATGAAACTAATTCCACAGTAGGGGGTCGATTAGGATCGCGGACGGACTTGAGTCCGTCCGCGACCCCAGAGTATGAGGGAACGTCCGCATGGGCTGCGGCGTTCCCTCATGTGCGATTAGGATGTGACCGCCACCCTGGCGGTCACATCCTGGATATTTAACATTGCGGCGGGTGCTGCTTCAAGCAGCACCGGCCGCAATGTTAAAAGTGCATGTGTAACATTTACATGCACAAAGCGGCAGGCACCGCGCGGTGCCTGCCGCATTGTGCATGTAAATGCTGGGGGGTACCATAGGTACCCCCCATGTGCACCCCCCACCCGCCAACACCCTGGGGGCCCGCAACGGGCCCCCAAAATCAAAAGTACACATGCTTTTCCACGGCGGAAAAACCGCCGCGGAAAAGCATGTTTTCAAATGCTTCCTAATTTGGCCGGCGGTGTCTGATAGACACTGCCAGCCAAATGAGAGCTTTTCCACCGCGGTTGTAATCCGACCGCGGCGGAAAAGCAGCGGACAGAAACCAAGACCCACCAGCCATCGTAATGCGGCGGTGGGTCTTTGGTGAGTCCGCAGAGGATTTTCCGCCTCCTCCGGGCCGGAGGTGGCTTCCGCCGGCCCGGAGGAGGCGGAAAATCCTCCATCCTAATCGGCCCCTAGGTGTGGTTTATATAGTTTTTGGTTGTTTAGTAGTCCACGGAAGGAAGATATGAGTCCGCCTATTTAGAGGTCACATTTTACAGTTTACACATGCTCACGTTTTAACTGTTTTACTTCTGCACGTGTTGGGAAAAGTTACAAACTGTGAAGCTGTAAAGGTTTCGAATTCCATAGTAACACCTATAAGGTCATTATTATCTACATACAATGGAGAGTTTAAAAAGTGTTACTCGTAAACTGTGTTCTTAGCATTTTCATGATTAAAAACATCTAAATAGAGGACATAAAAAAATATTGTTAACATTAGAAGAAAAAAACTGATTAATATTTGTTTTTATTATGCTTCTTAATTAAAAAAATGTTAGCGTTTGTAAATCGTAAACCTACCCTCGGAAAGGTGTGGTGGCGCTTGGGGCATTGGGAAGATTAAGCAAGGTATTAATTACTGTGGGATAGTGGTGGGCTAAGATGCTGATGGACTATGGAATTGAACTGTGAACGGTGTTGTTCAAAGTCAGGTATTATAGGTGCTGTGTCATACTTTTACCACACTTATGTGTTAATTACTGCTAATTAAGTTGAAAATATTCTTAAATTATAAGTAGCGCTGCTTGATTTATGTTTTTACTGATGTTTACAGATAAATACAAACAGACAATTATTTATTTTCCTCTTTGTATTTATTTGAAACTGTGCATGAATACCGAAATTGGGTTATTTTTTAAGCGTTTGTAAATGCTGTCAATGATGAGTAGTAGGGCAATAGGTCTGTCGTTCTAAAAGTAAAAGGGTCAAAACAATAAAAGACTTTTAGAAAAGACCCTTAAAGAGCAATATATATCCTCGTATAATAAAAGTTGCACATTTTAATATAAAGATTGTGTATAGTTTATCATCTAAGAGTGTTTACATGAGTGAAAACGGTCAGTCTTTCAGCCATGAGTGCATATTTATCAGTAAAATAAATGTGGATATATACTAATTTCAGATTAATTTTTTTACAAAATCCGAAATATATATGTGTAAATAGATATACAATTATTTTTTTTAAAATATGGAAAAATATAGATGGTTCGGAATTAGCATTTAAAAAACCGCTGAAATTCGCTGAAAAAAACATAGGTTTCACACACGTTATAGCTAGGAATTAGCATTTAAAAAACCCTAGAAATTCACTGAAACATGTTATGGTTAGCTGGACATTTCACTCATACAAAACCATTGAAATTCTACCGTTATAGTTAGTTCAGCTAACTATATCTCGCGCCCCCGCAATGCACTGCTGATGACTTCACATATTACATCACTCATGACATGGTCAGTGACATCACTCATGACATCACTGATGACATCTCAAATGACATCACTGATTACATCACTGTGACATCATCCTTGTGAAAGAGTGGCAGACCTCCTCTCAGTGTAATATAACCTTTGATACACACCTTCAAAAATAGAAACTAATTTTTGTTTTAAATGGAGATACTAATACCAGTTAGAAGAACCTATTCAGTAATTCCAAAATCTACATACACATCCACTCATCCACCAACAGTTCAATAAATTCACTCATACATGTACTCGCTCATCATATGTACTCATACACCTATACATCCTGTTACACACTGACACTCATCCATAGAGTTACTCACACACATACTCATACATGCAAATAAACTATCAAACATCCATTTATTTGCATGTACAGCTATACACACACCACTACAGTTACTTTTACAGAAACGTACACATTCTTACTCTCTTAAACAATCACTTATAGAAACACATACTTATTTATACAGGAACTCTTCTAATCTCTCACTCTAACATATAATCACTTATATACATCAATACTCACATATACTAATTAAAACATATGTAGTTACTCATGAAGATACTATTGAGACAGTCATTCACTTACTAACACACCCATACACACACTCATCCACCCATACAGTCCTACACACATGCTGTCTTCAAAACACATACAGTGAGTCACTCATTCATGCATCTATGCGCTAAGTAATACCCCATCGAACCATTCAGACACTGATACTGATACTCAAAAAACCAACTAATAACCCATATACACACTCATGTAGCTACTCACTAACCCATGCAGCCACTTATACACAAAGTGAGACACTGATACAGATATTTACATATTTAAACATTACTTGCTAATACATGTATTCACTAAGATATACTTATTAAGTCAGTTATACAATCAATTTTACAAAAAAAACATTTAGACACTTATTTACCCATTTATTCTTCCATCAACCTTTAGATATACATATACAAAAAATATTTATTTTTCAGAAAGACACAAATTCACTGGATGATGTCATCAGTGATGTCATCAGTGATGTCATTTTAGATGTCATGAGTGATGCCACTGACCATGTCATGAGTTATGTAATATGTGACGTCATCAGCAGTGCATTGCGGGCGCGCGAGTTATAGTTAGCTGAACTAACTATAACGGGGGAATTTCAATGGTTTTGCATGAGTGAAATGTCCAGCTAACTATAACATGTGTGAAACCTATGGTTTTTTCAGTGAATTTCTAAGGTTTTTTAAATGCTAATTCCTAACTATAACATGTGTGAAACCTATGTTTTTTTCAGTGAATATATATATATATATGCATATATGCATATATATATATATATATATATATATATATATATATATATATATATATATATATATATATAGATATCTATATCTATATATATATATATATATATATATATATATCTAATCACCTTACCCGTGAGGAGAAATTTGAGTTGCACAAGTTCACGGTGAGAACAGGTATTTATTCAAGGAATGCCATTGTTGTTTAAATTGTCCCAATGCATTTCGGCCATTTCACTTGGCCTTCTTCGGGGGAAAAGTTCTGCAGGCATCGATGTTCTTTGCTAACGGGTTACAGGTGATTGCTGGTGCCTTTAACTGACTGCCTCTGGTGGGCGTTCACTTGATTCCTTCGCTAGGTACCCTGGTAACCGTAGGCTTCAATGTCTGTAAAACAGTCCTTAAGTTGTGTCCGCGACCTCCCCACACGCCTCTTTAGTGCGCGATGGGGACTCAAACCAAGCTCCAGTGCCTGGTGGCAGCCACTGCCCTAAAGCTGCACGCTGGTTACACGATCGTCCTGGTTCGGGTAGATACGGCGCTCTTGCTGAGGTGCGTGACTCCGCAGCTGGACAGGCCGTGTATAACATCTAATCACCTTCCCCGTGATTAGAAATTTGAGTCGCACAAGTTCACGGTGAGAACTGGTATTTATTCAAGGAATGCCATTGTTGTTTAAATCGTCCCAATGCATTTCGGCCATTTCACTCGGGCTTCTTCGGGGGAAAAGTTCTGCAGGCATCGATGTTCTTTGCTAACGGGGTACAGGTGATTGCTGGTGCCTTTAACTGACTGCCTCTGGTGGGCGTTCACTTGATTCCTTCGTTAGGTACCCTGGTAACCGTAGGCTTCAATGTCTGTAAAACAGTCCTTGAGTATATATATATATATATATATATATATATATTGTAGCCCTCCAGTGTGCTCCAGGCTTGCAAGCGACATGTTCAATTCTGCTGCCTGCCGTGCCATTGCAGAGGAAGCTTGTTCTCTCCCCTGCGGTCCTTTACCCCTCTAGGCAGTGCGATCCCTCCACGGCCGGAGCCGCCGTGATAAATATTTCAACACTTCACTCGGAAATGAGGCCGCTCACCACTCGCAGGTCGGTTTCCAAAACCTTTATTCGAGAAACATGCAGCTTACAAGTCCCGTATTTTCATCCTTTGGCCTTACGCGTTTCGAAGCATTTGCGCTTCTCATCAGAGGCCGCATCACAGGAATCCAGTTCATAGCGGTTACATCTCCCACCTGCTTTCTTATAATTGCAATTGGCCCCAGTTGTGCCCAAATTTCAAAGTACAATGTTTGCTGGGAGATGTAGTCCTTTTTACACATTTATTGCCCTCCAATGGGTCCGATTCCTGTGTGCCAGTGCAGGATCTTTTTGTAGCCCTCCAGTGTGCTCCAAGCTTGCAAGCGACATGTTCAATTCTGCTGCCTGCCGTGCCATTGCAGAGGAAGCTTGTTCTCTCCCCTGCGGTCCTTTACCCCTCTAGGCAGTGCGATCCCTCCACGGCCAGAGCCGCCGTGATAAATATTTCAACACTTCACTCGGAAATGAGGCCGCTCACCACTCGCAGGTCGGTTTCCAAAACCTTTATTCGAGAAACATGCAGCTTACAAGTCTGGTATTTTCATCCTTTGGCCTTACGCGTTTCGAAGCATTTGCGCTTCTCATCAGAGGCCGCATCACAGGAATCCAGTTCATAGCGGTTACATCTCCCACGTGCTTTCTTATAATTGCAATTGGCCCCAGCTGTGCCCAAATTTCAAAGTACAATGTTTGCTGGGAGATGTAGTCCTTTTTACACATTTATTGCCCTCCAATGGGTCCGATTCCTGTGTGCCAGTGCAGGATCTTTTTGTAGCCCTCCAGTGTGCTCCAGGCTTGCAAGCGACATGTTCAATTCTGCTGCCTGCCGTGCCATTGCAGAGGAAGCTCGTTCTCTCCCCTGCGGTCCCTTACCCCTCTAGGCAGTGCGATCCCTCCACGGCCGGAGCCGCCGTGATAAATATTTCAACACTTCACTCGGAAATGAGGCCGCTCACCACTCGCAGGTCGGTTTCCAAAACCTTTATTCGAGAAACATGCAGCTTACAAGTCCCGTATTTTCATCCTTTGGCCTTACGCGTTTCGAAGCATTTGCGCTTCTCATCAGAGGCCGCATCACAGGAATCCAGTTCATAGCGGTTACATCTCCCACGTGATTTCTTATAATTGCAATTGGCCCCAGCTGTGCCCAAATTTCAAAGTACAATGTTTGCTGGGAGATGTAGTCCTTTTTACACATTTATTGCCCTCCAATGGGTCCGATTCCTGTGTGCCAGTGCAGGATCTTTTTGTAGCCCTCCAGTGTGCTCCAGGCTTGCAAGCGACATGTTCAATTCTGCTGCCTGCCGTGCCATTGCAGAGGAAGCTCGTTCTCTCCCCTGCGGTCCTTTACCCCTCTAGGCAGTGCGATCCCTCCACGGCTGGAGCCGCCGTGATAAATATTTCAACACTTCACTCGGAAATGAGGCCGCTCACAACTCGCAGGTCGGTTTCCAAAACCTTTATTCGAGAAACATGCAGCTTACAAGTCCCGTATTTTCATCCTTTGGCCTTACGCGTTTCGAAGCATTTGCGCTTCTCATCAGAGGCCGCATCACAGGAATCCAGTTCATAGCGGTTACATCTCCCACGTGCTTTCTTATAATTGCAATTGGCCCCAGCTGTGCCCAAATTTCAAAGTACAATGTTTGCTGGGAGATGTAGTCCTTTTTACACATTTATTGCCCTCCAATGGGTCCGATTCCTGTGTGCCAGTGCAGGATCTTTTTGTAGCCCTCCAGTGTGCTCCAGGCTTGCAAGCGACATGTTCAATTCTGCTGCCTGCCGTGCCATTGCAGAGGAAGCTTGTTCTCTCCCCTGCGGTCCTTTACCCCTCTAGGCAGTGCGATCCCTCCACGGCCGGAGCCGCTGTGATAAATATTTCAACACTTCACTCGGAAATGAGGCCGCTCACCACTCGCAGGTCGGTTTCCAAAACCTTTATTCGAGAAACATGCAGCTTACAAGTCCCGTATTTTCATCCTTTGGCCTTACGCGTTTCGAAGCATTTGCGCTTCTCATCAGAGGCCGCATCACAGGAATCCAGTTCATAGCAGTTACATCTCCCACGTGCTTTCTTATAATTGCAATTGGCCCCAGCTGTGCCCAAATTTCAAAGTACAATGTTTGCTGGGAGATGTAGTCCTTTTTACACATTTATTGCCCTCCAATGGGTCCGATTCCTGTGGGCCAGTGCAGGATCTTTTTGTAGCCCTCCAGTGTGCTCCAGGCTTGCAAGCGACATGTTCAATTCTGCTGCCTGCCGTGCCATTGCAGAGGAAGCTCGTTCTCTCCCCATGTCGCTTGCAAGCCTGGAGCACACTGGAGGGCTACAAAAAGATCCTGCACTGGCACACAGGAATCGGACCCATTGGAGGGCAATAAATGTGTAAAAAGGACTACATCTCCCAGCAAACATTGTACTTTGAAATTTGGGCACAGCTGGGGCCAATTGCAATTATAAGAAAGCACGTGGGAGATGTAACCGCTATGAACTGGATTCCTGTGATGCGGCCTCTGATGAGAAGCGCAAATGCTTCGAAACGCGTAAGGCCAAAGGATGAAAATACGGGACTTGTAAGCTGCATGTTTCTCGAATAAAGGTTTTGGAAACCGACCTGCGAGTGGTGAGCGGCCTCATTTCCGAGTGAAGTGTTGAATATATATATATATATATATATATATATATATATATATATATATATATATATATATATATATATATATATATATATATATATAGATAGATATATATATATATATATGTATATATGTTATTAAGGTAGTTATAGTTAGTACCTATTTTCCATAGGAAATCCCCAACATTTTATTTGGAATGACTTTGGTGGGGCACTCCGGCTCCGCTCCTATCCTGAAAGTCTTGGGGTGATTCGTGAAGCGGGGGCTGAGAAAAAATGGGGTCCCAAAACGTCTTTTCCCCATGCAATTTTCCATAGGTACCGTTAATCGACTTTGGTGGGGCACTCCGGCTCCGCTCCTATCCTGAAAGTCTTGGGGTGATTCGTGAAGCGGGGGCTGAGAAAAAATGGGGTCCCAAAACGTCTTTTCCCCATGCAATTTTCCATAGGTACCGTTAATCGCGGCTACAGCCTAAACGGCTGAACTGAATTACACCAAATTTGGCAAAGTTGTAGTCATTGGTTCTGACTCGTGCCTTTTGCTTATATGGTGTAAATCTGCTCAGTAGTTCCTGAGAAAATTACAATTAAATTTACATATATATCTAAAGCCTCGGTGGATCCGCGCACTCTAAGAGCACCGTCCCGATCACGCACTGAATGCTAATTGGCTGCCAAGCGGTTGTTAACATTCGAAACCAGGAATTGTTGGTAGCCATTTTGTGCCTCGGTAGAAGTGAGGTAGAAGAAGTCAGTGGAGGAAGTGTGCAAAACGTAAAAACGGGGTAGGGTAGAAATATCTTGACCCTCTATGGCTGCTTAGAGGGTTCCACCATGCCTCCCAGGTCCCAAAAAATATATTTTTTTTCAGAAAACGGTAAAGTGCGCTTAGGGTGCGCTGATCATGTTGTAAACAAACAAATAAAAGGAAGCACAGGCTTTAAAAATTAGCTACCCGAGGGGCCAAATTCCGGAGGTAAATGTTTTTAATTTTATTGGGCCCCACAGGGGCTTCCTAGCACCGGAGATTTCCCCCCTCCTAAAACATTAATGGGTGGCAGGGGCGGCTCAACCACCACCCTACCAGTAAAATAGATTGATGGGGTGGCTTAAAGACCCGCTACCCCTGTAGCTATTTCAAAAATGGTTGAGGGGGGCTCAAAGGCCCCTCCAGTCCTAGGGACCGCCCTTTCTGTTTGCTATGGCTTTCTGGTGTGCGCACGTAAGGTGCACGACTCTAACGCGTCGGGTGCACAACTCCAAGGGTAAAAAAAGTTGCATTTTTCAGATAAACATGAAGCTTATGTGTTTAGATTTTGAGTGGCTCTAAAAAGAGCCCTTGAGTTTATTGAGAGATGTTGGTACTAACAATTAAGTACCTATGCAGAGTCTAAAGTTCAAGAGGAAGACTCTGTTACCCTCATCTGTAAAATGTACACCATCTGTCCTATAGATGTCATCCATATTGAAATGCAGATTGTTGTGGTAAATGGACCCCATTCTATAATCTCGGAGTAAAGCAGAATCAGATTTATTGACATGTTTCTTAGCTTTCTCAATCTGTGGACAAAATTGTTTGGATCAGTTCCATTTCTGCCTTTGGCATATGTTAGAATAGACAAAGGCAGTTTGGGGGAAAAGTGACATAAATTCTCCAAAGGTGTCCTTCATAAGCGTTTCCAGACCTACCCCAGTCAAAGTGCCTAGTTCATTGCCACCACAGTGCACAATTATGAAGTCAGGGTGTTGGAGATGTAAAAAGGATTTAACAAATGGCATCAATTGGTACCACTTTAACCCTCTCTGTCCAATCCATTTAATGTCTACATTTGGTAAACCTAGGTCTTTGTCAATGGCTCCATTTTCTGCGTACCTTTGGCTCCAGAAAATATAGCTGTGTCCCACAATCCATACTGTAAGCATCTTGCAAGGAGGTCTGGATGCACTGAGATGGTCTCTGTAAATGAAAAGGCAGTTTGTAAAGTAAGATTTTTCTAAAGTGGTAATTAAGGTGTCATTTTGAAAAAACAATAGAAATTATTGGATGTTTAAAAACATTATAGTCCAAAAAGTAGGGTGCCTTTTTCTGTTTTTTAAAAGCATATTTCTTATTGGTTATGAGAAACTGTTTGAATGCAACATTACATTAGATTAGGTGATATTTTAAAAAGTTAAGCACACTTGCTGTTTGCATTAGCAACATTGTGTGCTGAACTTGTGACCTGTGTGCTTAGTTCAGTGTTGCATGTATTGTTACCATGGTAACAGGCAGTAAGTAGATTGGGGGTAGGGTTGAAACTTATATCATTTGGAAAGGGCCAAAATGTGTAACCAATAGAAATGTGTGTTAGATTTTGAATTAATGTGGGAAGCAATATGATTTGATATTTACATGTATATGTGTGCAGAATGACAGGGAAACGTTGCTCTTTTTGGTTTTGCTACGTAGTGTAGTACAGAGATTCTGTATAGGAAAATCTGGTGTGTTACTGACATTCTTCTTAATCTACAAATCAATTTGAAAGTTAAATTAGTAGTTTGTGAAGAGTTTTATGTGGGGTTTTTGTTTTTAATATAATTAATGTGTTTTTCCTGGTAATATCCAGGTAGTAGGGTTGCTTGTCTAGAATTACAAGTGTGCCTGCTGTTAGGATCCTGCATAAACTGCATTTAGCGAGAGTTTTGGTATTGTTCCTCAAGTGCAGGGTTACTTGCGAATCTGGCGTTCGCGAATTTTGCGGATTTGCGAACTCGCAATCCGCAAAATCCGCGAATTCACGCGAATTTGCGGATTTTTTTTTTTGTGTTCGCGCGGGTTTCTGCCAGTTCGCGAGGGTTTTGTACAATTTCGCAAACGCGAACTTACCTGTCGGGTCGCAAGTTTTGCGAACTTGTTGTTTCTACGTGTCCAGCCTGTTTGGGACACTCTTCTTCATCACTGCCACTTTCTGTCACCACTGCCACTCTCTGACTACTCATGCCACCCTCTGGCCCACCCATGCCACCCTCTGTTTCATCACAGCACCCTCTGGTTGTCCAGTCAGTGTACATTATTGTGGCAAAGCAAAGCACACCTTCCCTGCCTCAAGTGACCTGAATTAATTTGGGGCTGATTAATGTGTCACAGAATATTTTTTTAGCTGGCACCTGCTTCCTTAGTGCTTCCTGATTAGTGATCTTTTGCACTTGCTAAGTGCTTTCATTGTTGCAAAATTAGTTACAACACCTGCCCTGCCCCAACTGACAATAATGAATTAGGGGCTGATTAATGGATTTGAACTTCCAGCCTGGCTCCTGCTTGTCTCCCTTAGCTGTAATTCAGGACCTTTGTGGCATATGTGTAACTATTCTGAGGTTCAGAGCAGGGTCACATAATAGTTGCAAGTAGGCAACTGAACTCTGGAGGGGCCCCTCAGGAAGCACTACAGGAAATGGCTACTAATGATGAGCCTGAACTTTTGAACCTGGTAAGTAGTTTCAGTTTTGCTAAGATCGTATTTATGCAATTTAGCGCTTATTCGCGGGGCGCAAAGTTGTACCGGGAAGCCGCGAACTCACGCGAACAGTGCGAGCAAGCCATAAAATCCGCTGCTCGCGGATTTGCGGATTTTGCGGGAGATTCGCGAATCTCGCGGATTGCGAATTTACCAAAAATCCGCAAAATCCGCGAGCGAAACGGATTTTCCGCCCATGCTTAAGGGTTACCTTGTAAATACAACGCTATTGTCGTACTCTCCTCTTCCATGTTCTATTGTTATAGGAAAACGTACCTTGCCTCTTGGAACACCTACTTTGCAACTCATTGGAGATAAGAGGCGAGCCATTACCAAAACGGCTGCTAACATGCGCTAATGCATCTTATTGTCACCTAGTAAATAGGCCGCTATCATTTTCACCACATTTTGGGAATTTTAAAAAGAAATTACGGCGAAATGGCACTTGTTAATATGCCCTCAAGTTTGCTATAACAGAGCGGGAACCTCAACTCCGCCTTGCCATAGCAAACAGCAGGGTCAGTGTCCCAGGGGTAGACACCCCGAGATACAGCAGCAGCCGGTACTTGGGGGTGGTGTTCCCCAAGGCTTTCGACTGCTCCAGAATGGAGGCCACGCGGCCTCTCTCCTACAATATAAAAAGTCATGAAGGTTGGTGATCAGCGTGTCTTAGACCGGTCAGACCTTTGAGCCCTCCAGATCATTGTTTTTCAAAGCCTTGAAGAGTAGGGGTTCCTGGAGCTGGATGGGGTCTTTAAGGCCGACCTACCCAAGTATTTTTCTGGGGAGTACCTTTGAGTCTCCCCACACTTTTGTAAATGTAAATGTAAATCCAGTACTTGTGTAGCGCATGAATTATCCCCGAAGGGGTATGTTGGCACTGGGGGCCATGGAAAGACTAAGCGAACTATTGCCCAAAGTCGTATGGTGCTGGCAAGACCCCTGCTGCTGGAGCCGGGGACCGAACCATGATCCCCAGCATCCAGCATCAGGCGCCCTGGCCATGGAGGCCCACCTCTTCCCTATTTATTTTGTAGCACCAAGGAATGGCGGTCCCCGGGCTACAGGGCCCCTCTGAACCCCAATAAAATGTAATATTTTAGACCCCGGGATTTGCCCCTCCCCAGGTAGCTAATTTTTAAACAAGCACAGGAGCCCGTACTTCGTTTTTATTTTTTTAATGGCGAATACATGCACCCTGTGCACATTTCTTCATTTATTTTTTTTAAACATGCTTTAGGACATGGACAGTTTTAAACTCCTATACACTATGGGGCAGATTTACAAGCCCCTTGCACCATTTTTGCATCACTTTTCCCATGTTAAAAATGTTGCAAACGTGGCGCAAGAGGCTTGTAAATAAGCCCCAATGCATGTACTGGTCTAATCACCTTTACAGTTGTGTTTCAGGCCTACAATTCTCTAGTCAATATACCTTCACTACAGCAAACACCTTGTCTCTGCTCTTGCAATGCCATAGTGAATCTTTCAGTACTATGTTTTAGTCCATTCAGTAAAGTAAAATTCAACTAGTTATAAATTCACTTAATATCTTTTCTTGTACTATTCTAATTATTCGGTTAGTATGCATGTACTTATATAGTGAGCAAGGCTTTAGGGCACAGAGTGCATCATACTTATACGAACTATGCATGTGGTGTAGCGTAGCGTAACTACTTTCACATTTGTATTTAAAGTATACAATTTCTTTGGCAGTATCTAAATAGAATGTGTTTTCATAGTAATAGAAAAGTATAATTTAAAAGATCAGTAATATGCTTTCATTTATGTTTATTTTTTACAGATCTTGTTTATCATCATTAAAATAACACTATCATGCCTGAAAGAGGTCGAAAAAGAAAAAGAGAGCTAAAGGATATTTACTTGAAGAAAACTCAACAACAAGTATTGGATGAGCAATATAATGTGACCAAAAAGAGAAAATCTTCTGGTAAGAACTGTATTAAAAAAAATTCTAGACGGAAAAATAAGGTTGAAAATGGTGAAAGCAGTGATGACGCTTCAACGAGAAACAAAATTCTAAATAATAGGAAAGGAAAAAAGCAAATGTAGAATCAAAAAAATCAACTTTTGGTAAAAGAAGAAGAAATCACTATAAAGAGATTCGAAAGAAAATATTTTACAATAGAGTAGTATATAATTTGCTGAAAGATTTGAAGAAATATAAAAATAGATCACTATTTTATAAAAAGAAGAAGCATATTGAATCCATTGTTGAAAAGGCTTTTGAAGTAAAAAGGAAACTATTTATTTTAGTTTTAAACAGAATTTGATCACTAGATAAACCAATCCACTTAATAAAGGCCAACAGTAGGAGAAAAAGAGTAATTAACAAAACTAATTTTTGTGATTTTTTTTTGTTGGGTGAATGGAAACATAGTTCAAGTTCAGAGCCTTTCTTTAATGAAGAGAGTTATTTTCAGACCAATGATTTGTTGCATGCAGATGACACCAGTGGTCGAGCTTATGAGGTTAGAAATGGTTGTCCAATTGACAAAGAACAAATGGTTCCTAGAAATGAAGAAGTGATAGCTGATGAAGTTCTAGGCAGATGTGCTAAAGCGCCAGTGCACACGTGGGATTGCAGTAGCATTTGTAGTGTACGACAAGAATCTATTGATCTTGTACGTAATTTCTTACGAGAATATAGTAAAAAAGTGTTAAACAAAAGATTAAGTTGTTGCAAGGACTAGACCCTTGAAGAGTGAGAAAAAATACTGGTTTGCAAGGTCCTTTTCTGGCTTGTCTTTCTAGAAAAAGTATGTCAAAGTGTTTTTCATCATTTCAGGATGTTAGCAGTACATCATACTCAAATGCGGACGTTAGTCAGAAGATTGTATTATGCAAAAAGTCCAGCACTAAAGTTAAATGAGTTGAACAGTGCTCTTTTGTGTTGGTCAGTTTCAGAAGTGAAGAAGATTTGTGATGATATTGAGTTTTGTTACTTTGGTCCTGAACAAGAGAGTGAAGAAACTCAGACATTATTAGAAGAAAATGTTGAAGAGAATGTTGAACATAGTTGTACAAAAAATGTTGAAGGTGATTTCAGGTGAAAGGCCAAATTACTCTGGTATTTGTTGCTGGCAAACTCACTATATAAATCAGACTAGGAGTGTTGATCTGTATCTAAAATGTGAAGGAGAAAATAATGATAAGTAGAATGAATTTCCAACGTATTTGTTGGTAGAGAATTGTTTTGATTTGGGTTCTGATCCGCGTATTTGTAAATATTGTTATAACAAATTAGATGAGAATAAAATGCCCTCTAGAGCTGTCCATAATAATCTAGAGCTGGTTGCTATTCCTCCAGAATTGATAGGTTTAAATAGCTATGAGTCTATTCTTATTCAGTGTGTGCACCCGTTTTCTCCATATTGTTCGTATGGAGCCTAAAACATGTAAATTGCCTCCTTCAGATTTACAGGGAGGATTAAAAGGAAGAGTTGTATATTTACCATTAGATTTAAAGAAAAATGTTGAAACTATTGGTGTAGAGTGTGTAGAAAATTAACCAGTGGTGAATCTAGTTAATAGCGTTCCTACTAAGAGTACGAAAATCTGGCAGGAGTTAGTGGAAGTTAGGAAAGTGCAGAAGGCGACTTTGTATTTCATAAAAAACAATGAGTACTATAAAAATGTGTATATCGGAGAGAGAAAAATACTTTTAGCAGTAGATACTGAAACGTCAAGTGGACAAATTGGAAAAGTAGATATGTTAAGAAGTGAAGAAATTTATGAAGATTACAGTGTATATCCACTTCATTCAAAAGAAGCGATGGGGAACACTTTGGAGCTGTTTCACATTAAAAAAAGCAAAGGGAAATCCCATGAGTGTATGGGAAGAGAGCTTGGAAGCTCGTTGTTTTCCGCAGTTGTTTCCAACAGGAAAAGGAAGATGATATGATGAATGACCTGTGCAAATTCCTGCATCTGAAATTTGGACAACAAGATTATATGTAGAAGATCAAAGATTTAGACAATGTATCCGGTATATATTTGATCTTTTGTTTGAAAGTGACTTGTCCGGACTTTCTTATGCAGTCAATCACATATTGAAAAAAGGGGTACATCAAAGGTCCAGCAACAGATGATTTACATCTTCATGGCAACTCGTATGGACGCCACTTACCATAAAGCCCATTTTTACCTTTAAGAATCGTCGGTGTCACGGACTTCCCCCTCCGGGGAAAGGACAATCTTCCATTTTTCCTTTAAATACAACTGTCCGTCGCACACGGAGGAACGCACTTGGATTCCTTTCCAGCGAATTGTACACAATACAGGAATCTCAGGCTCAGATCGCTGACAACATTTTTGTCTTGCACCTATGGTGAATGTGGATTTTTATTTCGGACCATCGGATTGAGATGATCCCATTTGTAGCCCTGACGAAATTCCCATGGCACTAAAGGGAATGAAACGCGTTGGCAGTGCCTTTGTATCTTAAAAAGAGGAAAAAAAGAATTCAATAAAGAAAGAACAGAAGATTTACAAACTTCATGAACTTTTTTCGCTATTTACGCCACCGAGTGCACCTCTCAAATTTCTTGTAAACTCTTAGAAAGAAATATATCAGCAAGTGAGACAACAGATTCATCATGGATTTCTTCATGAAAAAAAACAATGTACATGCTCATCTTTTCAACCTATCCGAATGTATGTGAGTGGACAAGCTGGAACAGGAAAAAGTTTCTTAATTAAAGTAATCACCAGTTATCTAAAGAAAACAACAGAATCACATTTGGTTTGTGTTGTAACTGCTCCAACTGGGTTAGCAGCACACCTCGTTAAAGGAATTACATTACATTGTTTACTGATGCTACCTGTGGAGCACGAAGACAAATTGGAATATCACAAGCTCTCTGGGGAAACCTGTGAAGTTTCAAGAGTGCTGAAGAACATGAAACTTCTGATTATTGATGAGGTAAGCATGGTCTCAAACTTAATGCTTGCTTTTGTGCATTTAAGAATGCAGCAAATTCTTAAAACAGAGAATGACGTGTTATTTGGAGAAAACATGTCATAGTTTTTGGAGATCTACTGCAACTTACTCCTGTAAAAGGACAACCAGTATTTAAAACACTTGCACATGAAGACACCAGAAAGTCTCTGGGTAGTGTTGGAAATTTAAACCATTGGTCATATTTTGAATACAAGGAACTCATTACAAATATGCAACAGGCAAATGATATTGATTATGGAACTATTCTTCAAGATATAAGAATTGACGTACTGACAGAACATGGCAGAGAAGCTTTGCAGAGTCGATTACTTTCCAATTTGTTTCCAAATGAAAATGTAGTCCCTGAGAAAATATATATGAAAATTGCAGAAAACAAATCTGTAATCTGCTTAATGCCAACTCTGCATGAGTGTTCTATATTCAACAAACAACTTTTGAAGCTGGAAAATGACGAAATAATAAAAATGGAAGCCATTGATAAAATTGAGCATGAAGCAATCACTATTATTTTGACAGAAAAGTTGAAAGCAAAATTGGATTCTTTAGAAAAGTTGGTATCTAAAACTGCTGGTTTAGAAAAGAATTTATATGTATGTAGAAACCGTCAGGTAACTTTAAGGCGTAATTTGGATGTAGAAAAAGGTTTAGTTAATGGAGCACTGGGCAAAGTTGTGGATTTTGTTAATTATCCGAATAAAGATGGTATTGAATATTTAAAAATTAAATTTGATCACATTGAAGATGTACAACAAATTGGTCGTTGTTCAGTTCGCTTTTTGCTTGTTAAAGATTTATATGTCCGTAGAATACAGTTTCCAGTTTCTCTGGCATATGCAGTGACTATTCATCAATCTCAAGGTTTAAGTGTAGAAAGTGCTTTGGTGAACATTGGAAATGCTGGTCCTCATTTGAGAAAAGTGAAGCATCGCTGCGTGAAAACAGCGATGCGTCACTTTTCACTGCGCCCTCCTTGCGGGACCAATGATGAGTCATATTTACAGTATGATGCATCATTGCGCAAGAAGTTACAGATACGTCAGTATTTCTGACCTATCTGTATGTTGCAAAAGTGACGCATTGCTGGAGAGTGTCACAAAAGTAATATAATACAGCATGTGTCCTTTCACATGGGGCAAGCCCCATGTGAAAGGGCCTGCGTCAGTCTTACGCCTGCTGTGAGGCAGGCGTAGGAAATTGACGAATTTGTGTCCTAGAAGTGGTGCAGTGAAATCTTATGGATTTCACTGCGTCACTTCTATGACCCTGTCTTGCGTCAGAACGCCCCCCTTGCATACATTATACCTGCCATAGGTATAATGTAGCGCAGGGGTTTACAAAGTGACGCATCTACCTAGATGTGCCCCTTTGTAAATATGGTGCAACAAGGCACACTTTTTACGCTGCTGGTGCGTCACAAAAAGTGACGCACGGGCGGCGTAAAAGTGTCGCACGGCCTCATAAATTAGGCCCACTGTGTTTAAAGAGGGTATGGCATATGCTGCTTTGTTGCGAGTCAAAACTTTATCTGGTTTGTTTTTGATTGATTTTGATCAAACAAAGGTTACTGCAGATGCAAACTGTGTAAAAGAGTATATTCGGTTAAGAAGAGCGCATGCTCCCAATTTAGGTCAATATCCTGTATTTGAAAAGCGTGTAGTAGGTCGAAAAAGAAGACATGAGAAAATCTGTAGTGAAGTTATAGAGAAGGGAAAAAAACAAGATAATTACGTGATGGCAAGCAAAAAGATAAAGGACACTGTTGAAGAGATTGTCGGTTATCAGTTTGAAAATAGTTCTAGTGTCAACTGCTATGCTAATGTAGTGGTCAATGTTGGTTTTTTTCTAGAAGGTTTGGAACAGCAAATTATAGAGAATCAAGAAGAAAGATTTTGTTCATTGTTGTATTGCGTTTATGAAAAACTGGGAACTGATAAAAGTAAAATTCAAAGTGTTTGTGATATTCGTAATCTTTTGGTTGTATGTTCTCGTTCTACACAGTTTACGCAAAATATCCAACAAGCTGCTCAGGAATTTCTAATGTATATGCTAACCATATTGGGAAATTAAGGTATACAAATTAAAAACCATTTTGGCCTTTGTTATAAATGGGAACATCATTGTGAAAATTGTATGTATACATGTAGCACTAACATAGACACTGAAAGATGTATATATCTGACATTGCCATACTGTAAGTCAGTGTCTTTCAATAAACTAGTTAAAGCATTCAAATCAGAACATGGAGTGCAGCCAATGCAAATCAGAAATGTTGTCAACATTATTTATACATAGATATGGACAATATATAATTTTAATGATGCTACGTTGTACCGCTGATGGAAGAAAATTAGAAACTTTAATAAAACATTTTGCAGCAAGTCAACTATCAATATCAAGAAGGACTTTTGTAGCAGTAGCAATAATTTTCCATGATGGTCTTTCTACAACAACTGGACATTAAACTGCATATTTAAAATGTGACAAAGTCTGGTGTCTTTGTTACGATACTCAGTTACTTTTTACACACAGTTTGCCAAACGAAATACCTAATTCCTACCTGATATTTTTAAAGCCAAAGTTTTAGGAACAAAATTTGGCCTCTGATGAATTTATTAATGTAGCCTTATAGCCGCCGTAGAGGGCTATACCGGCTATTAAAGGCCCTCTCCAGTGTTAAAGGCTCGAGCCGAAGGCGAGGGTCTTTAACAAAGGGAGAGGGACTTTAATAGCAAGTATAGCCCAGCTACGAAGGGCTATAAGTCTATTAGAACATTCTGCCCCTAGAGGGTAGAATGTTCAAACAAAAAAGAACAAAGCCTTATGGGAGCGTGAGGGGATTGGAATCCTCTGAGCCTCCTTGAAGCCTTTGTTCACAGCTAGAGCTGTGAACAAAGAAACATTGGAATGTTGGAGCTCCGGGCTTATACCAGCCATTATAAGCCCGGAGCACTCCATTGTTTTCAATGGAGCTCCCAACATTCCAATGTTCTAATATGTATTATTACGATTACTGTTGCAAAAATTCAATGTAACGGGTTTCAAGAATACTATTTGGCCTTGAGGAAAAGTGTTTATTTGAATTACAGAATTTTTCTTGCTCATTGTCTCTGTGTATAGTTTTAAGCGACAGCATTTAGTGTTTATAAATTTAAGTTATAAAATGATCTTACCAGTAAGCATTTTATATATGTGTAATTTGTATTTTATGGTATTTTATTGAGGATGGATTTTTTTTTAAACAATCTTTTTTTGCCCGCTGTTATGTGATGAGTACGATTGAAATCACTGTTTCTAGTGAAGGTAAGTTTAACTAAGTATTAAAATGCACAATAGCCTGTGTTTGTACACAGGTGAAGAAAATGGAGGACGCTGTAGATATATGTGGAAATTTGCTCTGTGGCTGTTTTAAGTTACAGGATAAAGTTAACATGAATACCGAGGGGCAGATCTAGAAGATAATGCTGCAGGTTGGCACTGCAAGCCCTTTGGCTGCACCACACTGTGGCACTTTTAGAGCACAGGAATGTGACATATCTACAATGATATTTCATATTGCTGTGCTCTCCTCTGTGCTGGTGCAGAAACAGCTGCCAAGCGCCAGCGCAGGCACTTTTGAAGCATGGTGCAAGGATGCCTGTGCCATGGTTAGATTGTTTTTGGGCAGGAAGGGGCACATTTCTCCTTGTTGCGCCTCCCCACACCACATATAAACTCCACATGACACAGATATTCTTACACCATTGTGCAAGGGCGCCTATGTCATCACATGGATGTAGTTTAAGCACCAGTGCAGAGAGAAGCACAGAGTTGCAATATATTTATGTATATATGTTGCATCCCTGTGGTTTGGAAGTACCTTAGCATGCTGTAGGTAAAGAGTTTACAGTATCATGCTACAGCACTTCCTTATAGTTCTGCAGTTATACATTTACCATACACCACAAATGCATTCTTTCACTCAATTATGTAGTACGTACACATTCATATAAACTTTCATACGCTAGCATATACATTTAGCTCTTTGTTTAACCAGACTAGTTTGTTCTGAAAAGAACTTTTTATTTTGTTTTTTGTACTTTTATATATATTTTTTGGGAACATTTTCTTCTTTTTTTCGTTTTTAAGAAAAAAAGTCAACAGGACGAACAAAACCATGAACTTTGAAGCAATAAAATAAACTAGCATTGATGGTTATCAATTGCTCTGTAACCTAGGTCTTCTGACTGCTCCCCATAACAAATTAAATTATTGCACTGCACGCAGTGCATTCTAACTTTCACAAATTGGGGTCGTATGTCTGGGGGTGATGTTGAAGGTGATCCCTAGAGGCACTTGGTATTGCCGGTGGTGGAGGTGTATTTTGGAGCAGTCTTCTACATTCTTTGTTAGCAAAGTTCACAGGATGCAGAGATTGGAGGTGCTTGCACATACTAGCAGTGCCACAGGAGTATTTTTTATTAGGATCTCCTCTGGACAGCACTGCCTGGCAAATCTTGCATGTCACCTTCATAGCATTACATTTCTTTTGGCCCTCTGGAAAAGTAAAAAATGTCCATACGATGGATGTGTACCTTTCCGGAGGGGGAGGTTCTGGTAGAAATTGTGCAGCAACAATATCATCAGAATCAGATGATTGTTTCAGCGGTGTAGCCATTTTAATCTCAAAAAAAGAAATTCAGATTTCCAACGAAGAAAAAGTGAGGTTCTTCTCAGAAGAGGTCTTCTCCAAAAGAAGGTCTAAGAAGAGTAATTAAAATGGGTGTTGTTCTTCAATAGTTAGAACAGTAAGTATTATAAACCAATCAAATCTCTAATTTTTGGTCACATGGTATCCATGTTGGGTGCGTACACGCAACATGTACCTAGCGCAACTCTGTGAAATTGCATTTAAAGTAATATAAGTTTATTACATCTAAAAAATATATTTTTTTAGCCTTCATATTTATATTAAATACATATATATCTTTTTGTGTATCAAAATAATTTGCGAAAGTCGCGCGCCCACCGTGTTGAAGACATAGATGACGTCATGCAGAAATATGCGAGTGTGGCGTAAAATGTATGCGCGCTTGAAGTCGCGTATGAGTCGCATAGCAATCGCGCATGGATACACGCACCCATCGCACACCCTACGGAACAATTGTAAAATGGCGGCTACGTTCCGCACAGTAATCAAGAGAGGTGCAATTTGGGTGGGGGACTGCTCAAAAAATTGTAAAATAAAGAAAAAAGAAAATATTATAAAAATATTGAAAAATATAAATGTATTAAATAAATATTTTAATTTGTTTTCAAGAATTCTTTAAAAAATATATTATGTAATTTACAAAATAAGATATCTAAATCAGTACCAAAGAAATAAATATAACAATTAATACATTTTTAACATTTCATTGAAAAAACCTTTGAAATTCACTGAAAAAACCATAGGTTTCACATATGTTATAGTTAGAAATTATCATTTAAAAATCCTTTGAAATTCACTGGAAAAACAATAGGTTTTAGAGGTGTTATAGTTAGCTGGACATTTCACTCATAGTTTTTTTTACAATTTATCAATTTACTCATACAAAACCATTGAAATTCCTCCATTATAGTTAGTTGTACTGACTGTAACTTGCGCGCTCGCAATCCGCTGCTGTTCCTCAAAATTGGTACAAAAGGGGGTGGTGATGGACGGAGCATCCGAACCAATCAAACACTCACACCCATTCAAAAGATCTGGGTTTAATCCTCAAAATTGGGCATTTATAGATTCTTGTGGCTAGAAACCTTATGCACATGATCAGGACCTGACTGATTGCATTCTCAGAGGACCTAGCTCCTCTCTCATTGACTGGCACCTTAGGCAAGACAAGAGAGGGTGCAGTGAGAGCATCCTCACCTTTGGCCTTTGTCTGGCTGATTCATCACTTTGATAGCCAGTTGTTTAGGTCTAGCTGAGTCAGCGTGCATGCGCTGCTTGGAGAGACATTTAGGAGCGGCTTTGAGAAGTGCTCCCAAAGCAGCAATCAGCTTGCCAGAACGCGCACAGGCGCGCCTGAGGTGCACAGCACTTTTTTACGTCGCACGCGCGCACCGCTGACTTCACCACTCACGTTGTTTTATTTTTGCTGTGACACAACGCCTGGAAGGGTCGCAAGACCAATGCTTGTAACTAAAGTGCCTGTAAAATATTTTGTTTTTTAAATAAAAGTTTATATTTAGCCTCACTTTACTGGCTGTTCTGCAGCTGAGCCAGTAAAGGGAGGGTGAGCAACAGGTCAGCAGAAGTGTTTGACATGTGTAACCCTCTTGTGCGATTACCTGCAGCCAGCCTCATACATTGCGTGCCCCCTGCAGACTCTGCATTCCTTGAAAGGCTCTCCTGCCCCCCACTGCACTCATCTGCCCGACCCGCTTGTGTCTCCTATTAACCCCCATATCGCCTCGTTTTTTAAATATATAAATAAATGTCTGCTGTACGAAAAACAAAAAAAAACTGCATGTCTGGTGACTTGACGGAGACACACACACATGCACGCACACACACACACTAAAGAGCGTGTAATGAACGTTCCCCATAAAGCGGCTTAGTCTAAACGCCGGACAATAAAAAATAAGTCAAAGAGGGGACTGCAAACTAGTTTGTGGTTCAACAATTCACTGACATGATGACACAGAATATACGTCCCTACCCCCATAACATCTCTGATTCTGATTTCACAAGCACTCTAATCTGCTCTCAGCTTGCACACACTTTTATCTGGCCTCAATACATAGGTCTTTATTGAGCCCTGCTCTCACACAACCTCCTCCACCAATGCCCTCACCCCTCCCCCCTCCTGCCACCGGAGGGTGTGAACACATGTAGCTGGTGTATTCTAACTCGCAGGATACTAGAGCTGCGGGAAATGTAAACCCAAAAAAGTAACCATTTCAAGAGCTACTCTGCCTGCCCTTCTCTAAAAAACACATGCGTCCACTGAAGCCAAAAGTGAGTATGTTTACGCGTCAATGGTGTGTGCGCCAAACGACATTCTTACATATCCGGTTCGCTTGTTGTACTTTTACAAAACAATACATTAATTTATGAAAGCTCAGACAACTGTGTCATCAAATTATAAATACAGTAACTAACAGAAATGAAAACTTTCTCACGCTAGCCCAGCGGGTTAAGGCATCTTTTGCAGTGCTATTGAAGAACCTTGACTCGCCTTAGATGCAGCGAAGTCTTTAATCCTTCCAAGAAACATAACGCACTTCTATCAAGGCCTGCAACTTTACCTACTTTTAATTGCAGTGCTGCAGAGGCACGAGGAAGTGCTAGTTACAGCGTCCTGTTGCCATTTGGTACGTCCGTCAGTGGCATAAAAAGAGTGAAGCAATTAATAAAATAATGTCGGGCAGCAAACTCTGCCCTGAGCAGCGCATTACAAAGAGCATGGTTTTATCTTATGTTTTTTTAACAAGTGTGACAGCAATTATAATATATTCCACAGCAGGCAATGAATATAAAACCCTCAGCAAACACGTAGGCACGGAATAAATATATGTTTTTTTAAATGGGTCTCTGAAAAACCTATAAACAGTCTGGTTGTGTCATCACTAAAAACTTGTAATCGTCAGTAAAAAGAAGAGTGCATCAGACTGTAATGCGTTATCACAGCTGACTTGTAACCCCAATGCCTGCAACTAACTCTACAGAGATTGAGAGATGATACACTGGGAATACATTGCACTGGTATTTAAACAAAAGGAACAATTTGCTTTTAAGCTCTTTCCTCTGATTTTTTTTTCTTCTGAAAAGTTAACAGCCATCAGCGGCTAAGCACCCATGCACATCAGTTTGTTTATTTGGTGCCCGGCTGGAGTTCACTGCAGGAGAACAGCTGCAGGTTAACGCACATTCTAACTACGGCCGATTGTGAAAGCGGCTTACATTCACCTTAAATGATACCCTTCAAACAAATTGCAGGCTGCACTTTAGGGTGTTTGTATTCATCGCAGATTCCACAGTGAATGTATTTATCTTCAACCGTATAATCGCTTTCATACAAAGGACCAATAAACAAAGGATTTAATATATGTACATCTATTAAATCCTTTGTTTATTGGTCCTTTGTATGAATAAGCGGCCCTTTACCCTACACAGAAAAATATATTCATCTTTAGCTCTGAGTTTTGAGACCTTATATAGGAACTCGGCCATGGGACTTATACCACAACACAGCCTCAGAACTCCTCGGTGACACGCAATATCCTCATAATGAACAGTACGGGTGTTTTTCCCGCTTACAACTGATTTATTGTGATATAAAGGTCCTACAATCACCAAATCAAAGATTTGGGATGTTAAGTGTCACAGCTCATGTAGAATGTACTTCACGTCAAAGAGAACTTTCTGAACCCTAAATGAAAAAGCATCAGGTTTTCAAAGACTGTACCCCCCGTCCCCACTTTTACAATTGCTTAGCATTATTGTCTGTAAATTAAAAGAACAATTATAAGCCCATGAACTACTTCAATCCACACCGCCAGATCAATTCAATTCAAATATTTGTTAAGATTTGGAACTCATATGAGGTCCACATAAAATACATACAGCTTAATACATGAAAATTTAAATATAGCCACAATCGTTCCGCAGACAGAAGACAGAATAAAATGGCAAGATGTATCCTGAAAAGTACAAAAAATGTACGAGGGACAATAACTGTCAATATAATAAAATACAAAATAAAAAGTAGAATTCATCCTCAGCAGAGTATTTGATTTTAGCAGCAAACAGAATTTTGTAAAACATATCCTATCCTAACCAGAAAGTAATACAATAGCAACAGTGCATGTGCAAAAAAAAAGCAATCCAGTATTTCACTTTAACTGAGACTTTAAGCTGGCAGCAGAGCGGAAGACGGAAAAAGAACACAGCAACTCCCTCTTGTGCAAACAGGAGCAAAAACAGGTTTAAAATATACACAAGAATTCCTTAAAATAATTAAAAAGTTTTAAACACACTTCATTTTTTGTGCAGAATAGAAAGTCGCATGCAGAAGTTACATTTTTGACACCATTTTGTAAGAACATTGGCCGTAGCCAACAACTGCGGCTCTAGGTCAATGCGGGACATGCAAACAGATTTTTCCATTACTCAGATTTGGGGACCAGAGTGCAGTTAAATCGTTTAAAGGTAGAAGATCCATGCGACATAGTGTGAGAAGTCTTCGGGTTCCATGCTGTAAATTCCAGTGTACACATTTTTGAGAAGTTTTTGGTGTATTTGTCCTTGCAATTAACTCTAGTCTCTTTGTGGGATTACAGAATTCATTGTCTCTATTAAAACTAATCTTACCAATAGAGGTTTTTTAGAAAGATTTAAATTCTGAAGGAATAAGAGTATTAACTAAATCTTCTTGCACCGAGAAGTTTTTTTGTGCAAAAAAAATCATGATAAAAAGAATAATTACTTTGCTCGAACACCAAAAACTTCTTGACACATGATCCCTCTTAATGAGTCTTGCTCGCTATTTTTCAACTGGTAACCCCAACGCATAACCCTACCTAAACCTTAAATGTAAGATCAATTCCGTTGAAACACTTGTTGAATCCAGGCATCTACCATCCCATCAGGATATTAAATTATCCGTTCAATGCATTAGATCAAACTATAGTCAATCAACACCATCTCCACCCTCACCACTCACTGTGGTCAGCAGTCTGACCTAATTTCCAACATATCAACACTAGCTCCACTCTGTGTTCCAACAGCCATGTCTGTAACACCAATGAGACTTCAAATGCACAGGGATTCGAAGGATGCATACTAGGGTGGACCACATGACCTACTTAGGTTACACTATACCATCAAGGAACAAGAAGACACTAAATTACACCACTGTCTCTCAGGGATCCTAGGATGTGGACATTCACCTCGCACAGCTCCTACTTGCACAGGCTGTTGGAAAGTTGAATGGCCAGATGGCTCTGAAGACAGCTCACACTTCCTTAGCGTTACCCGAAAACGGGGTACTCCATCTTGTAAACAATCTCGAGAACCTGATTTGACCACTCTTAGCACATCACTTTCAAGATGGTTTAAAATACATATTTTGCAAAATGCTAACTTTTGAAATACTGCTAGACATATTGGTGGAACAAAAAAATAACCTTTGTAAAAGTTAATTATTAAACATGCAAGCTCTTTTTTCGTATTATCTGTTATACATGTGAGCCTGCTCGCAGTACTATCTCCAAAATTAAAAGCATATCACTTTTTTCCTTCGTGATTACCTTTTCATGCATACAGTTTGTATTTATTGCACTAAATCTCAATACTTTTTGAAAAATGTCATGTCTCTTGTCACTTTCACAATATTATTATATTGAGAGGATAGATTCTCAGCATCTACAAAATGGTATGTCACTGCAGATCACTGTGCTTGCTGTCTGAACATGGGGCACTTCATAGGTTCACAATATAAGAATATTATTTTTTGTTCCATGTGATCTAGTTTTCATTTTTAATACCCAAATTGTGGCCTGAATATGTCTCCCAGCTGTGAAAAGCATTGTACATATTTTACCAAAGAGCTGAAACACGTCTGTCGTAACCTTTGCTAAATAATGTACACTGTAAAGGAATGATTATACTTCAAGTAAGATATTGACCCATTCTAGAGTTGTTAATAGTATATTTGATCTGTGCATTCAGGCTTTTGAGGCTACCTTCTATATATCAAGTGTTACTATTGTCTTGGTGGTAAAACCAGTCACACTGGAAGCCAGAACATAAGCCAACAAAGTTGTTACACTGCAGATTATTAATCAATTACCTTGTCGAATCTAAATTTTCACAATTTCAAGTTATACAAAATAAGCTTTCTGAGAGTAACGGCTTTCCCATCGCTCTCCAGACTTCATTACATTAAAACCTGTCTCTGAACACTGGACATTCCACAACTATCATCTAATGCAAGGCCTTCAGCAAGAGCGTGCATGACCCAGAGGTGGTAAATGCTCACATGAGGTGGTGTGTCATTCGCTTTAATAGGCAGGAGAATCCTTCTAAGACTCTTAACTAGAACGTTGCCATCTCAAATAATCGCTTATGTAAGGAAACAGCCTCTTGTGCTTCAGACTATAACTATCTACAAGAACACTCTTAAATGCCACTGTTGTCCACACTCTCGCAGCCCATATAAAAAATTCCAGATCAAAAATCCAAACACGTATATTACTCTGAACACTCTCTAAATGGATATTTAATTTGGACTGTGTGCTGCAGTTCTGGTGACCTTGCCATATTTACCAAGAGTAAACACAGCTACTACACATGTAAAATGAAATAGCAAACATACTTTAAGATAAATATAAGAACCTTGCAGCTTAAGTACGATGAGTACCATTACACAGCACCAAGCAAAAGGTATTCCTAGCTATATCAAGCCTTTTGACTGGTTGTGAAAGATATTGTGGGCTTATCATAGACATACCAGGGTTTAGAACCCACCCACTGCTTATCATTTGTTTGCTTTCCTGTCACTTATTTGCCTGCTTGTTATTCGTGTCCTAGCTTGTCACATGTTTGTTTGCCCGAGCTAATCAGTCTTGTGTTGGTCCCTCCCATGGAGCATAGCCTCTTTACCATCTCTGTAAAATATTGGCTTCTATGCTGCAACTGCTTGCTTTTAAGCAGCTATTTTCTACTTTTTATGTAAGCACTCCACAAAAGTGCATGAGTTTTCCACCTGCTGTGCTTTTCCCCCAGATAGCAGTGCCCCTTCTCCCCTACCACTCCCCAACTAGATCCCTTAACAGACACCTTTTTATTTTATTTCAATTTATTTGCTTTTGCGCTTAGTTTCAAAATCATATTTTGCTTTTTTTTTTAATTAAATTTTCTGATCCACCATGAGTTAAGGTAGAACAGTAAATAGGCATCCTGGATTATTTGTGGGACAGTTCAGCTTTCCCCAAATATTCCACTACCGGAGTCAGAATCGTGACCTCCTAGAGCATACCCTCAGGGCACAACTCCAGGCAAGAAATACAAACAAAAACCTCCCAAATTACAACCTACAAGCATCAACCATGTGCTCTTTCAACGCAACTGGAGCTTCTTAACTCTTCAGCAAGTTCATACATACAAGTGAAAGGACCATTCCTAGAAGATGGCATGTGAGTGTTTCTGGAACCAGCGTACAATGTCAATGCATTTGCTAGAGTATGGTGGCCCTGCATGGCACGGTTTGTGTGTTGATGGAAACAGGGACATTGGCACTGTCTGATACAACTGACTGTGATGCAGTCAACTGTTTGGTCATGTGCTCGGAAGCAGAGGTTTTTCTAAAAAGAGAAAGTTAAAATAAGCTAAGTTGACACTTTTTGAGGAGCTTCAGAGCTTGAAGTTCCTGTGGTGCTTGCTTTCAGTGATGTGCCCTTAGGGCAGTGTACTGTGGTGACAATCTTACTTGGGGATGTTAGCCTAGGACCTCCTTTTCAGGACAGACACGACAACTGGAAACCACAGAAAAGTTGGAAAAGCACTAGGCACCAGCGGAGAGATACCTCAGACCTTACCAGGTCCTGCATCACATCGGTGGAAGAGAAAAGAGCTGGAAACGGAGTGGAGCCTTCATATCCTTTGGTAGCTGATTGCGCTATACAAACTAAATAAATAAATAAATATCCTTCAGACGCTTGGCTGATCAGTACTTGAGAGAAATTGGTGGGTCGCTGTTGTGTGCCCACGAGGCCAGGAAGCTGAGAATGTACCAGGTGTGAAATGCTTCTTTATCTGTGGTAGGCGAGGCACTGGTTCTGGCACATAGCAAAGCCTGCGCCACTCCTCTCGGACTTGTACAAATTCCGGTGGAATCTTGTTACTTGAGGCTCAACCCCCATAGTGGTTCACCTGATACATGCTGCTTCATTTGCTTATCTGTGGAAAACACTGGTTAGGTGAAAGAGGATGTTAGGCGTCACTGCGGAAAGCGAGAAAATCCCCTAGAACTCACTGGGGTGTGAGAAGTGCCTTGGTCTAGATTACATCCAGCAAAAAAACCTTGTCAAGACCTACTTGCCCGAGACTTAAATTGCCACTAGAGCGAGACAGTCTCAACACTTAGGATCTCATCAATGTGTTTCCGTCATATGGATGACCATGATCCTTTGTAAGTAGGTCTACTGCCCTACAGCTAGAGACGCAACTCAGGCTGGGTCTCCTCTTTATCTCGGACTGTCTATATAAAATACCTGAGTTTTGAATAAAGATAACAAGTCAATCTGTTTGAAAATGTAATTAGTTCCTAAGGTCATAGAATCAACCGGAGGCACTATAGTTTTAAGATAGGCTACTAAGACTGAGTATGTATATATATATATATATATATATATATATATATATATATATATATTCACTTAAAAAAACATAGGTTTCAGGCCTTATATAGTTAGGAATTAGCATTTAAAAAGCCATTGAAATTGCTCCTATATAGTTAGTTGTACTAACTATATTTCGCGCACCCGCAATCCACTGCTGATGATGTCACATATTACATTATTCATGACATGGTCAGTGACATCAGTGAGTGCGTATGTAGTAACTGGTATTGGTGTGTCAATGGTTTCAAGAATGGTAGTCTGCATTTAACACTGGGTGTATCAAAGGTTATATTAGAGTGTGAGGAGGTGCATCGTATTATCACATGAATGATATCATCAGTGATGTGATCAGTGATGTCAAATGAGATGTCATCAGTGATGTCATCAGTGATGTCATTTGAGATGTCATCAGTGATGTCATCAGTGATGTCACTGACCATGTCATGAATGATGTAATATGTGACATCATCAGCAGTGGATTGCGGGTGCGCGAAATATAGTTAGTACAACTAACTATATAGGAGCAATTTCAATGGTTTTTTAAATGCTAATTCCTAACTATATAGGCCTGAAACCTATGGTTTTTTAAGTGAATTTGCAAGGTTTGTAAAATGCTAATTCCTAACTATAGAAGGCCTGAAACCTATGGTTTTTTAAGTGAATTTGCAAGGTTTTTAAAATGCTAATTCCTAACTATATCAGGCGTGAAACCTATATTTTTTTTCAATAAATTTCAAAGGTTTTGTAAATGTTAATTCTATTAGCGGATAATGTTTATATATGTTATTATCCTTCTGGTACCACCTGAGCAGCCATCTTGTTTCTCAGGAGAAGTGAGGCACAAGAGAGCACAAAACAAGAGTGGAAGACGCGAAAAGGGGGCAGGGTTGAGACCCCCTGACCCCCTAGCCCTTCTCAGGGGGTCCCAGAAGGACCACCAAGTGCAAACATTTTAAATCGCGGGGTATGCGCACGGTACGCGTACCCTACGCATACGGTGCGCGTCACTGACCATGTCATGAGTGATGTAATATGTGATGTCATCAGCAGTGCATTACACGAGCAAGTTATAGTGAGTCCAACTAACTATGGGAATTTCATTGGTTTTATGTCAGTAAAATTTAAAGCTAACTATAACTGGTGTGAAACCTATGGTTTTTTCAGTGAATTTAATAGGTTTTTTAAATGCTAATTCCTAACTATAACTGGTATGAAACCTATGGTTTTTTCAGTGAATTTCATAGGTTTTTTAACTGCTAATTCCTAACTTTTTATAGGGCTTTATACCTATGTGTTTTTTAGTGAATTTCTAAGGTTATTTTTTCGCAAATATCTATAGCTTAAAAAGGTATGTTTTTCAAAAAATGAATTCTATATTGTATATTAATATAATATATATATTTTTTTAAAGTATATTCTTTTTTTTTTATATTTCACTCTGGAGCGCTCCTGGTGCGCGTACCGGTGAGCCCCCCGGTGCACGTACCAGGGCGCGTCCCTTCAGCGCACCAACAAAAAACAAACAAAAAAAATAATGAAGGAGTGAGCATGAGGAATGGGGACAAAGAGAGTGGTGTAAAGAGAAAGAGAGCTAGAGGGAGAAACACAGAGGGACTGTGTAATAGATAGTAAAACAGAGAAAAGGTATAAGAGGAAGTAACTGAGAAAAGGAAAATGAATAAGGGAGCAAAAGAAGAGACGAAAGAGGAAGAAAACTAAAGCAGATGTTCTGGGAGAATGTGAATGGGTGATGAGAGTAAAAGGAAGGAGAGTAAAGGATGAGGAATGAAAGGTAGTGACGGAACCAGAGAAAAGGAATAGTGGTGATGGAGGGAAAGAAAATAGCAGTGAGTGTAAGTAAAGAGGAGTGAAAGAGGGTAGATAAAAGTGAATAAGGGTAAGACATGGGGAGTGACAGAGAGAAAGAACAGAGAGTGTAAAGGAAGGAGTGTCAGAAAGGGACTAAGTGAAGCGGAAAAAAAAGGAAACAGAGGGAGTGTGGGTGAGCAGGGGCACTGACAGAAGTTGAATGTGGTAGGAAAGTAAGGAAAAGAGAAGTAAATATGGAGGACAGGAATAAGTGAGGGAAGCAGAGTAAGAAAACAGGGGTGAGGTAGGGTGAGAGAAAAGTAGTAAGGTTAAAACAAAGGGTGATGATAAACTACATTTTGTAGTCACACTTACCATATAATTAATGAAAACTTACTTGCATCTTTAAACTACACTTTGTATCTGTGAAAGACAAAAGAAAAAACAAGTTATTATTAGTAAAATATATATTTAAAAATAGAAGAAACAGGTCAAGAGGTAAAAAATCAAAAAAAGTGTACCAAGAAATAAAGCAATAGTGAAGGATACAAAAACAGAAATAAAGTAATGTAGAAAGAAAAAAAGAGGGAAAAAGAAATAGAAAGAGAACAAATTACTGAAGATAAGTAAGATACTAAAAGAATGCGAGATACCAAAACGAAATCAGGAAAGAGAAGAAAGTAAAAGGAAAATAAGTGAAAAGGAGAGGAGTCTAAATAAGGAACTATTAATAAGAAAGAGGAATGGAAGATGACTGAGAGTGAGTGAAGGGGAGTCACAGAGTGAAGGGATGAAAGGAATGAGGTTAATATAGAACGATAGAGGAAAAAGGAGTGAGAGAGTAAGTACACAGAAAGACAAAGGGAAGGACTGAGTGAACTGCAGTACAATGAGTGAGAAAGGAAAAAGAGTAAAGGAGCAAAAGAAGGAAAGAGAGGGGAAGAGAACTAAAGCAGTGGTACTAAGAGAATGTGAGAAAGATGAAAATTGGTGGAAGGTAGAGAGGAAATGCAGACAGTTGAAATTGGATTGAAGAATTGTGAATGAAGTGGAGTAAAGGAACAGCGATGAAACAAAGTGAAAAAAAGGCAGTGTAAGTGAGTAAAGAGAGCTAAATAAGGGTGGAAAAAGGAAAATGAGTGTGAGACAATGGGAATACAATATAAATTACACGATGCAAACTATAGAATGACTTATACAATATGTTAGATTGTTTATTTTTGCTGTTCTCAGAATATATTGAATTTCACTTAAATTAGTGAGTTCAAACTCTTCATCATATAACAGCGGGAAAATAAAAACACAATCTTAAAGATTGTGTTTAAAAAAACATAAAAACTTACAACTCATATATGTACACTAATCTTTGATTCACTTACTTTTCCTTGAGGCCAAATAGAAGATAGTGAAGGTCCTTTTCGTGGAAAAATAGTCTGCTGTTCTCTATAACTTCCATTTCATCGACTTCCTATGAAAAAAGATCTAAGAACATCATACCTTACACTTTCCTTACGGCCAAATCGTGTCAGATATATGAGTATTTTTTACTATGAGATCCACTTACAGTGCCTATATGAGATAAATAATTTTAAACATTAGACTAACTAACTAACTAACTTTTATTAACTATTCCCGTCTTCAAAGGCCAATTACCTTTACTAAAACTTTGGTTTTAAAAACACTAGGTAAGATTTTTTAAAGTCATAAGGCAAATGTTGTTTATAAGTCAAATGAGAATCATCGCAGTAACTCCAACCTTTTTGACATTTTAAGTAGCATGTATAATGTCCTGATGTTGTCGAAGAACCGTCATGATAAATAATAGCTACAGTTGTAATGCTTCTTCCTGAAATTGATAACTGAGAAGCCACAAAATTTTTGATAGAAGTTGTCAATTTAGTTCCATCAGGTCTACATCGTGGGAAAACTAAAATGATATACTGACCATAACTTTGTATAAATAATGTGGATAGCATTGGACACTTACATTGGGTACACACCATAATATGATCTGCTGCTTTAATTAGATTTTTAAATGATACTAATTTACAGTCTGGTAAAGTCAAATATATAAATCTTTCAGTGTCTATTCTAGTAGTACTTGATGAACTACAGTTGTGGCAGTCATGCTGCCATTGATAAGAAAGGCTAAAAAGATTATCTACATCTACACCTTCATCTTCCAAAACACCAAACATATACATTAAAAATTCCTGACAATCCTACTGAATGTTCTGTGAAAATGTATCTTGACCAGAACACATATCTAAAATATTTCAAATTTCTTTACACTTTCTATTTTTGCTCTATCACTGCTACATTTCTCAAACACAGAATTCAATAAACCACACAATCTTTGATCCCGATTTTCAACAATCTTGTCTTGTAAAGTTTGAAGAAAAAAAACAACATTAACCACTACATTAGCATAGCAGTTGACACCAGAACTGTTTTCAAACTGAAATCCAACAACATTTTCATCAGAATCCTTTTTCTTTCTGTTTTGAATTACAGTTTCATCTAATTTTTGTCTTTTTGCTACTACCTCACTGCAATTATTCTCATTTCTTCTTTTTCGGCCTACCACACCTTTTTCAAACAGAGGATATTGAGGCAAATGTGGAGCATACTTTCTTCTTAACCTATTGTATTTTTTAACACAATCTAGATCTGCACAAATCTTTGTCTCATCATATTCAATCAAGTACAATCCTGATAAAGTTCTGACTCGTGATAATGCCACATATGCCATACCCTCTTTAAACACAGATCTTCCAATGTTCACCAAAGCACTATCTACACTTAAACCTTGAGATTTATGAATTGTCACCGCATATGCCAAACAAACAGGAAACGGTTTTCGGCGAACATATAAGTCTTTTACAAGCAAAAATTAGCAGAACAACGACTGATTTGTTGTACTTGCTCAATGCCATCAAATTTTATTTTTAAAAATTCAATTCCATCTCTACTTCTATAATTCACAAAATCAACAACATAACCCATTGCTCCATTTACCAGACCTCTTTCAACATTTAAATTCTCCAATTAATCCAATTTTGTTTTCAAATTTTCTGACAAAACAATTGTTGCACCCATATGCTCTATTTTATCTATTGCTTCCAGTTTCACAATCTCTTAATTTTCTAACTTTAACATTTTGTTGTTGAAGATGGAACATTCTTGCAGAGTTGGCATCAAACATATCCTAGATTTCTTCTCAGTCATTTTTTTTTAAAAAATATTCTCTGGAAGAATGTTTTCATTTGGATACAAATTTGAAATTAATCGAGCATGTAAAGCTTCTTTCCCAAGCTCACTTACTTTTCTGATTCTTACATCTTGTAGAATATTTTTATAATCTTCATCGTTTGCCTGTCGCATATTTTGAAGCAGTTCAGCATATTTAAAATTTAACCATATATTAACGTTTCCAATGCTTCCAAGGGACTTCCTGGTATCTCCATGCGTAAGCATTTTAAACACTGGTTGTCCTTTTACTGGAGTCAACTGCAGTAGATCTCCAAAAACAATAATGTGTTTTCCTCCAAATAACACATCATACTCTGTTCTAAGAATTTCTTGCATTCTCAAATGCACAAAAGCAAGCATTAGATTTGAGACCATGCTTACTTCATCAATGATAAGAAGTTTCATTTTCTTCAAGACTCTGGAAACTTCAGAACACGCATCTCCAGATAACTTGTTGTAATGCAATTTAATATCATGCTCAACTGGCAGCATCAGTAAACGATGTAGAGTAATCCCTTTAATGTTATGTGCTGCCAGTCTATTTGGAGCGGTTGCAACACAAGACAGCGGTGATTCAGTCCTTTTCTGCAAATAAGTTGCAATGGCTTTAATCAGAAATTCTTTTCCTGTTCCCGCTTCTCCACTTACGTACAGTCGAACAGGCTTAAATGATGTACATGAGCACACTTTTTTCTCATGTCTGAATCCATGTTCAATCTGTTCTGTAACTTCGTCATATATCTTTTTCTGCTCAATGTTTAGTTGCTTTACCAAATCTTCTAAGTTAACTCCATCCTGTTGAGCTTGTTCCATAGCTCTTTCCACCTCATCCATGGCAGTTGCGGCTTAATTTTGGATAATTGGTCCTCCTAGTGGATCCTGACTCAATGAAGTAGAACTCTGACTGTCTTGAGAACTGACTCTAGCAATCTCTTCAGCAATTGTGGTTTCTTGCTCTATTTCTTCGTTCAACATTTGCAGATAATTTGGAAGTACAGGACATTCTATGGTATCCTTAGTTGCATTAAAAGAGTCTTCATAACAGAGAAAATCTCCAAGTAGTTCCTCTTCCGTACGCCATGGCTTAAAGAGTTGCAAAAGAGCTAAACAGTAAAATTCTCTTTTGTCTGGAGCTTCGCAACTCAATTTTCGATGATTAATCAAATGGCCTTTTCTCTGCTTCACTAGACATCCTTCATACCCAATGACAGCATATTTTCCATTATTGATATCTTCTGTGATGTTCCTCTTATAACTGTAGTTTTGCAGAACTTCATACAAACAAGTGTTCTCACGGTGAGTACTTCTATTTGGATAGTATGTATCCAACATATTTGTCTTCAAAATATCTGTACTGTTTGGTTCTTTCTCCACCAAATATTCAATTTCTTGTACAGATTCCAAAACTCGGTTTTGTGTTGCAGCAAGACCTAGACTCACCCAAATGATTGTTCTTGATTTGGTATAGAGACTTGCTGATGATAACCGATCAGAACATTCATATGCTCCAATTTCTCGATGCGACAACATCTTCAGACTGAAACTGTATAATTTCTTGCTTAGACTCTTTTCATGTGATATGTCCGCCCACATTTCCTTCAGTTCTGTCTTTTCTTTTTTTGTGATGTAAGATGTCACATATCGAGCCACAGCAATAGAGTTGTCAGCAACGAACTGAATATCCATGTTAGCATTCCACATGGACAAAATCATTGGGTTGTAGTCGTTGATGTACTTGGACTCTTCGTTTCTTTTTAAATTATATTTATTTTTGGGTGATTTCCTCGTCACAGTGTGTCGTAGAGATGACATCAAATTATTTACTCTTCCCTTAGAAATCACTGGTCGTGGAAACGCAAAACGACATTTCGTGTAGTACTTTTCCTTGTTTTTGAATTTTTGACGACAGTACTTTCCACAACGATGAGATTGAAAACGTAAAACTTGTTGCCTTAAACTGTTTTCGTCAGTAGTTTTCGGAACAGCACATGTTGAATACTCTTCAATGAAACTCATCACTGTTTCATCCGAATCTGATCCAAATTTGGGTGCATCTTTAATCCATAACAACATATGTATATGAGGAGCACCTCTCGCTTGATATTCCTTCCTCCAAAAGAAATCCAAAACCTCTCCGAGGGGAGGATTTATTTTGTTGGTAATAAAAGACATCATAACTTCAAATCTATGATTAAAATATCTGCAAACATTCACTGGATCCAAAGAACACAGTTCTCCAGGTGTTTTCAATTCTATATTTTGCATTTTTCCATTTGCCTCTCGTAGAAATTAAAGTAAGTCATCCCATGCATACTCAGCACAGCTAAGAGTGAGGAACCATGTAGGAGTTCCTAAGTTTCTTAGCATACATTTCAAATCCCCATGACGACGGAACCAATACTTGTTTGTTCCACGCTGACATGCCATGAGATTGATTAGCTGAGATTCCAAAATACTGTCTTGCAGATTGACTTTCATCATAAAGTCCCTTGCTGAAATATTTTGCAGATGAGCTCCACTTTTCAATATATGATTAACTGCATAAGAAAGCCCAGACAAATCACTGTCATACAGTAGATGAAACAAATACGGAATGCATTGCCGAAACCTTGGATCTTCAGCATATAATCTTAAAGTCCGGTATTCAGCTGCAGGAATTTGAACTGGTCGATCGTCATATCGTCCACCTCATCCTGTTGGAAATAACTGTGGAAAACAACGAGCTTCCAAACTTTCTTCCCATACACTAATAGGACTTCCTTTTACTGCTTTCATTTGAAACAAGTCAATTGCATTCCCCATTACTTCTTTGGAATGCAAAGAATGAACAGTATAATGTTCATATATTTCTTCACTTCCAGACACATCAACTTTTTCAATGTGGCCAACTGAACAATCACTGTCTTCTTCTGTAGCTGTTTCCTCTGCTCCAACACTTACATCTTTATAGTACGCATTGTTTTTTACCAAATTACAACGTTGCCTTTTTGACTTTCCTAACATCCACTAAATCTTGCCAGATTTTCTTACTCTTTGTCGGAACCCCATTAACTAGAATAACCAGAGGATCCTCTTCTACTCTTTCTACACCAATTGTATCAATATTTTTCTTGACATCTAGAGGCAAATAAACAACTCTTCCCTTTAATCCTCTTTGTAAATCTGTAGGAGGTAATGTAAATACCATTGATTTGCCCCCAAAATCGTTTTTTGAATAACATTTACGAAACACTGTGCATAACCTATGTACAACCACTCAATATCACTTTTGAAACCTCACTTATCAAAAAGCAAAAATCAAACCAACAGCAAACAAACTCAGGGCCTTATTTATGAAGGCCTTGCGCCACCAGAGTGTCACTTATTTCCCATGTTTAAAAAGATGCACCGGCAGCACAAGGCAATCATAAATAAGGGCCAAATGAAAATACCATTGATTTGCCCCCAAAATCGTTTTTTGAATACCATTTAAAAAACACAGCGCAGAGCCTATGTACAACCACTCAATATCACTTTTGAAACCTCACTGTTTCCCAAAATACAAATCCTCTTATCTTGCAAATGTTCATAGCAAGCATTATCAAAATACCATTTTAGAAACACAGCGAAGATCCTATGTACAAGCACTCAATTTCACTACTGAACTCTCACTATTTCACAAAATACGAATCCTCTATCTTGCAAATGTTGATATCAAGCATTATCAAAAAGCAAGACACAAACCGACAACAAAAAAACTCAGGGCCTTATTTATGAAGGCCTTGCGCCACCAGTGCATCACTTTCTTACCACGTTAAAAGTGACATACTGGTGCCACAAGACAATCATAAATAAGAGCCAAATGTAAATACCATTGATTTCCCCCAAAATCGTTTTTTGAATAACATTTAAGAAACACAGCGCAGAACCTATGTACAAGCACTCAATTTCACTTTTGAAACCTCACTGTTTCCCAAAGTACAAATCCTCTATCTTGCAAATATTCATAGCAAGCATTATCAAAAAGCAAGACACAAAACAACAGCAAAGAAACTCAGGGCCTTATTTATGAAGGCCTTGCGCCACCAGAGCGTCACTTTTTTCCCATGTTTAAAGTGATGCACTGGCAGCACAAAGCAATCATAAATGAAGCCCAAATGTAAATACCATTGATTTGCCCCCAAAATCGTTTTTTGAATAACATTTTAGAAACACAACACAGGACCTATGTACAAGCATTCAATTTCACTACTGAAATCTCACTGTTTCACAAAATACAAATCCCCTATCTTGCAAATGTTCATAACAAGCATTTCCCAAAAACATGCCACAAACCAATAAAAAAGAATCTCCATCTGCTTCCAAATCTGAGGTAATGCAAGTGACATCATTCTAAAAGGTTCAAATATATTTATTTAATGAGGCAAACACTATTAATTACTTCTCAAAAATATAAAAGCCATTCTTTTACCCCAAAATAGTTTTTTAAATAACTTTTTACAAACACAGCACAAGTCCTATGTACAAGCAATCAATTTCACTACTGAAACTTCACTATCTGCTTCCAAATATTCTCCCTAGAGCAAACAAGTCTCTATCTAAATTAAATGAATCATTGCTTACCTTTACAAATGCTTTGGGAGATTGAGAACAGTGTCAGACACACACACCAATTTTTCTTTAGCAGAGCAAAAGGTGTGCACTCAATACACTGAAACCAAGACTGGCATAGAAAATCTCTAATTCTACACACATATGCCTTATTTCAACCAATCAAAAGTCTTCCCTCACTATTTTCAAACCAACACCCTTCCCCCTCTCAGACCTTTTCATCTGTTACCATAGCAACTGCCTCCTACCTGAACTCTCAGGTTCAAAAGTTTATTCTACAATGTTGCAAATTAAGTCAGCAGGGATGTTTGACCTCTCAATACACCAGCTTATCCAGGGCATGATTGCTTTTAGTGACTTTTTCTTAACCATTCAAATTGCTTCTTTCACACAACACAACCATGCACCCTAACTTTCAGTTTTCAACTATCTGAATCCACCAATCATTGCTTGTGATTCAACAGCAGGGAAACTCCACAATTTTTTTTTGTAAACTCCTACTGTTCCAACTGCCAATTCATTCCCACACTTCATCTAACTGCACCAGAACCTTCTCTAATCATGTATTCTGTATGGATTATTGGACATAGCTACATCCACTGGGCTCAAAGGTATGCAGTAAGCAGAAATTATCACAACCTTGATTTATCAAATGTTGAAATCAAGTGGATTGGCCAGAGAGGATTGAGATGTCACCAATTGATACCATTGGTGGAAACCTTTTTGCATCTGCCAAACCCTGACCTCTTAATAGTGCACTGTGGTGGAAATGATTTGGGCACTATGACTGGGGTTGGTCTGGAAATGCTTTTAAAGGACACCTTTGATCAATTGATGACACTTTTTCCACAAACTGCCTTGGTATATTCCAATATATGCCAAAGACAGAAATGGAACTGGTCCAACCAATTTTGTCCACAATTTGAGAAAGCACGGAAACATGTGAATAAATCTGTTTCTGCTTACATGAGAGACTATGGAATGGGTTCAATATACAACAACAACTTGCATTACAACATGCAAGACATCTACAGAGGAGATGGTGTGCACTTCTCAGATGAGGGGAATAGAATATTCCTCCTGAATTTAAGACTGTGCATTGGAACCTACTTGTAGGTACTTAAATCAGCCACAGAACCCAAAAGCTCTTTTCAGAGCTACCCTACCTCTGATCACTCATAATGATTTTCTTTTTCAAACTTTTTTCACTATTTTTCACCAGAGTACGCTCCCCGGTACGCTCCCCGGTGCGCGTACCGGGCGCTTCGCCCGCGAAAAATGTAAACAAATTTTTGTGGGGGGGACATAAATGGGCCTTCTAAACCCCCCTCAGAAAACCTAGAGGGTCAGGAAGTGTCTACCGTGCCCCATTCTACCCATTCCCAACGTTATTTGTCCTCCATATTGTGTCTCAATTCTACCGAAACACAAAATGGAGGACTCCCGTAATGCTGCCCGTGCGTGTACCGGGGCGCGCACCGGTAAGCTCTCCCAAAAAAAGGTGGGAAAGTAATTTACAGAAAAAGCACTGGAGACACTTGCACCAAATATAGAATACACCCTACTACATAACAGTCCCTACCATTTACCCAAATTTGGTGGTATTCCATTGAGGCATTTGGGCTGTAGCCCTATCTAAAAATCATGAGGTAAACTGCATGACAAAAACACATATGAAATTGTTTGAATTTTCAACCAATTAAAATGTTACTTACATTTTGTACTTTTATGTGCTGACATTTGATTGGTTAAGTACATGAATATATATGAAAAATGAGAGGGAAACACAGCCATTTTGACTAACACTACCTAAGGTACATTTGGAAAAATGTTTGACAGAAAACTTCAACTACTTTGAAGAAGGTAAGTTGTTAATTTGAAAGGAGAACTAAGTTATGCACTTTAAGTTAATTTGGGAAAACGTTTTCAGATAGTTATATACTGTCCCTCTGTAAGAGTTAGACATTGAGATAGGCTTGTCTATTATAATTATGGATTGAGTTAGGCTTCTCTGGTATAATTATGAATTTACTTAAACTTCATCACAGGCACTTTTTAATAGTTCTACTACCTGCCTGAAACCATACACTGCCCTAAGATAACTTCACCGTTAAAAACTCACAAGTACCTGTCTGAACTTAAACCCAACAGTGCCCTATCTCTACTGATATATTTATTTTGTATGCAATTTACAGCAAGAAAATGGAAGGACAACAAAATGAAATTAATATTTCATTTGAAATTAATATGAAAAACAATCCTAAGGAAGACAAAGATGAAATAGACTTTTTGGATCACTCTCTGGACCAAGACTTAATTAATTGTGTAGAAGAAATTGAATGATGGAATGAAAAGGAGGACATACCTGATGAATTAATGTTGCAAATTCTTTTAGATTTTGAAAAATCACAACAATTAATGTTATATTTAAAAATTAAAAATTGTTTGAGACATTATTCTTTTTTATATGTAAATTATGAAATAGTATCAAAATAGATATAATATAAAGTGAGACTTAAAATATACTGTGCAACTTTTTTGTGTTACATAGTAAATTTGCTCATAGTTACTTCCTTTCTCCCACTATATTATCTCCAATTTGTATTTAACATCTCTTTATCATCTCCTGCCTCCATATTGTTTCTGCTTTCCTGACAGACTATGGTATGAATTCCATATACGGCAATAACTTCTGTAACAACATGCACGATATCTACAAAGGAGACGGTGTATATTAAATTTTAGACTCTGCATTGGTACCTACATGTTGGTACTTAAATAAAAAAAAAAAAAAAAACAACAAAAAGAACAATTAATAAACATACAATTTTTGAAAAGTCTGTCATTCTTTTTTCCCCATAGTACGCTCCCCGGTCCGCTCCCCGGTGCGCGTACCGGGCGCTCCCCCCGCAAAAAACGTTAAAAAAATTACTTTTTTTTTGCCGCGCGGGGCCCTTTTAAAGTCCCCACATCAAACCTAGGGGGTCAGGGAGGGTCTACTCAGCCCCCTTATGATCAATTCCCCCTTTGTTTTGGCCACCTTTTGTGTCCCGATCCTGCTGAGACACAAGATGGCGGCCGCTCCGGACTGTTTAGAATGTTTACAGACACGCGACAGCCAATCAGCTTTCCGTGCGCAAGTCGCGTGACGCGCCCGGTACGCGCCCCGGTGCGCGTACCGGGGCGATGCTATAGATATATATATTTTTTTAACCTAAATTACTCAAAATCCACTGCAGCACATATCTTGAGACATAGCAAAAACACATCGGGCTACCAGTCCCTACAATTTTGCCAAGTTTGGTGGCAATCCATTCAGCCGTTCGGGCTAAAAGTGAGGTTGACCGCCCTATGGAAATTAACATGGGGAAAACGCGTTTTGGGACCCCCCTTTTATCTCAGCCCCCGCTTGACAAATCCCCCTCAAACTTTTAGGGAAGGACTGGGGCGCCGCGAGGCCATTTTGAGGAAATTTTCAGGCAGATTCTTCAACCGGCGCCAAAGTTATTCCAAATAGAATTTTGAGATTTAAGATTGAAAAAAATCCTAACTATAACTACCTACTGGCGAACGCCAGTAGGTAATATATATATATATATATATATATATATATATATATATATATATATATATATATATATATATATATATATATATATATATATATATATATATATATATACACATATATATATATATATATATACATATATATATATATATATATATATATATATATATATATATATATATATATATATATATATATATAAATCACTCCTCCTCCCAGTCTCCCTCCACTCCCTCTCCCTCCCCCTCCCTCCTCCTCCCTCTCCCCCTCCCTCTCTCTATTCCTCCCTACCTCCATCCATCCATCCCTCCCCCCATGCTTAGAAGATCTTTTTAGTTGCTGGATACAGAGATACACTAAGCAACATTTACTACCATACATGTTAGCCATCGCGCTGACGTGGGTTTAGAGACTGGGGAACTAAATAATATCCAAGGGGGAAACGGAGGAGCTCAGAGATTCTTTCAGGTACACTGCTTGCTAACCTCACAAATTGGGACCCAAATGCAAGGTTTAGAGCAGTCCACGAAATTACATTAGCAACAAAGTCAGCGCGCATTAAGGAATGAAGATATCAATTGTGTTAAGGAAACAACCCCCAGTCTCCACTGAAGCGCACCATTATATCTTTCCGCTGAGTACTTCAGTGGATGGTGGTTGGCCTGGGTGTGGGTCTGGGTGTAGGGTGGATTACAAAAGGAGACCGGTGAGTTTTTTGGCAATCACATGCTTGCTGTAGCAGTGCGAGCCAATTCTACATCCACATCCTCAAAGCTTCATTTTATTCGGTATCTGCACTCACTGTAGCCCCGGTTGTCAATGGAGTAGACAGTGTCCCATACGCTCTGCATCTCTGGTCCTCCGGCTAGTATCAAACACATGTCCCTCAACTTCTGGATACGCAGTACTTGGCATTCTGGGTCTCTCAGAGGCTCCATTCCTATGTTTTCCCCGCTTTCCCTCAGCCCTGTAGTTTAAAAGTGTGGGTGACCACTACCGGACCGGTACAGAGTTCAGTTAAATAATGAATTACTCTCAGCATCTCTGCCCACTCCTGAGTATGTGCAAGACGACGGAGCTCTGTGCCAGCAAGAAACCACGAGGACACAACTGCTTTGCTCACCAGAGCCACCTCTGCAGCAGCGACTTTACTGTAGTGCGCGCTACCCCGGTTCTACCAGTGTAAAATCTGCCATTTTCCTTCTGCCTGTGCTCCGCCACTGAGCTAGACTGGTCCCTTCCAGGGGCCTCATTTATGAGAAAAGACGCATCGCTGCGTGAAAGCAGCGATGCGTCACTTCTCAGTGTGCACCCCTTGCGACATACCTGATGCGTCATATTTACTGTATGATGCATCATGTCGCAAGGAGTTACAGATACGTCAGTATTTCTGACGTATCTGTATGGAGCAAAAGTGACGCATTGCTGGAGTGTGTCACAAAAGTGACACAACTCCAGCAATGTGTCCTTTCACATGGGGCAAGCCCCATGTGAAAGGGCCTGCATCAGCCTTATGCCGGCTGTGAGGCAGGCGTAAGATTTTGACGCAATAGCGTCCTAGAAGAGACGCAATGAAATCTCATAGATTTCACTGCGTCACTTCTGCGAGGCTTTTTGCGGGGGAACGCCCCCCCTGCATACATTATACCTAATGCAGATATAATGTAGCGCAGGAGTTTACAAAGTGACGCATCTCCTTAGATGCGTCATTTTGTAAATACTGCGCAACAGCAGACAAGTTTTACGCCACCGATGCGTCACAAAAAGTGACGCATCGGAAGTGCAAAACTGACGCAAGGACTTATAAATGAGGCCCCTGGACTCCTGGCAATGTTTGGTGGTATCTGGGGCCCCTGGTGGTTTTGGTACGTCTCTCCCTGTATTATTTCTGACCCCTATGCTATTCCAGTTCTCTCTGTAGCTTATATCGTGTATGTAGATCTTTTCACCATTAAAAAATCAAAATTATTATTCTTTTTTCTTTGCCAGTACTACTTCGTGATCTTTTGAATTATACTGAAATTTATATAAACGCAAAATAAAGACAAAAATTGATTTATTTCCACAATGCAGCTTCTTCAAGTGACTAAAAATGTTTTTTTTAAACCATTCTAAGAATATTCCGCTAAACGCACATGGAGGCATATAGTTCACGTTTAATCGCTCAAAATAACAAGCATTGGCATAGCCAATAGGTCTCGCTTTTGGGACCTTATAAGTATTTAGTTATGCAGCACAATATACTTGGTGCAACAACATTAACTGTTGCATGGCTGAACACTTATAAGGTCCCAAAGGCGAGACCCTTTGATTATGCCAATGCTTGTTTTCCTATTCCACCTGTTCGGTTCAACTTTCTATCTTTCACATGTAAACGAAATGTTGACTGTGTCTCAACTGATCTCACTGGTGGTCACGGACAGCAGAGACTTTGTAGAACATGGTGTATTGCTATTTATTTGTGCTGGATGGCACTACCAAACAAAATGATGAGTGCCTTACAACCTACAATAATTAGGATTCTTATGATGTGCTTTTTCAAATAAAAGGAGCGGGGATTTCAGGGATGGCTAAAGAATCAACAACAGATGTCTCTGTAATATCATTGTCTATGGTATATAGACAGGGCAAATGTTTTTACTTTTTATTTTAAGAATTTAAACCGAGATAAGATGGTACAGGTCGTGGGTAAGGAAATCCAAATGTTGCGGATTTTTAAAGCAGCCTTATTCTTTAAAGGACCAGTGCTGCGTTAGGAAACAAATGTTTCGCATTTGGAAAGGCGTTTGGAGGAGCGGCCAGTGGTCCCCGATTTTTCCAAAAAGCATTCACGAAGGGGATATTGTCCAAAGGGGACCTGTCCCATTTGCGAATTTTATATCACCTCCGTTGAGATGCCTGAAACGGATCAATGGTTTGGGACCGTAGTTGCGGTGACAGATATTTCGATACAAATTAGGAGAGGCCGACCCTTTTAGGTTCCTTCTTAATTTCTATTAAGAATGGGTTGCAAACCCCATTTTGGTAATCAGAAATGCTTTTCTGACTCATTAAGTAGGTTTAGTAAATAGAAAAAAAAAATCATTTTACGACTGCAAATTTCAGGGTTAACGAGAGTAAAATGACGTTGAAAAGCTGAAGCTAAGCAACAGTGAACAATTTCATCTGCACTCCTGTAACATCCTTTCCCTGTCTCCACGAACACATTCTTTAGATCTCAAGGCAATGCTTAGGTAATTGTCAACCAATCAATCCCTTAACCAGTCCATTGACTCCTGGATTAGATTCTTCTTGTTTGTTTTTTGCTCTTTGGCGACTTGAATGATCAGCCACTGCAAGGGCAGCGCGGCCGGGGTGGCGGAGGAGGGATTGCGGGTCTGAGGCGGTTGGCGCGTGCTGCCTACTCAACATGCACAGCGAGCCGCCATCTGCCAGAACTGTGACACCGCTCAGAGTCCGGGGACTCGCGGGCAGCATTACAATGCGCATTGAAGAAAAGAAATCCTCGCCCGGCGCTCTCTAGGGGTGGAAGTGGACATCGCTGCCACCCCAGCAAGACAGGCTGGGCACCTTTACTGATGCGGGTCTGCAGGGGCCACAGGCTTCCAAACAGCCATAATCACCAACAGCCATAAGGCATTCGTCTGGCTAGCAAAGCGCAGCACAAAATGAGTTCCAGGAATAAATTGCTAAGACTGCCCTGCTGACAGCTGATGCATTGTGCTCTTGAAATGCAGTAAACAGAATTATCTCCGCAACACCCTGTCAATTTCTTGCCGAGGTTTGCTCTGTTCTTTCATTTCTTTAAGTAATGAGGAGGAACTGGGAGAGAGAACTAATGTTACTCCTAATGACACATTCTGCTGCTTTTTGCCATATTCTAATACATATTATAGAGTATTATGCCACATTCTTTTATTGTGTTCTTTTGTTGCATTATGCTGTATTATATGAGTCTTATATTCCATTCAATATTGCCAATTTTCAGTTTGTAACTAATGGAAATCGCACGTGTAATTACGATCAAAGCTGAAGCACTCTACTATGTGACATATACTAATCTCTTTGTAATATAGAGGGGATTGTTTTCTTATTACATATATATTCTCGCTTGTAATAATATCTTAAACGTGACTAGTGCTTACCTAGCATGAACCGTACATGAGGAAGGAGAAGGCTGTGCATACCACACTACAGGCGCGCAACACCCATTGGACTCACCGGGCTTCAGCCCTCCCCCATCGTGTGTGGAAGCCCGGGATGAGACAGATCCCTGGGTCACACAGAGCCTCACCCCAACGTTTCACAGGTCTTTAAAAGACCATTTGAATGTTAATTAGGCCTTGCAGTTGTTTCACCCCTCCTAAGAGCCCCTGCAGCTCCACTCTGTCTACTGATTAAAGGTTTAGCCCCCCCCCGAAATTTTTTCTTAGCCCCCCCGAAATTTGACTCTAGTTGCGCCTCTGCCACACTAGGCCATCCACCTGCCAGAGGGTCTGAAACAGGAGGCCGCAATCTCTGGGTCATCCACCTGCCTACTACAGGGTTCGAGAAAAGGGTGAACCAGGCACGGTATCTTACCACCAGTCCTGGGTTCTGAGCCATGCGAAGTTATGCACAATGGTTCAAACCAGGCGCGCAACACCCATTGGCCTCAAAGGGCTTCAGCCCCCCCCCCCTCCCGTCGTGTGTGGCAGCCGGGGATGAGACCCTTCCCGGGTCCGCTCACAGCCGCACCCGAGCACTTCACAGGTCTTTAAAAGACTTTGTGCATGTTAATGGGGCTTAGTTGGTGTTTCACCCCTTCTAAGAGCCCCTGCACCTCCACCCTGCCGATTGCATAAAGATTCAGCCCCCCCCCCGAAATTTTTTCTTAGCCCCCCCCGAAATTTGACTCTAGTTGCGCCTCTGGTTCAAACCCCACTGTGGTTTTACAGATAGTAGGGGGCACACTCATGGCTCCAGCTGCAGAGTTTAAGGTGCAAGAGATTACACAAAGTGAAAGTAATTTACCCCTGGTCGATTGAAACTCACCTCTCAGTTTCATGTCATTGTGGAGGTGCTCAGCCTTCAGCCCTATGACGCTGTATGATCATCGAGGTCATCAGTAACTTTCAATAAATATCCTTGTAATGTAAAATTGGGCATCCTATTACGTGCATACTATGTAATCCTATTGGAATTCGTGAATTATTTGGATAAGTTATGTAATTGTACTGTTGTGTAATGTATGCTGCTAATCTGAGGAATTCACAGTAAAATTGGAGCTGTAATCAATTTTTCACAACTTTGTAAGACTATTGACAAATAGAGATGAGCCAAAGTTTGCCTGGGGAAGTCAAGCACATTTTTTTGCTGGATGGCTGATGCTCTACAGATATTTTAGGATACATTAAATGGCTAATGCAATGTGTTGGAACCAGCAGTGTCTGGTTGGGTGAATATGCCCCCAGCCAGTTAGAACTACTGCTCCCGTCAAGGGCAGGTGATTACACACACTGTATAACCCGTGTTCACCCTTTTGTAGCTTGGCACTGAGCAGTCAAGTGCACTACAGAGGCAATGTGTAAAGCAAAGGCACCCAGCCACTCGCGATAAATGCACTGAGTGTCACAAAAGAGACTTCACACAGGATGTATGTAAAATCATTTATAGTCAACAGACATATTCAATCATTATAACATGACCATCATATACTTTTGGGCATAAAACACAATCGGAAAAATTGCTAGCAGTACTAGACCCACTTGTATTGTTCTGATTTAAAAATTATGTTCATACACAAAAAAATAAAACACACAGGAGAAACCCAATGTCAAAAGGTATTGTGCTTTTGGCACCATTCAAAGTACAAGGAGGCACCACCGACCAGTGTTATGAATCACAAGTGGTCCGCACACGATCACTCTCACTCACAACCATTTACTCTGCACCACTACGTGGTGAGACTGGTATCAGTCAGTCCACTCTTACACACACATACACACTCAGAACCCTAATTCAGTGCCACTGGTACCCAGCAAGCAAATGGTTCACCCTCTACACACTCCGTGGACCAAACTTCCCTCCAGCCTCAAGTTCACCCATTTTGTCCTATAACCGGGATAGAAGATAATGAGCCAGCGTCCTGGACACTGGGTCGCATGTGGCCGAAGTGACACTTAAACTGGGACCTCAGGAAGCATATGGGAATTTCTCACAGTTTTAATTAGGAGGCAGTTGTAAGTAAGGGATAGATTAGCAGCCACTTGGGAAGTCCACTTACAGGTCTCAAAACACAAAGGAGTCATGCAGTCTCTTGACCCACTTCTGAACTGTATCAGAAGCGTTTCTTCAACCCAGTCAATCTCTCTCACTTCTACCAAGGACCAATCTGTCCTCGGGAGGGGCAGGGTGTGGAGAGTGCAGTTGGTCCAACATGATGAAGGGCAATAAACAAACAACTGAAGAATGGGTAGTAACACAGGGGAGCCTGTTGGTAGAAAGAGATGCCCTGATTTGTGCACGATGATCCGGGTCGTGCCCAGGCGATCTGGGCACAGCAACTGGTGGGCATATGGATGAGCCACACCAGGCAATTCAGATTTCAAACACAATGAGTTATAACATTTTGCACCTCCCTGGAAAGGAGGAACATTGACTGGTGCATGTTGAGTTGGGTCGCACCAGGCAATTCCAATCACACATACAGCAAAGAGTTGCAATTCCGCACATCTCTGGAAATGAGGCATAACATCCAGTGCATGATGATACAGGTTGCACCAGACCAGTACGGTCACACAAAAACAGGCATAAGTTTAGCAGAGCCACATGAGGTAGAATGAGGCACTGCTCCAGGTACACCCCACCTCTGAGGGTTGGATTATGTGCATCGGACACTGCATGCAATGAGCATATATTCTCCGTGTCGCATGAGAGAAATGCAGCACGATCAAAGGAACAGGCCATGCGGGGTCCCGCAACCAGTGAATCCCTTCACCACCACTAGATGCTTATGTGTGTTGCAGTCAACTGCAGTACAGGAACCACAAGCCTCAGATGCATACAGATTTCTGGTGCTCCACACTAGACACACGTTTTAGGTCCATGCTGACACCACGTTACCAGTTTGGATTCAGTAGCTGAGGTGGGCACTTGCAAAGGCACTGGTCTCCAGATGTCACAGGTAGATGGTGTAGGTCCCTCTGGAGAGATCTTTCATGTCCCTGTGATTTCCAAGAGAACAGGTAGCCCCCCTTTGGGCCCTTGGAAAGCACACTTCAGGGCACCCCACTTTCAGCAGGTCCTTGTCCCAGCCCAGTCTCGATTTGGATAGTTATCCTCCATGTGCACAAAGAGTCCTCTAATAATGTGCACCATGCAGTCTGGACTCTACATCCCCATGCCCTCACAAGCATATGTCTCAGTTGCTGAAGGATATACCTATAGTTATATTGTTGTGTTTCTTTGAAGGCAGGGTGGTTCAGGAGGTTTTCCCTTTGAACCACAGATATCTCCCTTAATTGTAGGCCTGTCTGCAATGGGGCCTTGGAATGCCGATCTTAATCTTAATGAGGCCATGATCTGGCACCTAGAGGCTTAGTGTTAAAACCTTTATCTTCAATCTATCCCATTCGGTCCTCAAATGGCAGAGGTCTGCCATTCCCTTGGAATCCCTATATTTTATGGCTGGTGAGTGGGGAATGTGAGATGTACTCCCGGACCTGTGGTGTTCATTGGAGCCAAACACCATGGTGCCCGAAACTCTAGGAGCATAGAAATGCCCATTTTCTGTACATGCCATTTCTAAGTCAGTTTAGGCAACACCCCGCTCCACTGCTGTTGACCAATGGGATTTTTGTTAGGCTACTAGAGCGCATATTATGGGACAGAAGTTTTCCACTCATGAGCTGGATGTCAATAATCCTTGCACAAGTATACTACACGATTTGGGGATTAAGGCCTCTAGGCACTTTTTGAGAGCACACTTCTTATTGTATCTTCTCCATACTGAGATGCTTCTACATATGATGTGGTTGTGTAACACCAACAATTTGTTGATCTTTGACAGCAAGATCTATAGAGAATCCTAGGGACGGCAATGGGCACCTGTTTCACCCCCAGCTATGCATGTCTGTACCTGGACTGCAGGGAAGAGTAGGTGGTCAGTACCAACTGTCAGTTTGACGAACATGTTATCCTCCGGGGTGGTACACTGGAGACATCTTCTGTATGTGGAATTGTAGTGTGGACATGGCTCATGAGTTCATTAACACCTTCAATAACAACTCTTTGACCTGGACATTCACAAGTCATATACATGGTATATGTTATGTTCTATTGTTTATAAAGCGCGCAGCTGCCCCAGCAAAGGGGCGTCCAGGCGCTAAAAGCAGCTAACAGAAGAACAAAACAAACAAAGGCGCCTACAGTGAAGGAAAGAGATGTGTCTTAATTGCCTTATGGAATGCCAAGTAATTGGTCAAGCCGTGGATTGACGGTGGGAGAGAGTTCCACAGTTTGACTGCCAGTGTGCGAAAGGAACGCCCACCAGCCCGTACTCTTCTTACCCTAGGAACAACTGCCGAATGTTGGCCGATGGAACAAAGTTGGCGGGAGGGATTATAAGGTGAGAGCAGGGTGGCCAAAATACCAGGAGAAGAAGAGTTCAAGATTTTAAAAGCAATGCAAAGGGACTTAAACTCCACACGTCTGGCCACCAGCAACCAGTGTAGGCGGTGGATGGCACTAGAGGTAGAGCAAGTTCTCAGGAGGCCAAGAAAAGTTCTGGCCACCGCATACGGAACCGTCTGTAATCTCAAAGTCTCAGACTTATTAATCAGAGTAAAATAGAATTTTTGGATCTGCAATTGGAGATGCAGGACAAAAAGCATGAGAGTTGCCTATTCCACAAAAACAACTCCCTGAAATAGCCTACTTCATGCTAGCACCTGCAATCTTAAAGAACCTGATACAGAGTATACCGTATGGAGAATTGATCAGGAGACAATAGGGTACAAAAACTTATGAGACCTGAATCAAAATTCATCATTGGGTATGGAACCCGTCACCTAGGTAGGTTGAATCTGGATAAAAAGATCATGGTTCACCTGTAGTTCGTTTATCTCCGGTTTAGCTTGGGGTAATTTAACTGTATGTAATTATTCCAATAAAGATGTATGGTTTCTAAATCTCTAGCTCCCTAGCTATTTTAGGTTTTCTCCACTAATTTTAAAAGTTTTTAATCATGATTGTTTGTATTTTTCTTTTCTGAACTGTTTAGGCTCTCCTGTAATATCGTCTAAAACCAGAAGTGAACACAAAAGGGCCATATATATCTATTAAGTTTACGGAGTACAGATGTTTTTCTGCACATTATGAATATGGTACTGTATCATCTTGTTGTTTAAATGTATAATTTCCAGGTTACGGGGGAACCCAGGCTGGTGAACCCCCCCCCCACCTCTCTTTAATTGCACACTGGGGCTTGATTGTACCTAGTAATTGCCTCAGAGGGCTGTGGAGTAGACCCATGCAGGTGAAGACCCCCCTCTCTTTAATCACCCACTGAGGCTTGTTTGTAATTTATAAAGGCCACAGAAGTTTGACCACAGAGTCTAACTTTAGGGATTGAGGTGCCCTGTTCAATAGTGCATGCTATGGATCACGAGCCAAGATGTAACCAGCCCCAATTTTGATAATCAATAACATACACAGTCCCTTCCCCTAAAAATCTTGTGAAAGGATGGTATCCCAACTCGATTTTTTAACAATATGTCTTCGCTATGAAACGCAGAATTAAATGCAAGCCTTGATGTTCATCCGTGTATGAATTAGAAGGCATTGTGCTTTTGCCATGAATTATAACCAACATAAGTGAACTGTCATTTTTTATACAATGAACGTAAACCTGCAAGTTTTATTAAATACGTAATGAGATATATATATGGTGAAAGATGTCGGGGTGGAGTCCATCAGGACAAAATGCATTAAAAAGCTCCTAATGGGAAATGCTGGCAATATTGTGTGTGGAGTTCTAATGAAGGGACATTTTAAGTGTGTATACAAAACATTTTAAGGTGGCCGAAATGTATACTCTGACCCAGGTTCTGATAGAATGTCTGTTTTCACTGTTTATTAATTTATGTAATTGAACACAGGATGGTATTTAAACACTATGGACATGAGCGTAGCCTGACCCATGATCAAGGATACCTGGTCTTCAAAGAACGTCAGGCTGTTTTCTGTTATTTTTTAATATTTAAAAAAGCATGCAGACTAACTACATTGGAGTGGCAGCCTGACTCCATCCTACCCCATGAATGTGGGGGACCTGGTTGGCTATTGAAATTCTGGCACATGTAGGGGTTCGCTATCCCACCTTAGACTTGCTGCAACCAAATGGCTGGAGATTCAGCGATTCACATGTTACATCACGGATGACATGGTCAGTGAAATCACTGATGACATCTCATATGACATCACTGATTACATCATCCACAGAATATCTCACACACCCACTCACATCCTTACACCACCTCCCATACACCCCCGCACACACCCACACAACCACTCACATACTCATTCACAGACCTATACAAGTACTGACACAACCACTCATTTTCTATTGAGCCACTCACACACCAACACACTCATTCATACATCAGCTCACACAATCACTCACTCACCCACACAGCTACTCATAAAACCGGCCATTCACTTGTATAGCAGTTCACTCACTCTCCAATAGTCACTCACACACCAACTCACTGAACCAAACACCCACTCAAAAGCCACTGTGGCGAAGTGTGGCTCAATGATTAGAACGGCAGACCCTGATGCAGAGGTCCAGCCCGGGACCAGGGTTCAATTCCCAGCCTCAGCGGGTCTTGGGCTCAAAAAATCCACGGACCTGATAATTCTCGCCTCAGTGCCTATTCCAATCATGGAGTCCCACTCTGCAACTCTGAGCAATAGCTTGCTTAATCTCCACAACGGCCCCCACAATGCTAAGGATGCCTGGCCTCCACCTTGGGGGTGCCCAGGAGTGGACGCCTCACAGGGAAAGTCAGGATGGGTTCCACAGCGGTATTCGTACAAGCACCTTGAGACCCTTGCGGGTGAGTAGTGCGCTATACAAGTATCAATTTACATTTACAATTTACTCTCTCACCCATACAGCTACTTACACACCCAGTCACTCACTCATTCAGCCATTCAGACACTCACACACCATTACAGTCACTCACGCACCCACACAGTCACCCACAAAACAACTCACACAGCAATACAAGCACTCATACTTGTACGCTCACTCTCCAATACAGACACTCATAGAATCAATTAACCAAACAACCACTCAAACACTCACTCAGGAAAAGGCCCAACGACCTGGCTGTAGCTCTGATATCCTGAAATGCTCCAGAGCTGCTGCCCTATCCACCTTTTCCTTACCTTCTGTTGTCCGAATCCACGCACCAGCCCCCTTCTTCCTGCCCTGCATGGGCCAATATGCTGCCACTGCCCTCTATTTATATTAATGTGCCTGCCCACTCCTCCTGCCATCCATTGGCCAATTCTATGCCCCTTCATTGCCTGCCGGCATAGCTTCTGTGCTTAGCTTGCTACCCCTTCTCTCTTTCCCCCTGCCCTACAATGTATGTGTGGATGCCCTGGCTCTATCCTTTTTGCTCTCCATATTCTATAGACCTGTCACCCTCCTATCTACTTGGAGTGCTCTGTTGAGCTGTCACTGTCCGTACCACCTGCCTATCGTGGTTAGATGGCTGCCACCTGTCCCTGCCATCTTCCCCCTACCTGTCCATGTTTCATGCCACTATCCCCTCCCTCCAGTCCTCCATAGTTCATTTTTTTGCTACTTCCTTCTGCCTTTCATGCTCTGCTGTGCTGCAATTGCCCTTCCTGCCTGCCCTGCATGGTCTGTTGTGAAGCTCCTTCCCTTGCCCTCTTTTGTCTGTTTCCAGCCCCTACCCCACCCTTCTGTCCTCGTTGGTCCTTTCTGCATGCCCCTGCCTATTCCCTCTTGCCCACAATGGCCGTTGTGCTGGCACAAACCCTCCCACTTGCCATGCGTGGTCTTCTGTGCTGCCACAGCACCTACCACCTGCACTGTGTGATCAGCTTGCTGCCCCTGACCCCCTCCTACCTTCCCTCCATTCTCTGTGTGTATGCCATTATAGTCTTACTGTTGCCCTGCATGGTGTGTTGTGCTTCCAGTGCCCATTCCACCGGCCCTACATGGTCATCTTGCTGTTGCTGCCTTACCCCCTTGTCCCCCGCTCTCCGTTTTCCACCTGCAGAGCCCTATCCTCTCCCTTCTGACTTGTCTGGTCCATTGTGGTGCCGCTGCCCCCTCCCTCCTGCCCTTCATGGTCTGTTATGCTGCAACTGTCCCTCCTGTCTCACCAATATGGTCTGCTTATTTTATTTATTTATTTTGAAAGTTTTATATAGCGCGAACATGATCTTCGCAGATATCAGAGCGCTTTAAAGAGGAGGGGAGCATGTATACGCAGATACATCAATCATGTTAAAGGTACATTGAAGTGATAACATAAACAATCAGTAAGTCAATTTCAAAGTCGAAATAAAAATTAAGCATGGGCGGAAAATCCGTTTCGCTCGCGGATTTTGCGGATTTTTGGGAAATTCGCAATCCGCGAGATTTGCGAATTTCCCGCAAAATCCGCAAATTCGCACGCAGCGGATTTTTTTTGCGGCGCGCGGCGTTGGTGATACAATTTTTGCGGCGCGCGGCGTTTATCATCGTTTGCCGAGTTGTTTTTCTCGATAGTTTGCGAGTGCTGCGCCATTTTGGATCTTGCTGTGTGATCCCGCGGGAATTGGCGAGCGCGATTACGTCATCGCGGCTTGCCAGCGATAGTTTGTCAACGCGAGTACGGCGAGATCACATCTCGCGGTACTTCGCAATTTGCGAGATTTGAGATGCGGCGAGCAGCAAGAATCTCGCACAAGTGAAAATATAAAATTTGCAATTCTGCACAAGAAATCCACCAGCAAGCAGCATAAACCTTCTTGAAATGATGATTTTTATCTGAATAACTCCTTAGGTTGACATTTGCCTGCACTTTTTTAGCGAGGAGTCAATTTTGGGGAGGGGGGGAGGGGGGTGGGATGAAGGAAGTGCCCCACAGTCTTCAACTTCCTGTTCCTGTTCAGCAGGCTCCTCCCAGTGCTTTGTCCATCTCCTGGTCACTTTTCATTTGGATCTGGAGCTGGAAGGATTACTTTTTGTGGATGCTGCTGGATATTTGGATTTGAGGCCTTTTTGACTTTCTTTGGATCACTGTTGGATTAGAAATTTTACAAGTAAGTTTGTTTGGGGCATTACAGTTGCTGCAACTAAAATTTGGGAATTTTCGATTTTTGGGCTGTTTTGGGGCCTTTTGCCCAGGGGTACTCAGTGGTGGGTGGACTGAGTCTTTCTGTGGGTTGTCTTGAATTTAAACATCATGGAGGGCATGGATGGATTGGGATTGTGCTGATTTTTCAGTGATTTTCGTTTTTTGGGCCTGTACTTGTGGCCTTTTCACCAGGGGTATTTGAGTCTAGCATGGGCCTAGTCTTTCTGTAGGTTGTCTTGAATTTAAACATCATGGAGGGCATGGATGGATTGGGATTGTGCTGATTTTTCAGTGATTTTCGTTTTTTGGGGCTGTACTTGTGGCCTTTTCACCAGGGGTATTTGAGTCTAGCATGGGCCTAGTCTTTCTGTGGGCTGTCTTGAACTTAAACATCATGGAGGCCATGGATGGAATGGGATTGTGCTGATTTTTCAGTGTTTTTCGATTTTTGGGGGTGTTCATGGGGTGGGACAGGCCATGTGGCTGGTGGCCATTTTGAGTGCTGCTACAGGCACTGGCCATGTGCTGGGAGGCAAGTGGCCATTTTGAATGCAGGCTTTGTTGTTAGGCCTGCAACCATTTTGCCTACTTTTCAACCTTTATGCCCAGGGGTAGTGAGTCTTGCATGGGCCTAGTCTTTCTGTGGGCTGTCTTGAACTTAAACATCATGGAGGGCATGGATGGAATGGGATTGTGCTGATTTTTCAGTGATTTTCGTTTTTTGGGGCTGTACTTGTGGCCTTTTCACCAGGGGTATTTGAGTCTAGCATGGGCCTAGTCTTTCTGTGGGCTGTCTTGAACTTAAGCATCATGGAGGCCATGGATGGAATGGGATTGTGCTGATTTTTCAGTGTTTTTCGATTTTTGGGGGTGTTCATGGGGAGGGACAGGCCATGTGGCTGGTGGCCATTTTGAGTGCTGCTACAGGCACTGGCCATGTGCTGGGAGGCAAGTGGCCATTTTGAATGCAGGCTTTGTTGTTAGGCCTGCAACCATTTTGCCTACTTTTCAACCTTTATGCCCAGGGGTAGTGAGTCTTGCATGGGCCTAGTCTTTCTGTGGGCTGTCTTGAACTTAAACATCATGGAGGGCATGGATGGAATGGGATTGTGCTGATTTTGCAGTGTTTTTCGATTTTTGGGGGTGTTCATGGGGAGGGACAGGCCATGTGGCTGGTGGCCATTTTGAGTGCTGCTACAGGCACTGGCCATGTGCTGGGAGGCAAGTGGCCATTTTGAATGCAGGCTTTGTTGTTAGGCCTGCAACCATTTTGCCTACTTTTCAACCTTTATTTATGCCCAGGGGTAGTGAGTCTTGCATGGGCCTAGTCTTTCTGTGGGTTGTCTTGAATTTAAACATCATGGAGGGCATGGATGGATTGGGATTGTGCTGATATTTCAGTGATTTTCGTTTTTTGGGCCTGTACTTGTGGCCTTTTCACCAGGGGTATTTGAGTCTAGCATGGGCCTAGTCTTTCTGTAGGTTGTCTTGAATTTAAACATCATGGAGGGCATGGATGGATTGGGATTGTGCTGATTTTTCAGTGATTTTCGTTTTTTGGGGCTGTACTTGTGGCCTTTTCACCAGGGGTATTTGAGTCTAGCATGGGCCTAGTCTTTCTGTAGGTTGTCTTGAATTTAAACATCATGGAGGGCATGGATGGATTGGGATTGTGCTGATTTTTCAGTGATTTTCGTTTTTTGGGCCTGTACTTGTGGCCTTTTCACCAGGGGTATTTGAGTCTAGCATGGGCCTAGTCTTTCTGTAGGTTGTCTTGAATTTAAACATCATGGAGGGCATGGATGGATTGGGATTGTGCTGATTTTTCAGTGATTTTCGTTTTTTGGGCCTGTACTTGTGGCCTTTTCACCAGGGGTATTTGAGTCTAGCATGGGCCTAGTCTTTCTGTGGGTTGTCTTGAATTTAAACATCATGGAGGGCATGGATGGATTGGGATTGTGCTGATTTTGCAGTGTTTTTCGATTTTTGGGGGTGTTCATGGGGAGGGACAGGCCATGTGGCTGGTGGCCATTTTGAGTCCTGCTACAGGCACTGGCCATGTGCTGGGAGGCAAGTGGCCATTTTGAATGCAGGCTTTGTTGTTAGGCCTGCAACCATTTTGCCTACTTTTCAACCTTTATTTATGCCCAGGGGTAGTGAGTCTTGCATGGGCCTAGTCTTTCTGTGGGTTGTCTTGAATTTAAACATCATGGAGGGCATGGATGGATTGGGATTGTGCTGATATTTCAGTGATTTTCGTTTTTTGGGCCTGTACTTGTGGCCTTTTCACCAGGGGTATTTGAGTCTAGCATGGGCCTAGTCTTTCTGTAGGTTGTCTTGAATTTAAACATCATGGAGGGCATGGATGGATTGGGATTGTGCTGATTTTTCAGTGATTTTCGTTTTTTGGGGCTGTACTTGTGGCCTTTTCACCAGGGGTATTTGAGTCTAGCATGGGCCTAGTCTTTCTGTAGGTTGTCTTGAATTTAAACATCATGGAGGGCATGGATGGATTGGGATTGTGCTGATTTTTCAGTGATTTTCGTTTTTTGGGCCTGTACTTGTGGCCTTTTCACCAGGGGTATTTGAGTCTAGCATGGGCCTAGTCTTTCTGTAGGTTGTCTTGAATTTAAACATCATGGAGGGCATGGATGGATTGGGATTGTGCTGATTTTTCAGTGATTTTCGTTTTTTGGGCCTGTACTTGTGGCCTTTTCACCAGGGGTATTTGAGTCTAGCATGGGCCTAGTCTTTCTGTGGGCTGTCTTGAACTTAAACATCATGGAGGGCATGGATGGAATGGGATTGTGCTGATTTTGCAGTGTTTTTCGATTTTTGGGGGTGTTCATGGGGAGGGACAGGCCATGTGGCTGGTGGCCATTTTGAGTGCAGCTACAGGCACTGGCCATGTGCTGGCAGGCAAGTGGCCATTTTGAATGCAGGCTTTGTTGTTAGGCCTGCAACCATTTTGCCTACTTTTCAACCTTTATTTATGCCCAGGGGTAGTGAGTCTTGCATGGGCCTAGTCTTTCTGTGGGTTGTCTTGAATTTAAACATCATGGAGGGCATGGATGGATTGGGATTGTGCTGATTTTGCAGTGTTTCTCGATTTTTGGGGCTGTTCATGGGGAGGGACAGGCCATGTGGCTGGTGGCCATTTTGAGTGCAGCTACAGGCACTGGCCATGTGCTGGCAGGCAAGTGGCCATTTTGAATGCAGGCCTTGTTGTTAGGCCTGCAACCATTTTGCCTACTTTTCAACCTTTATTTATGCCCAGGGGTAGTGAGTCTTGCATGGGCCTAGTCTTTCTGTGGGTTGTCTTGAATTTAAACATCATGGAGGGCATGGATGGATTGGGATTGTGCTGATTTTTCAGTGATTTTCGTTTTTTGGGCCTGTACTTGTGGCCTTTTCACCAGGGGTATTTGAGTCTAGCATGGGCCTAGTCTTTCTGTAGGTTGTCTTGAATTTAAACATCATGGAGGGCATGGATGGATTGGGATTGTGCTGATTTTTCAGTGATTTTCGTTTTTTGGGGCTGTACTTGTGGCCTTTTCACCAGGGGTATTTGAGTCTAGCATGGGCCTAGTCTTTCTGTAGGTTGTCTTGAATTTAAACATCACGGAGGGCATGGATGGATTGGGATTGTGCTGATTTTTCAGTGATTTTCGTTTTTTGGGCCTGTACTTGTGGCCTTTTCACCAGGGGTATTTGAGTCTAGCATGGGCCTAGTCTTTCTGTAGGTTGTCTTGAATTTAAACATCATGGAGGGCATGGATGGATTGGGATTGTGCTGATTTTTCAGTGATTTTCGTTTTTTGGGGCTGTACTTGTGGCCTTTTCACCAGGGGTATTTGAGTCTAGCATGGGCCTAGTCTTTCTGTGGGCTGTCTTGAACTTAAACATCATGGAGGGCATGGATGGAATGGGATTGTGCTGATTTTGCAGTGTTTTTCGATTTTTTTTGTGCTGTATAACTGAACTGATGTTCCTCTGTCTTCCATTGTTTTTAGGTGCACAAGACTCAAGAGAACCACCAGTGCCAGGAAGAAGTCCTGCAGCGGTGTGTGTGTGCAGCATAACGTCACGCGACGTCACGTCTGGCCTCAGACAACTCTACAATTCGTGCAACTGCGGCCTGCTGTCTGACCTGCTCTGAAGAAGATGGCCCCAAAAAAAGGTCTCCGTAGCTCCTCTAGCAAGAGAGTTGCTAGTAAGGAGCAGAAGAAGAAAGTTACCAAGGAGGCTGGAGTGCCACCCGCCACTTTTTTTGGGAGCAAAAAAAAAAGTACGCCTGCAGCAGCAGGATCTGCTGGGGACCAAGCTGGGAGCAGCACCCCTGCTCCATTGGGTTCAGTGCCTCCACCACCACGCCAACTTAAGTCAAAGCCCTTGAGTGCTTCAGAGGCAGTCAGTGTACTTATCCAATCACCATCGACCAGTGATGTTGGCTCATCGCAAGAAAGTAGCAGCAATGTCCCTGAATTAACACAGGTTGTTGTAACTCATCTGACAAGTGTTGAACAACCACAGCCGCAACAACAACACCATGTGCAAGTACACGCCCAAGTACATGTGGAAGTAGAGGCAGCAAAAGGAGATGCGCAAGCAAAGGTGCATGGAGGTTCACAAGTGCCCACAATAGTTGTTCCTCCCGAAGTAGGGGCACATCAGGAAATCGACAATGAAGCCGAGGTATCATTGGAAGCCACTCCTCCTGATGATCATTCATTGTCTTCCACATCCCTAGCAAGGAAAAGATCAAGGGGGGTGTCTACATCTTCTTCAAGCCCACCTCCTTCTGATGATACGGATCCAGCTTGGGAACCACCACTGCGGTCTGAGGATGAGGCACACCATGATCTGACAAAGGTACCTAAGCGTAAAAGGAAGGTCGTCGAAAAACTCATACCTATGGAGTGTGATGAGGCTCAACAAGAAGTGACAGATACTGCTGGTGATGAAGCCTCTCACGATGACGACGAGCCAGTCATCACAAAGGTCACTGCAGCCCCACCGGGCATGCAGCAAAGAGACATTTTGACCCTATCCCGAGAAGCTGCTGAGCGTGATGATGATCTCGACGAGGAGGCAATGGAAATGGAAACACAGCAATCATTAGATTTGGAGTTAAGTAGTACACCAAAACCTACCGCTTCCATATTTTTCCCTCGCAAGAAGGTACCCACCTCGACCTCAATTCGTGGTGGTGAAAGTGCAAAACGTCCTGAAGTTCGGCAATCCACATTCTCCACTTCATCTGGCATTAGCAGCAGGACCACCACCACCAGTATCGCCGCCTCCTCCGGCCCCCAAAGACATTTCAAGTCTGCAGTTTGGGACTTCTTTAGTGTTTGCCCAAAAAATGAAACCGTAGCCATTTGTAGCATGTGTAAGCTTCGAGTTAGTAGTGGTAAATTGGGTTCCAACTATGGTACCGGAGGCCAGAGAGGTCATCTTGAAAGAAAGCACGCTGTCAAATGGTTTGCGCACCTACAGGCGATCCAGGAAGCCCAAATTGCACGTAATGCTGTTTCATCTGATGATGACGAGGAGGAAGAAGACGATTCAAACACTTCACTTACACCCAGTACCCCTGTCAGCAGCACACCCCATGTGAGCCACACTAAGAGTGTGGGAGAGAGTGAGACATCAATGCGGAAAAGTTCATCAGCGAGCGTAACTGGGTCGAAGATATCATCATCATCCCGTAAATCCTTGGTCCAGGGCAACATTAAAAAGATGTTGTTTACAGAAGCGCAATATGAACGCAACCACCCAATGACGCGTCTGTATAACACTAAGCTCGCTAAAATGCTAGCTCTGGACCTTCTCCCTTTTTCTTTTGTAGAAGGGGTTGGTTTTCTAGAATTAGTGGCAGCGCTCTGCCCTAAATGGAAGGTTCCTAGCCGGTTCTATTTTGCCCGAGTTGCGGTTCCAGCACTACATGAAGATGTTCTGAAGGTGATTGGGGCAGCTTTGCAGAAGAGTGCTGTTCACACTATACATCTGACAACAGACATGTGGACCAGTGGCGCAGGCGCTGATTACATGTGCATCACTGCACACTGGGTCTCTTTTTCAGGGGCTAAAGCAAAGCTAAACGCAGGTGTTGACACGGACATTGTTTTTAAAGCTGCTCGGAAACATGCAACACTAGCCATGTTTGGTTTGGAGAAACGTCACACAGCAGAAAACATTTTGGATGTCTTTAACACAAAGGTCCTTAACTGGCTGTCCCCACTAAAACGACGGGTTGGTTATGTTTCCACGGACAATGGCGCCAATATAGTTAAGGCCATGAGGGGCGGTTACTATTTCAGAGTGCCGTGTTTGGCGCACTGTATAAACCTGGTTGTCCAAAAATTCTTGGCTAATAAAGCCAGTGCAGCGTACAGTGTATTGGACACCTGCCGAAAAATGTGCAAGCATTTCAGCCATTCTTTTAAGGCCCGGAAGCAGCTGAGGAGCCTGCTATATCAACATAAAATGCCAGTGAAAGCACTCATCCAGGAGGTGGTAACACGTTGGAACTCAACCTTCTACATGCTTGAGCGTCTGTATGAGCAGTATACGGAACTCGATCAATATTTCCTTAAAGAGGGCACAGAGGAGCTGAGGATGGGTGGGCCGCAATGGAACATAGTTCAAAGCCTGACACGCATGCTTCGTCCTTTTGAGTTCTTCACGCGTGCAGTCAGCAAGGAGGACTCTAATTTGGGAAAAGCTATCCCATTGTTGTACATGCTGGAGGACCAACTGAAGGAGGTGTGTTCTGTGTTTGAAAAAGATGACAAAAACCAAGACTCTTTGCTTCTGGCTGAGCAATTATTAGAGCTCCTACAAGGTGATGAACGTCTTAAAAAGATCCCCTCAGAAGAGCATTACATTTGTGCTACTATTCTGGATCCACGCTACAAAAAGGCGCTGACATGCCAAGCATTCTTTCCTTTTGATGATCAACATGTTCCAAAGTACAAACGTTGGCTAGCCTTGTCAGCCAAGAGGTTTGAAAGAGAACGGCTGGAAATTGAAGGAAATGGCAGTACATCAGCAGGCCATCCCCAGTCAAAACAATCCACTTCTGCACCTGTGGCTGTGGCACAAGTGACCTCTCAGCCGTTAAAGACACCGGCAACCGGATCATCTGCACGAGACACAACAGAAACATTGGAGGCTGAAGAGGATTGGCTAGCTCTGCGTGGGTTTGGTTCTCAAAAGGTCAGAGGCACAGCAAGAGCTAAGCAAAGTGGAGGAACCTTGGAAGAGGACCTTGAGTCGATGGTGAAGGACTATCTGAATGACTCAACAGAGGTCTATGTTAATTCTGACCCATTGGCGTATTGGCATGGGAAAAAAGAATTGTGGCCACAGCTCACCAACCTGGCTTTAAACTACTTGTCTTGCCCACTCGCAAGCGTGTCTTCTGAACGGGTTTTCAGTGCTGCTGGTGGCATTGTAACTCCCAAACGGAGCCGCCTCTCGCCCAAAAATGTGGAGAGGTTAACAATGATCAAGATGAATCAGCACCTCATACCACCAGATTTCAGAGTACGAGAAAGCGTGCCGGATGAAGAGGAGGTGGCCAGCAACATAGATGAGGGAATTTCTACTCTGTCAGGTGACACTGAGCTCACCCTGCCTGAATTCGCAGAGTATGATGACGAAGCCTTATTCTTATTCCTGGACCGTGATACCGAGCCCTGAAAATGAGACAACGAATCAATAACTTTCTTTTTCGTCCCTATTCACTTTTATTCCTGTATGTCTGTCTTTCTTTGTTGTGCACAGTTAATATATTTCAAACTTTAATCAGATAATCACTAAATCAAGCCCATCAGCAGAACTGTCTTCACTGGTTTGCTAATTGATTTGAAGTTGCCGCAGTCTGCATTCCTCAGGTTCACAAGTTCAGAAGAACATGCTCCTCTATCCTCCTCCTCCAGACTCCTATTTCCATCAAACCAGAGGGCTGGTTTACGCCCAATGAAGAAAGACTCAGCACTTGTGGGGGTGTTGTTGTACCTCTTTGCAGGTGAGTTGACGGCTCTGGGGCCATTGCTGGGAAGCTCTAATACCGGATAAAAGTGTTTTGGACCAAATCCCAGGCGGAAAATTTTTGCGTTTTTGATGACTTGCTTGCCTTTGAGGTGCTCTTAGGGGGGGTTCCGTCTGTTTGTGGGTGAGTTTCGTGGTCTGGGAGCACTGCTGGGACACTCTAATCTTGATTGCATTTGCTTTTCAGGAAATCCGTCGTGGCAACCCCGACTTATGGCCTAGCTACGCAGCGCGTTTGGACCGAAGGCCGAGAAATATTGCAAGTATGAGATTTTGCTTTTGGTCTGTTTGGGGGTGTTATGCTTCTTGGCGGGTGGGTTGGCGGGTCTTGGGGCATTCCTGGGAAGGTCTAATACCGGGTAGAAGTGGTTGGGACAAAATCCAGGCCGATTTTTTTTTGGCTATTTCTGACATTTTGCTCAATGTAGCGTTTTCGGGGGCCTGTTTGGGGGGCTTCCTGGTGTTTGTGGGTGGGTTTCGGGGTCTGGGCGCACTGCTGGCTATATATACTTTACTTTGCAAGAGGTTTGAAGCAAATCCATGGTGGCAGAGGGGAGTTAGGGCCTAGCTGCAGAGCGCGCGTGGAGTGATTTGGGAAATTTGTGAAAAATTGACTAAGTCCCCGTTTTTGTACTTTTGCTCTTTGGCTGTTTGGGGGTCTTCTACTCGTTTTCTCCTGGGTTGACGGCTCTGGGGCCATTGCTGGGAAGCTCTAATACCGGATAAAAGTGTTTTGGACCAAATCCCAGGCGGAATTTTTTTTGTGTTTTTGATGACTTGCTTGCCTTTGAGGTGCTCTTAGGGGGGCTTCCTGGTGTTTGTGGGTGAGTTTCGTGGCCTGGGAGCACTGCTGGGACACTCTAATCTTGATTGCATTTGCTTTTCAGGAAATCCGTCGTGGCAACCCCGACTTATGGCCTAGCTACGCAGCGCGTTTGGACCGAAGGCCGAGAAATATTGCAAGTATGAGATTTTGCTTTTGGCCTGTTTGGGGGTGTTATGCTTCTTGGCAGGTGGGTTGGCGGGTCTTGGGGCATTCCTGGGAAGGTCTAATACCGGGTAGAAGTGGTTGGGATAAAATCCAGGCCGATTTTTTTTTGGCTATTTCTGACATTTTGCTCAATGTAGCGTTTTCGGGGGCCTGTTTGGGGGGCTTCCTGGTGTTTGTGGGTGGGTTTCGGGGTCTGGGCGCACTGCTGGCTATATATACTTTACTTTGCAAGAGGTTTGAAGCAAATCCATGGTGGCAGAGGGGAGTTAGGGCCTAGCTGCAGAGCGCGCGCGGAGTGATTTGGGAAATTTGTGAAAAATTGACTAAGTCCCCGTTTTTGTACTTTTGTTCTTTGGCTGTTTGGGGGTCTTCTACTCGTTTTCTCCTGGGTTGACGGCTCTGGGGCCATTGCTGGGAAGCTCTAATACCGGATAAAAGTGTTTTGGACCAAATCCCAGGCGGAAATTTTTTTGTGTTTTTGATGACTTGCTTGCCTTTGAGGTGCTCTTAGGGGGGCTTCCTGGTGTTTGTGGGTGAGTTTCGTGGCCTGGGAGCACTGCTGGGACACTCTAATCTTGATTGCATTTGCTTTTCAGGAAATCCGTCGTGGCAACCCCGACTTATGGCCTAGCTACGCAGCGCGTTTGGACCGAAGGCCGAGAAATATTGCAAGTATGAGATTTTGCTTTTGGCCTGTTTGGGGGTGTTATGCTTCTTGGCGGGTGGGTTGGCGGGTCTTGGGGCATTCCTGGGAAGGTCTAATACCGGGTAGAAGTGGTTGGGACAAAATCCTCGCGGAAAAGCCTTTTGGCACTTTTTGTAACTTAGGGTTCGTTAGGGTTAGCCCTAGCAGCAGGATTGCATGTGTTTCGGGGTGTTCTAGATTTTTGCAACAGAGTTCTGGGGTCTTAGAGCACTCGTGAGAATGTGTAATTTTGGTTGCAAGTCATTTGAAGAAAATGCATGGTGGGAAAGGGGGGATTTGGCATAGTTAAAGAAAGCCTTTGCCACTATTCCTAACTTAGGGTTCGTTAGGGTTAGCAGTATTTCTATTGCATGTGTTTGAGTGGGGGGGATTTTGAGTCTTGGAGTGATGCTGGCTATGGCTCCTTTTGCTTGGTTGCTTGCAAGTGGTTTGAATGCAATCCACGGTGGGTAAGGGCCAGGGGTAATTAGGAAGGGGGTACTTCGGCCTACTTTTACTTTCAAAGTAAGTTTTGTCACCAGTTTTCTGCTAGGCCTCGTTTTTTGAGATTTGATTGGGGGTCTTCTACATTTTTGCGACTGGCTTTAGTAAGGGTCTGGGTGGGAGCACTGCTAGGAAGATCTAATTTTGTTCTAAAACACAGTTTACAGTACACCTAGCTTGAGGGGAAAGATCCACTACATTAATTTGCCCATACTTATTTATCCTTCAAAAGGTGACTCAGAGTACGCACTTTCAAAAATATTGTACTGTCTACTAGGAAAATCAAATTGTGACTTTTTGCACTCCACAGCCTACATCCCTTATATTTATTTATCAGTGGTGTTGTAATATTATATCACTTCCTGTTTTTCGTTGAATAATTACAGGCCGGGTTTCAGTCTCTGCAATGGGGAAAAAAGGATGGAGTCAGGCTTCACAGTAGCGAGCCACAATTCAGCATCAGGCAGGCAGTGGACAGGGTGTCTTCTGGTGACCAACATCGATGGACGAAGCGTCGGCTGCAATGGAGGAGTGCCGCTAATATGAGGATTTTTTTTCTGCAGGCAACTTACTTACCACTTCCAACAGGACCACTACAACCACATAGATACAGCAGTATCCCTTACCTTTTTCTCTGACTGTGACTGCATTTCTTGGATCTCTCTCTGCTTCTAAATTCATCCCTTAACACATCACTTAGTCCACTCCACTATCACATCTGCACCACACATAGTCATTTGTAAGTGCTCCTACGTAATTCGCAAGTCGCAGCACGCCCCAGGCCGTAGAGGACTGGGATGGCCCCAATGATGAAGCATGTCACCAAGGGGCAACCCTGGTGAGTGAGGGGACACCTAGAAAAAAAGCAATTTCTCCTTTTCTATCTACTATACCTTCCAGACCAACCCCACTGAGTGTTGTTGTGAAAGGATTTATAGTGACCAGCAAGGCTCTCGGGTATCTGGCTACAGAGACCTTATGTTGAATATCGTTATCAATAATTCCACACAGGCCCTGTACTGTCGCATTCTTTCTTCCACAGTTGTCGAAAGTACTACTTACTTTTCACTGACATGCATGCAGTAGTGCATGCACTTTCAAAGATTGATGGATAGGTTTGTACCCAAAGAATTGTTTATGTTCAATTGTTTGTCTATGCTGTGCTTTTTTTACAGGTTGTCTTCTGGTCACCAACATCGATGGACGAAGCGTCGGCTGCAATGGAGGAGTGCCGCTAATAAGAGGATTTTTTTTCTGCAGGCAACTTACTTACCACTTCCAACAGGACCACTACAACCACATAGATACAGTATCCCTTGCCTTTTTCTCTGACTGTGACTGCATTTCTTGGATCTCTCTCTGCTTCTAAATTGATCCCTTAACACATCACTTAGTCCACTCCACTATCACATCTGCACCACACATAGTTATTTGTAAGTGCTCCTACGTAATTCGCAAGTCGCAGCACGCCCCAGGCCGTAGAGGACTGGGATGGCCCCAATGATGAAGCATGTCACCAAGGGGCAACCCTGGTGAGTGAGGGGACACCTAGAAAAAAAGCAATTTCTCCTTTTCTATCTACTATACCTTCCAGACCAACCCCACTGAGTGTTGTTGTGAAAGGATTTATAGTGACCAGCAAGGCTCTCGGGTATCTGGCTACAGAGACCTTATGTTGAATATCGTTATCAATAATTCCACACAGGCCCTGTACTGTCGCATTCTTTCTTCCACAGTTGTCGAAAGTACTACTTACTTTTCACTGACATGCATGCAGTAGTGCATGCACTTTCAAAGATTGATGGATAGGTTTGTACCCAAAGAATTGTTTATGTTCAATTGTTTGTCTATGCTGTGCTTTTTTTACAGGTTGTCTTCTGGTCACCAACATCGATGGACGAAGCGTCGGCTGCAATGGAGGAGTGCCGCTAATAAGAGGATTTTTTTTCTGCAGGCAACTTACTTACCACTTCCAACAGGACCACTACAACCACATAGATACAGTTTCCCTTGCCTTTTTCTCTGACTGTGACTGCATTTCTTGGATCTCTCTCTGCTTCTAAATTGATCCCTTAACACATCACTTAGTCCACTCCACTATCACATCTGCACCACACATAGTCATTTGTAAGTGCTCCCACGTAATTCGCAAGTCGCAGCACGCCCCAGGCCGTAGAGGACTGGGATGGCCCCAATGATGAAGCATGTCACCAAGGGGCAACCCTGGTGAGTGAGGGGACACCTAGAAAAAAAACAATTTCTCCTTTTCTATCTACTATACCTTCCAGACCAACCCCACTGAGTGTTGTTGTGAATGGATTTATAGTGACCAGCAAGGCTCTCGGGTATCTGGCTACAGAGACCTTATGTTGAATATCGTTATCAATAATTCCACACAGGCCCTGTACTGTCGCATTCTTTCTTCCACAGTTGTCGAAAGTACTACTTACTTTTCACTGACATGCATGCAGTAGTGCATGCACTTTCAAAGATTGATGGATAGGTTTGTACCCAAAGAATTGTTTATGTTCACAATTGTTTGTCTATGCTGTGCTATTTTTTCTTGTCTCCCAAAACCTTTCCCAAAAACCCCCGTACCCATCCATTTTTCAAACCCTAACCCTCTTCCCCCGGGCTGTGTGGTTTTGATTGATGTGTGACTAAATTACAGCAATAAATCCACACACTTGCTGGGGAGGATAAGGTGATAGCAACAGGCTGGTGCAGAAATCCGAGGATATATTCTTACTCTGCTTGACAAAGAACCATGGCTAATGTCAAAGAACTTCAACCGAATTAGTAGTTATACTTTACCATTTGTTAGGCTACAATGTGGCACTGTTCTAGTGTACTTCTGTCACCTGCTATATTCTCAGTTGTACCGTTAAATTGCTCAGGAGGACAAACCAGATTTCATTTTCTTTTTTTTCATAGGCATGCAACTGCCACTGTGTCACACCACTAGTACCACCGCTATGAGGAAATGTTATCCGACCAAGATTGCCAACCTTATTCGCTGTTTCCCGTGGAGCCAGCCCTGGGTCTAGCCCTACTTTCAAACACAAATTACAGGTAAGATAAGCGTTTGGTGGTTTGGGGGTATAATGGAGTATTAGTAGGAGTCTAGAGAGACGAGAGACTGAAGGTAGTACTACTAAAGTCCTAGGACTCTTGGATTCACTTCACTTACTCTGTGAGAGGCACTTAGTGTTGAAAACATTTGGGCATTTACACTTAAAGGAAGAAAATGGAACTAAACTTTCAGGAAAACAAAGTCACTGTTAAACCCCCACCCACCAGGCAAGCAGTAAGAAACGGGTATGCTCAGATAAAGTTTGAAAAAGTATATTTATATCCCTAACAAAATAATCTCCCGCAAGACCCTCCCTAACCCCAACGATTGTCCTTCAAAAGTCCCCAAAAACCCAACTCCCAATTCCCACCCCCCAAAAGTCTCTAAAAAAGGGGCAAGGGACACTATGGGTGGATGCTGTCAACTTTTTGGGCCAGGGCATCATGCTCCTGGCGGAGCAAGGCGTGCTCTACGCGGAGCCCCTCCAACTGGTTGGAAAAGTGGTGGAGCTCCTGCTGGAGGCGGGACACCATCAGGGTACTGCGGCGCAGGCGTGCCTTCAATGCCTTGCAGGTGCAACGGCTGTGAGAGGAAGCTGTTGTCCTTGCTACTCGGCGGTGGCATTTGGCTTTGGCAGCCCGGCTCAGTCTGGGTGGACCACTGTGCTGGGTGGCACTGGCAGCCCGTGGGGGCACGGAGGCCGATGCAGACGACGTAGTTGTTGTGGTCGACTGCACACTTTCTTCGTCCTCCAGGGCCACCAGCCGCCGATATTCGGCCACAGTGGCATCGATCCTCCGTTGCCGGGCCGCTCTAGCCAGCTCCTTCCTCCTTGTTCGTTTGGAAGGAGAACCTATATGAAGAAAGAAAGACATAGTCTGTAACCAATGCTCTTTAAGATTAACTCAATCATTCAGCAGAAATTTGTGTTGCACTACAACTAGCTAATTGCAAGCGCATTACATAACTATTGAGGCCAGTATCTATCTAACCTCACACTTCTTCATCCTTGCTCTAACATTAGTGGGAGTTTAAGGAACAAATCCTATGAGCACTATGGACTTCCATTGGAGTCGACTATGAAAGTACACCAGTCTTATTCTTCTTCTTGTCTCTTGTTTAGGAAAATTGATACGTTATCTTCTGCAAGCCGGCATAATGCCAGCGCAGTAAACTTGCACCCGAGAAAAAGAGACGCACGCCATGAGGAGTGACCTAGACTTGCGTTGCGTTACTGTACCCGTCCAGTACATGCAGGTGGTGAAGCTCTTACTTTTCTATTACGGGTGGCACTGAGAATACTCTGTTACAACTCAAGGGCTACTGCTTAATTAATTTAACTTTCACCCTACAGTGGAAATGAGTACTAGAAATGGAAAATTGAAGAAGATAAATAATCTGATTATCTATCACTTCACATGGGATGTTTTTGCTTATATATGGGATGACTTTAGGTGCTTTGCTTTTTATTGAGTGACCAGTGATACATCCACACATGAATGACTGAGTACTACTAAACTTATTAAGAGAGGTAGGGAGTGGCCACCGTAATAACCGGATCTATGCTGTGCTTGCAATACAAACTACTGCTACTATTGATGGTAGTATTTGGACAAAATTAAAACTTCTTTTCCTTTCCTTTCCTACACTGGAACGGACGTGCGGGTGCAGTGTTACATGCTCTTCAAAGTTACACTTAGTTCATCCACTGACCGTCTACTCTCTCTAGATCATGGGTACTCACAAACTTTCTCTCAGGGGCTAAATTTACAGTGTAGTTTGTGGCCGAGGGCTGCACTGGTGGGGCGGAGTCAGAGGGGGCGGGGCTAAAGCAAAACGAAAACTTGTGACCATGAGGTTGCACACAGGTCCCTGCAGCAGATGCCTTCATCCACTGAGCCACCAGACCCAGCATTTACATACATCTCTCTCACTCATGCTCTCCCTCCTGCCCTCCCTCTCCATCTCTCTCTCCCTCCTGCCCTCCCTCTCCCTCCCCCTCTGTCATCTCACTGTGTGTGTGTCTGTCTGTGTCAGCCTTCAGCCCGGGCTGAGACAGCTTCCTCAACACGCACACACAGACAGCCACACCAAAGTACTTAACAGGTCTTTAAAAGACCATTAACATATTATTGAGGCTTTGTTTGTTGTAGCGCCCCTGCATCTCCACCCTGACAATCACTGCTTGCCCTGCCCCACAGAGCAGAGGCTTTGTTCTATTTCACCTCTTTGTGGCCCTGCATCTCCACTCTGCTCTGTGGGGGCCAGGGGAGCAGTGATTGTCTGCAAGGTCTGCACACCGCCAAGGAAGGCTTGCCGGGCCGCCACCGGCCCGCGGGCCGTACTATGAGTACCCCTGCTCTAGATACACATATGCTATCTAAGAGTCAGATAGTAGCATGATCCAGGTATTAGGACACATACAGTTTCTGTGTCACCCACCCAGGCTGTTGTCCTTCCACCAATCATTGCTTCATCATTCACCCAGCCATGCATCTCATATTCTTTCCTTCCCAGCCACGTCTTCAATCTCAATAAGTAAGGAATATATAAGAGCTTACCTCTGCCCGCCACCACCACCGTCTGAACTCTCACAGCCGGCACTGGAACCGCCGCATCCTCCCCTGAGGAATTGCCCTCCGCCTCCGTGTCGAGCACCACCACCACCTCCGCGTTGGCCCCGCCACCTGATGTTCCACCTACAAAGTACATTTAAGAATGTTAGAATAAACCACTCAGTAGTATTTGGTCAAGGAATGAAGACATGTGAAAACAATGTAATGCAGCACTTTTTGGCACAACTGATGAAGGCTGGCTTTTTAACACGCACCATTTTTTTCCACACAGACAGAAGATGGACTTCTAACAACAAGATCAAGTTGAAACAAGGTGAGAGCTCGGCTCGACCACAAGAAATGTCTTAAATTAATCGTCAGCACTAACCACTTTTACATTCTCAGTTAAACGTTTCGTTTTTAGGTCTCGCCTGTCGATGCGCATGCGCATCGAGCAAGCGAGACTATGGGGGCTTATCAACTCTTTATCCACACTGCAAGGAATCGTGGCGATTCCTTGCAGTGCCCGTGACTTTTAAGCTCAATGCGCATGCGCATTGAGCTTAAAAGCGAGTGCACGTCCGTCTTTGTTTACCCGCTCCGCCCCCTCCCCTTCCCGCCGTCTCGCATTTCCCCTGCCGCATCAAAGGCTTTCACGGCCGGCCGGCCATGCTTTCAGTTTCACGACCGGCCGGCCGTGTCAATTACATTCCAAAGCCCGCTCTCCCTGCTCCGCCCCCTGCTCCGGCCGAGACGCATTTCTCCTCCCTCCTCCCCCCATTCACGTTTATTCTACTTCTTATCTGGCCTGGAAAGCCTCGACAATGCTTTTTCTTTCTCTCTACTCAGTTCCTTCTTCTCCTCATTTAATTCCTCTTTCTTTTGCTTCATTTCAGCTCACCTGTTTTACCTCCCCCTCCCCTCTGCCCTGCGCTTCCCCTCTCGCCTCTGCTTCATGTCTCCTTGGCTTCTCCTTTTCCCTATTATCCTTTTGCTTCCACCATATCTCTCCTGTGCTTCCTCCCTCTTCTTGCTTACCCCGTGCCTCGCGTCACAGGTTTTCCTTCTTTTTTCCCGCCTTTCTCCCTCTCCTCGCTCACTCCATAGATGATGCCGGCTCAGCACAGAAACAATTATATGGTCTAAGACTCAGTTTAATAGCGTGCCTCCCGCGAGTGCCCCCCCCTGCAGCAATCAGTGTCTAATCCGCCATCACTGCTGACAGACGCAGGCCCTCGTGCTCCGCTCCGGTGCTGGCTTCCCGAATCCTCTCAGCGGGTCCCAAATCCCGACATGCTCGGGTTGAGTTGCCTGCAGTGCAGTGCTCTGCTCCTGTACGGTGGAAATGATTTACCATTGTCTCTGTATAATCCGGATTTATTTGCTCTCGTGTTCCCTTCGAGGGTGCTGTGACATTTGGCGAGATCCCACGGGATTTCCCTCTCGACTTCGAAAGTTAAGTAAAAGGTATAGTTATTAAGATACTCCTCTGAAATGACAGAGCCAATGGTTGGAGCTACAGAGACTCTTTCGGGCTAAGAAGGCGCCTGGAAGCCCACGGCACAGAGAGATGGCACAGCAGAGCTGCCGGCCAGTCCTTCAGGCTCACCGGGCACGTGAGTAAATGTAATATCGATTTATCATACAGAACACAGCAGACTAAATTGTGTCCAGCTCTTAAATAATAGGTGTTATTACTGCCCAAATCAATTGTACCCATTATATCGACCTCTGAAGCCTGGAAGGCTGAGTCAATCCCGCTGGGATGGGAACTGTAAATGCTCAGTGGACACAGATGTAGCATCTAGGCGCCCAAAACTACTGTAGTGTTTTAATAGTGGATACACTTTTTAATTAAGTGTACTGTGCTGAACCCAACCGTGGTAAATTGCTTAAAATCACTGTTCCTCTATTAGTATAAAGTGTTTTAATAATACACGCAAGGCCTGCCTATGAAACCATTTGTGCGGGGCAAAGTCCCTTTATCTTCAAGGGTCCATTCTAAATTATGTGCGGTTGTCAAGGGACCAGACTTACTTAAAGGCAAACATGGAGCTAAGAACCAAAAAATGAACAACATTGTGTACAACTCATCAAACTAAAAAGGCCTTAATGTGCTACTGGCTGCTAGCAGCAAACTTACTGAGAATTCGAGCAGAATGGGATTTTATTTGACTTCAATATAGGCGTGTTAGTTGTTGGCGCTGATTTGCCGGAGATCGGTCGTTTGATCAGGTTTGTGACAAATGCTTGTTAGTGGATAACTGGACTGTTCCCTCCGTTTTAAGATTGGTAAATGAAAGGATTCTTAGGACCAAGATGGCAGTACCCTCGGCAGCTGGTTAAGTGTGACTCGTTGATGTACTGTCACTATTATTTCTGATGATGTCCTTTGGTGTCAGTCTATGGACCCAGTAGGGAGGCAAGTAGGAATCTATTTAGTTGTCAGTTTTATTTTTTATTCAGGGTTGTTTTCTGGGCGATTTTGACCGGGGTTTTACAAAATTGTTACAGGGCATTAACTTTTCTAGATTTTGAAAGTTGGCCGTTTTCACCAATTGCCGGGTTTGTTCAGCATTGCATAGTGACTGTTGGTATGTAATGTTTAAGAGTGAGGTTTAGAATATGCCAATGGCAAAGTTTGGAACTTTCTGTTTGGGGACACCCCTCACCCTCAAACCCTCACCCTCACTCACCCACCCTCAACCCCTCACCCTCACTCACTCACCCTCAACCCCTCACCCTCACTCACTCACACTCACTCACCCTCAACCCCTCCCCCTCGACCCCTCCCCCTCAACCCCTCACCCTCACCCTCACTCACCCTCACTCACCCTCAACCCCTCACTCACCCTCACCCCCTCACCCTCAACCCCTCACTCACCCTCACTCTCACTCATCCTCACTCACCCTCAACCCCTCACCCTCACTCACCCTCACCCTCACTCACCCTCAACCCCTCACCCTCACTCACTCACCCTCAACCCCTCACCCTCAACCCCTCACTAACCCTCACTCTCACTCATCCTCACTCAACCACCCTCAACCTCACTCACCCTCAACCTCACTCACCCTCAACCCCTCACCCTCAACCCCTCACCCTCACTCACTCACCCTCAACCCCTCACCCTCAAACCCTCACCCTCACTCACCCACCCTCAACCCCTCACCCTCACTCACTCACCCTCAACCCCTCACTCTCACTCACTCACCCTCACTCACCCTCAACCCCTCCCCCTCGACCCCTCCCCCTCAACCCCTCACTCACCCTCAACCCCTCACTCACCCTCAACCCCTCAACCCCTCACCCTCAACCCCTCACCCACCCTCAACCCCTCCCCCTCAACCCCTCACCCTCAACCCCTCACCCTCACTCACCCTCAACCCCTCACTCTCAACCCCTCACCCTCACTCACTCACCCTCAACCCCTCACCCTCAACCCCTCACCCTCAACCCCTCACCCTCAACCCCTCACCCTCACTCACTCACCCTCAACCCCTCACTCACCCTCATTCACCCTCACTCTCACTCACTCTCACTCACCCTCACTCACCCTCACTCACCCTCACTCACCCTCACTCACCCTCACTCACCCTCCCTCACTCACCCTCCCTCACTCACCCTCACTCACCCTCACTCACCCTCAACCCCTCACTCACCCTCACTCATCCTCACTCACCCTCAACCCCTCACCCTCACCCTCACCCACCCTCAACCCCTCACCCTAACTCACACTCACCCTCACCCTCACTCACCCTCACTCACCCTCACTCTCACTCACCCTCAACCCCTCACTCACCCTCAACCCCTCACTCACCCTCACTCACCCTCACTCACCCTCACTCACCCTCACTCACCCTCACTCACCCTCACCCACCCTCACCCTCACTCACCCTCACTCACCCTCAACCCCTCACCCTCACACAGTGCAATAGGTCTTGGAGCATTTGAGTTAGAGCGTTTAGAATTGTTTATGGCTTTTTTTATTTGTAATTCTTTAGCATTGGCTACAGGAAACAAAAATGCTAAAGATTTACAAAAAAAACCCATAAACAATTCTAAAAGCACTAACTCTAATGCTGCGAGACCTATTGCATTTTCAATGCTTGTTTAATTATGACTTCATTTTAATAAATGTGTTCACTTTTAATAAAGCTTTTAAACTTAGAGAGACTCTGTTTTTTTTGGTCCAGAGTGACTAGAGTGACTGAGCGAAAGGTTTTGCAATTTTTGCAAGCATGAGTCCGTGCCTCTGACACTTCTTGACTCTGACTCCGTACTCTTCAGCTACGTTGGATAATAATCATCATTGGGGATCAATGATCGATGAATTTGGGAGGTAAATGACTGTGCCACACTATGTAGTAGTCAGTCAGTAAGGACATTGGGGGTTCAAAGTCTGTTATCACAGAGGTATGTGGAAACTCTAACAGCGCCTATTATAATTCATAAGCAATGCACTATTTATTGTCCATAGTTCTGTTTCTGCAGAAGAATTGTCCGCGCCACTGTAGTGGTATGGATTGTTCTCCTATCCAAACCAAAAGGTAGTATCTTATTATTTCTTGGTGGTCATTCACATTTTATAGTTGGGAATTTTCAAAGCAGATAGAACACTTCAAAAGACATTATGGACAATCCCAGAGGACTGCACTAAGTTGATAGAGCTATTGCTGACTAGAATGGGAGTTTCGCCAACCGTGCAATCTTAGTTAGCTAATAGCTACACAGACAGACTAATAAGAATAATCTAGTAATACCACAGGGAGTCATAGTAGAGGCAGGATAAGAATTTAGATACAGTCTACAAGAAGATCAAAGACGATTTTGAAAAAATCAAATGAGGAACGCTAGGAAAAATAGGTACTAGTCTAAAATGAAAACTTACTGGGGCCAGCAAAGGAGCCCTCGCCTGCCCGATCCTGGCCCTGTTGAACAGCATCCGCCGCCTGCTGCTCCTGTGTCCTCCCCTCGCCCCTGGGGGGAGCTGACGTACAACATGAAAGAAAGAACAGAAAACATGGATGATTGTTGCTTGTCAATGTCAACCAAATCAAACATTTCAAAAGAACAATAACAAAATATTTCCGCGAAATTATATTGATTAGGGTTACTTTTCATTTATTTGCGGACCTGTGACTTCAAAAGTCACGTAACTCACTAAACAAAGTACTGAAAGGTTCACCTAGGACTGGCAGGCAGCAGTCCGCAGGCAAGACGCAAAGTGACAGACAAACTCCATTGTGATTTCAGTCAGATCAGTGACAACACTAACAGTTGCCTGCTACATTACCAGTCATTTAAATAGTCAAACTATCAATCCACCGCCTCTATTTTTCTTATTGTCAGGGGTACAAAGGAAGGGGCAGATTTAAGCCCCTTGCGGCTCTTTTGCTCCGTTCTTGCGTGACTTTTGTGACGCAGCAGCTAAACAAAAAAGGGCGCCATGGTGCGGCGTATAATATTATAACAACGTGACGCATTTGGGAGATGCATCCCGTTATAAAGCCCTGCGCCATCAGGGGGCGTTCCGGCACAAGGGAGGGCATTCCTGCGCTGGAACACATCCTAAAAGTGGCTGAGGGAAATCTACAAAATTTCAATCAGTCACCTTTAGGACAATGATGCGTCACACAAACCCTGCACCTGCTTGAAGCAGACGTACGGCTTGACCCAGCATTGGGGAGATAGGGTACCCCAGAGCATTGCTGGAGCTGCGCCATCGTTGCGACGCAACTCCAGCAGTAAAGCTTCGGTGACGTTTTGGGCCCATGGTGCGCCGCATTGCAAATACGGCGCACCATGTTTGGTGGTGGTAGCGGGCCGGACAATTAATGGCGCATCCCTGCTACTTTGCAGGGATGCGACGGTAATTGCAATTCTGCCCCTTAGGGGCATACTTACTTACGCGTTCTGGCGCATCTCCAGAGATGCGCCAGATCAAATGCGTCACGCAAAACTACCCTTGCGACACGGCAGATGCGCCTCATTTACAATGCGGCGTGCCCTGGCGAGGGTAGGCAGTAGGCACTTGTGTGACGCATCTCGTCACGTAAGAGCGGCGCATCGCTGGAGTCACGTCGCCAACGCAATGCAACTCCAGTAATGCTCAGGGCCACCCAATACTTAACATGCTGTGTCAGTCCTTTCGCCTGCTTCAAGCAGGCATAAGGAATTGAATTGACGTAGCAGCGTCGCACAAGTGCCTGCGTTAAATCTTGTAGATTTCACGCAGGCAATTTTGCGAGGCACAGCCGCCGGACCGCCCACCCTGCGTACTAGGAACGCACCCATTGTGGTGCAGGCCCATGGCTTTATAACGTGACGCATCTCCCTAGATGCGTCATGCTGTAAATGACTCGCAGGGATGCGGCACGTTTACGCCGCTGTTGCGTCACGCAAGGCAACGTAAACGTGGCGCAAGGGGCTTGTAAATGTAATCTGCCCCCTAGTGTCTAGCATTACGCAGTTCTGTAAAGTACACTCATACATAATAGTTACTCAGGCCAATGAGACCACAAAATAGAAAACAAATAAGCATAGTAGCAACGCCACTGAGAAGGAGAGCAGTGCACCTGAAATGCACAGAAGATTTTGAAATATAATTTAACTACAATGTAATCGTCATCAGCGGCATTATTGGCTTGCTCCATGTAAAAAACAAATATTTGCAATACAACAACACAGGGCTGGAGAAAACATCATAGTAGTGAGTGATGAAATGGCTACTACTACTCACCAAGCCCGGGGATCTCCAAGCCGAGCTGGTCCAGCAGGTCGCGCTCCCGGTCCAGGAGGTCCGTCCAGCGATGGGTGACCTGGCTGTAGGTGCGCTGGACCCCGTAGAGGTGGGATATGGCCCAGCACACCTTCTCCCACCGCTTTCGGCGCTCCCGCATGTTGTAGCCGCCGGCCGCGATCCTGCCGCCTCCCGGGATGGTCCTGGGCAGGCGGCGCTGGACGAAGTAGACCAGCGCGCCCACTTCCCCTGGGCTGAATATCTCCCGTCGCGTCACCTGCTCCCCCCTCAATCTCCCGCATGCTGTCCTGGCACTGGGTCCAGCACTACTCCCCGCCGCCGCTGCGGCCCTCAAGTGCCTGGGCAGCTTCACGGCGCCTGGCTTGACCATGGTCTGGGCAGGTAAGGTAGGAAGAAGTAGAAAATTAAGAAAGAATAGGATAGGGAAGAAGAAAAGAAAAGAGTTTAAAAAAGTAGTTTAAAAGTAAAGAAAAATAGCAGAAAAGACAAAAATATACAGCTAGGAAAAGAGAGGGATAGATAAGAAGCAAAATCGTAAAAAAAAAAACTGAAAACAAGCAAAGGATGGCAAAGATACCAAGAGGATTAAACACCATGCCCAGACACATGAAATGAATGAAAAACAAGATGGCCGGCACCCGTTCACGAGCGCGAACATAAGTTCGCGCGAGATTTCCCTCGCGATCTCGTGCGAACGTCTAGATTTCCCTCGCGATCTCGTGCGAACCTCTACTCGCAATGCGCTTACTGCGCGAGATTATACATAGCGGGCGGAAACAGAAATACGTCACGCAAACAAAATGGCCACGCCCGTACTCGACCTTGGGGTAAATTCGCGTGTTGCGCTGAAAGCGGCTCGCGAATACTACAAAAAAACTCGCGAAACAACAAGCCGCAAAAAAATAAAAAGCTCATTCGCACGAATTGGCGGCTTCCGCAGTCGGTTTCGCACGACGCCGCGCCCCGCGAATAGCGCGAAAAAACCGAAAAACGATTTTTGCAAAAGCAAAAGCAATGAGCAGGTGCAAAAGGTCAACCTCATGATTTGTAACGATTCCCTGTAGTGCTTCCTGAGGGGGCCCTCCAGAATTCGGTTGCCTGCTTGCAACTATTGTGTGACCCTGCTCTGACCTTAACTGTATGCCACAAAGGTCCTGATTTACAGATAAAGGAGCAGACAAGCAGGTGCCAGGCTGGAACTTCAAATTCTTTCAGTGACACATTAATTAGCCCCTAATTCATTATTGTCAGTTGGGGCAGGGCAGGTGTTGTTAATAAACTAACCCCAAATTAATTCATGTCAGTTCAAGCAGGGCAGGTGGGCTTGCTTTTCCCCCCCATCTTCTACAGTGATGATGAACCAGAGGGTGGCATTGATGTAACAGAGGGTGGCATGGGTCAAAGAGAGGGTGCCAGTGGTGAAACAGAGGGTGCTGGGAGGCTGTGATGATGAAACAGACGTAGAAACAACATAGTCGCGACCGTTGCGAGCCGACAAGTAAGTTCGCAATTGCGAACTAGTACCAAATCCTCGCGAACTGGCAGAAACACTTGCGAACACAAAAAAAAAGAAATCCGCAAATTCGCGAGAATTCGCGGATTTCTTTCTTGAAAAGTATGGTAGAGGTGATGAGCCTGGTTTCAGGGGGGAGCGAGTTCCAAATCCTGGGAGCCATTCCTGAGAAGGAGCGTTTATAGGTTTTTTCCTTGCGGAATCTTTTAGGCTTTAGCAAAAGATTATTTGTACCTCTAGTGTTTCTGGAGCCTCCAGAAATCGTCAGCTTCTGAGCGAGGTATCTAGGTGAGCTCAGGTGGACAGCCTTGTGCGTCAGACAAGCGATTTTCAGGTGTATTCTGGCTTCAAACGGCAGCCAATTCAAGGATTTGAAGTCAGGGGAAATTTGTGAGTGTTTTTTTGATCCAGTGATAAGTCTCGCTGCGGCGTTTAGAGAGGCTCTGATGGGTGCCGTAGTGGCTAGGGGGAGACCGCAGAGGGCGGTGCTGCCGTATTCTATTCGAGGTATGACTAGAGATTGTACCGCAGTTTGGAAGTCTTTGGTTGGAAGGAAAGGTTTAAGTTTCCTAAGGGTGTTGATTTGGTAGTTCGCTCCCTTAGTTGCTTTGTTGATGTGTTCCTGCATGCTGAGATTGGTGTCAAGTGTTATGCCCAAAGATTTCGCTGAGTCCACGATGGTGGGTTGGACATTGAGTGCCGTTAGGTCTTTAAGCCACATTTGTGCGGTAGTGCTCTTCGCGGGTGGTGAGATCAGAAGGAACTCTGTTTTAAGGGCATTGAGTTTGAGATGATTAGCGGCCAACCACCATTGGGTGCTTCTGATCGTTGAGTTCAAGAGCGTGATGTCTTTGGGTGATTGTAGTTTGAGATAGAGTTGGGTGTCGTCAGCATACATGTGGAAGTGTACATTGGATTCTTGCAGCAAGGTGGTGAGAGGTTCCATAATTAGGTTGAACAAAGTTGGGGATAGGGAGGATCCTTGTGGTACGCCTAGTGATACAGGTCTTGGTGCGGACATCAAGTTGTTGCTCTTGAATTTCTGCGACCTGTTATGCAGAAAGGACGTGAACCATTTGAGCACAGTTCCAGATAGGCCCATTCTTGTGTTTAGTAGTTCGAGTAAGCTCTCATGTTTGACGGTGTCAAATGCAGAGGAGAGATCTAGGAGGATGAGGAGGCAAGTATCGTTATGATCTAGGATTTGGAGGGCGTCGTCGATTATGTGAGTCATAGCAGTTTCAGTACTGTGATTTGCTCGGAAGCCTGATTGATGAGAGTTGAGGAGATCAAACTGAGTAATGTGTTTAGTTAATTGTATTTGTGCGCATTTTTCCAGCAGTTTGGCAAGAGTCGGAATGTTGGTAATGGGACGGTAGTTGTTTAGGTCAGAGGGGTCGGCTTTAGGTTTCTTTAGCAAAGGTGTGACATGACCAACTTTGAGGGAGTCGGGAATGATCCCTTGTTGAAGTGAGCTGTTAATGATTTTGGTCCAGAGTGGAAGGAGCGAAGGGGTAAGGACTTTGACAGCGTTAGCAGGAAGGGGGTCCGTGAGGTGATTGGATGGTTTCAGAGTGCCGAGCAGTTTGCCAATTTCTTCCTCCGTGTAGGTGAGAAAGGTTGACCAGGTGGCATTGTTTTTTGGTTTAGTGGGTGCTATGCGGTGGGGTTTGGGATAGAGGGTTGCGTCTATGAGGAGGTCATTCTTTATGTTGTCAGTTTTTTGGTTAAAGAAAGAGGCGAAGTCCTCGCAGGAGGGAGCTTCGCACATAGTGTTGAGATGTTGGGGTTGTTCTTTGGATTGTGTTCGGATAAGCTCAAACAGCTTTCTCGGACGATTTTTGGCTTGGTCAAGCTGACGGCTGAAGAAGTCTGATTTTGATCATTTTATTTTCCTGAAGTAGGCGTTTCTCCTTTTCTTCAGGTTTTTTAGGTTCAGTGCGGAGGGAGCTGATCTCCAGGTGCGCTCTGCCAGTCGCATGGCGCGTCTATCGTCATTGAGACTCCCGTCGTACCAGGGATTGGACATTTTTGTGGTGGCTTTTTTTAGTTGCAAGGGTGCGACTTCATTAATTATTGAGGTCATAGTGTTAAGATAGTGATCAGTCAAGGATTGGACATCTTTAACGCCAGCAGGAGGAAGTAGTAAGTTGCAGCTGTTGGGGGGCAGAGAGTTTGAGATTAGTTTTTTCATGTCTCTTTTCCAGACTTTGGGCCTGGCGGGTTGAACGGGGTTAAATTTAACTTTTTCATTGATGAAGAACGTGATGGTATGATGGTCCGACCAATCACAGGGTTGGATAGATTCGAGTTTGATAGCGGCCTCTTTGGAGATGATGAGGTCGAGGATGGAGCCTTTCTCGTGTGTTGGACTGTTGCAAATTTGAGTAAGGTCAAGGGCGTTAAGGAAATTCTTCAGACCTTTTACCACCGCATCATTATGATCGTTCCAGTGGAGGTTGAAGTCACCAAGGTATATTTGTGTGAGTTGTCGCCCGGAGTTGGTTGAGATCATGTCCATGATTTGTTGGGAGAAGGTAAGGTTGTCACCGGGTGGGTGGTAAATGCCGTGCAGAGTGCAGATCGGTTTGCCCTCACTGTGAATATCGAGGCAGATATATTCACAGGAAGTTGGGGAGGGTAGGGAAGGGGAAGTTACTTTCAAGACAGAGAGGTTGCTCCTGTATATACATGCGATTCCGCCACCTTTTTTATTGCCAGACCTGTCAAGTCTAGTGATGTGGTAGTTGGGGGGGACCAAAATGTCCATTATAGGTGTAGAAGATTCTGTTAGCCATGTTTCAGTCATGATGATTAAGTCAAGATCCAATTTTAGGATGAGATCGGCGATAGCGGCGGAGTGTCTAGCGGCTGATCTGCAGTTGAGGAGAGTGCATTTGAGACGGGGTGTGTCGAGGGTGGAAGGGTGTTCTAGAGCGATGCTGCCCTTACATCTTTTCCCTCTACTCTCTGCTGTCCATGTGTTTGACACTGTCTCCTCCCTATTGCTTTCCATGGTCTGTTGTACTGCCCTGTCATCCCGCTTGCTCTGTGTGGTGTATTGTGCTGTGGCAACCCCTGACACCTGCCCTGTAAGGTCAGATTGGTGCCCCTGCCCTTCTCCTTCCTGCCCTCTATTATCCAAGTGCATATCTCTACCCCATTACTCCTGCCCTTCCTGATCCAGTGTACCTTACTTGCCAACATTTTGAACTTGATAAGAGGAAGATTTTGAAGAAAAAACCTGGGGAGGCCCATGCCTGGGTAGGGTCTGTTGGTATGTATGGTTGCATTGCCACTAGCTCTTCCATCTGCCCTCAATAGTCTTTGATATTGCCACAGCCTCTCTTGTCTGTACTAAGTGATTAGTTTATTGCCCCTGCCCCCCTTCCCCTGCCCTCCATGGTCTGTTGTGTGCAAATGACCCTCCTACCTGCCCAGCCTGGTCAACTTCTTACCTCTGCATCCTCCTCCATGAGAGGGTCTTATTCCCATAGAAATTGGTTAGTGCTCTAAACAACTAAAATGAGCACAATTTATCTGAGTTCTTAAATGCCGACAAAGTACTTTTAAATAGTTTGCTATCTCTGTGTCTTTTTTATCCAGTTGATCACTCAATTATATGTTACACTTAAGGGAGAGGATGTGGCATTAAGGCCAGAGCTGCAGACTTTGCAACTGGGCAGGTTTGAGTTTTGACTTCAGCAAGACATCATGTTATTCTGGGCAAATCACTTAATCTCCCCATGCCTAAAACCAAAATGAATGTGCTTTTGCGCAATGTAACTTATGCTTATGTAAAGCACTCCAACACCTTCCGGTCAAGTCAGTGCTACATAAAACTGCAAAAACACTCAAGTCCATATAGGTCCTTCAAGGTACCATGTTCTTCCTCTGTTGTGTGTTGCTCATGAGCAGAAAAGTGTTACTTGTCATCTTCTTTGGAATTGATATTAATTAAAGTGTTTTTAAAAGTTGTTTAGCAATGTCATGTTTATGGGGATTTAATTGTTTAATGTTGTATTGTATGTAACATTCATTTGTAGACCCAATTAATGGATTTAAAGTTTAGTTAAGTTTGATTTATCTTTATTTGTATATGTTTCCTTTCAGTTGGTGACACACATTTTTGGTAAGGAAAAGCAAAGTTTATGGGGTAAATGTGTTAATGAATAGGTAGTTGTCATGCACTGCGAAAGTTTTACTATTCTTGACGTTCTTAAGTGCTCCCGGGTATCACTCCCCGCTCTGGAGTGTAAGAGATAAATATCCAAAATAAGCAGATCCAAATCCTTGGTCTGTCTCCCTGGGCACGGTGTTTACTGGATATCCAGTTATTTTAATCAATAAAGATACTGAGAAAGTTATTTGAATACTTTACTTCTTTTTATTCCAATTCTTTCATGAAACAATGTTGTATTCACATCATTCTTATGCTTTTCAGCATATTATTTCTGTAATGTGTTCCATTTCCTGCTTCACATTATACATTCAATGATCCCATGATCCCAATGCATTTCGGCGTGTTTGCGCCTTCATCAGGGGATAAATCTGTAAAGATAACAAGGATTCTATAACTAATATACATACGAATTACCACCACTAGGTCATCTAACTAAACATTTGTGCATCAATTCTTTTAATGCAAAACGATTCTAAACTTAACCTTTCTTAAGTAGAAATCATGTGTTGAGTTCTGATAATCTTTCAATTTGGTAACTGCACATCTGTTAAACTAAAAGTACACCCACTTGCCAGTCCCTAAACCTTCCCTTTTCTTCATATTAGTCACCCCTACGGTAGGCCCAAGGGCAGGGTGCAATGTAAGTATAAGGTAGGACAAGCCCTGATGTGTCTGGCATGTCCTAATAGTGAATTACAGCCATTTTTGTTTTTCACTATTGCAAGGCTACCTGTTCTCCATAGGCCAGAATGGGCTGCTAGATTATTACATGTTTTTAATCCTAGCAGACTCAGAGAACATGGTAGAAATTTGAGTTTGATATGCCTGGACTCAGAATAATAAAATACATCTTTTAGTGAAGTTTATTTTAATATTCTGTGTTTGCAAATATCACTTTTAGAAAGTAGGTATTTGCTTGCCTAACCCTTTAAGCCTGCCTCTGCGATGTTGTGTATTCCTTCTTCTGGTTTTGTGAGTGATAGGGCTGGGGGATTGCAGCCCAGTGGTGAATAGGGAGATCTGCATCTAGATGGGAGAGAGGATTGCACCTGGAACCTGAATAGAGCTGGGCTTTCCCTCTACAATGCGGGCTCCACCTCCTGTGGTGCTTCTGATGTCTCTGCACTGCACACTGAAAGAAGAGAAGGAAGACTGTCAAAAAAGTGCTCCAGGACTGTACTTGCCTTCCACAATGCTGGCTCCACCTCCTGTGGGGCATCTGATGTGCCTGCCCTGCACTGTGAACGGGAAGGAGAAGTCTGGTAAACAGAGTGCTTCAGAACTGACTTGAACTGGGCACAGGCCCCTCTCCCCTAAGAGAACAAAGGATTTTGGGGTATAAGTATTGGGACCCTGATCCCATGAAATTAGATCACTTCTGGACTTACAAGACAAAACCTCTGCTGAGGAGAAGGAACCTGAAGAAACTGAGGAGAGACAATTCCCATTGCCAATCCCCCAAGCTGAAGTGCTACTTGGGGATTAGCCTGCAGTGGTTGCCTGACTGCCAAAGAAATGAGAAAGAACTTTGTGGACTTTACTTTCAACTTGTGCAAAAGATCTCCAGGGGCTTGGAAGAGAGCTTGCCCCCTGACTGAAGTCCCAGGACCAGTGGACTTCACCAGCCTTTGTGAATTGCTGCTGGAAACGCTGTTTTAGTGGCTACAGAGACAGGGAGCTGTGACCTACTCTCACGAGTGGCCCGGTGTCCTGTAGGCACTGCATCAAGCAACGTCTGCCTCAAATAACGCAAGTTCTGCGCTCACTGACTCCGTCCTGACGTCGTCACAGAGCCGTAGCCTGCATCACGACTGGTGGACACCGCAACGTGCAACGGCGCTAGACCGACTCGTACTGGTTTGACCGTAGAGGTCCCTGCTGCTGACTCCGATTCCTGTGACCCCACCGGAGTTGGACACCGCCTCGCATGCTTCGCGATGCACCGCCCAACCGCTGTCCGGACTGATCGACACCAGCTCCCGAACTCAGGCTCTGTCGCCCCACCGCAAGCTGCAAGCACCGCATCGAAGCACCGTCTCACCCTGCAACACAAGCCTTGGATCCACCGACTCTGTCAACGGGACACTGCCTGCACCGCATCGAGGGACAACGCGTCCTGCAATGCTTCCTTTCTGCACCGTGATGAACACCGGAACCGGCTTGCACATCCGTGCCGGCCGCCTCAAGTAAAAGGTACTGTGACTGAGTCTGTCGACATTTGAGTGGGCCCGTACCGACGCGGTCCGCTGGATTTGCTAGACTCTGTGTTATTTTCAACAAGGCTGTAGCCGGAACAGGCTAACGACTCGCACAGAATCTTGTTTTAAGCCTTTTTACAAGAACTCTTGAAATCTAATAGTACTGTAGATTCTTTTTGTCGTTTATTGGTCTTGTGGTAACTGTACATAAAATATACTCATTTTTGATATACAAACTTGTGCGGTGTCCATTTGTAGTGTTGTCACTGGGTTACTGTATGTGGTCACAAATGCTTAACTTACAACGCCTCTGAGATAAAGCCTTGCTGCTTGTGCCAAGCTACCAAGGGGGTGAGCAGGGGTTATTTTAGGAGTGTAATCCCCCTTACTCTGACTAGAGGAGAGGGTCCCTATTTGCCACAAGTACCTACCTGTACCAACTAGAGACCCCCAATTCTAACAGTTGGACTATCGATGATCAAGAGGAAGAGGATATGTCGAAGAGTACAAACAAGAGATGAGGAACATGGAACCTTGAGGACCCTATATGAACTTGGGTGTTCTGTTTATTTGTGACGTAGTTTTGTGTTCTACTGTTGGAACGTTTAAGGTTTATGCTCTGAAGTAGTGAATAAAAGGTTTATGCATAATGCTAGCCTCCTTGACTTTAATAAAATCATAATTCTGTAATCAGTAAATCTATATGAATCGTCATTTCTATGAGAAGCTTATCCCCCTAATGTTGTTCCTTTCTAAACTTAATGATTCAGTTTTACCAGTTTGATTTAATCAACATGGCTTCAGGTGTGCCTTACTTTTGCCATAAGTAGCACTGTTAGGTCTTTATTTGTTCTTTAAAACACTCTGGGAGGCTGCAGTAGAACGCAAGGGAACCAACTGACCAGCTGCTCCTGTTGGAAGTACATGATATACTGAAAATGTCAGACTTCATTTTCATACGGCTGAGAAAGATAGTGTGAATTTAAAGAAAATATACTCTCATTTTAACTTCTGGAGCACCTTCCATAACCTCTAGAGGAAAATAATGAGAGAACAGTTTTCACTAAAACATGATTCATGAAACCCCAACAGAAGGCTTTTTCACAGGATAAAAACACCTTAGACACACCACAATGTCTAAAATTAGTATGGTTCCATCAACAAATGATTTATATTATGAATAAAATCTGTTATCCCCCTTTATACATTCTCCTTTTTGTAACCCTCAAAACCTGCAGTTCGCTACAATTCATTTCAATGGGGTGCTATCATGGATATTGGTCCCAAGATGGCTGCCAACACTTCCTGGTGGATGTGTTGGCAGCCAATCAGATCCCACCATGAGATATGTGTTTAGGCTCCACCAACATATACAAACTTGGTGTACTTTTAATTTCTCAAAAACTACTTAATAGATTTACACCAATTAACAAAAAGCGCGATCTTCAGAACAAAATCTACATTTCTGCCAAATTTGATGTAATTCCATCCAATATTTTGGGCTTAAGGTATGTCTAAAGACTCTATGGGATTTAACATGGGAAAAACACTTTTTCTGAGTATATGGTGTCAGAGGTCCAGCACTTATACCCATTTCAGCCTTTGAAGTAGGCAAGCATCAAAGGAAAGTCTTTGTAGTGTACAGGACCCTGCCATGACTCCAGACACTACAGAGGATGGAGACTTCTTTGTATGAGGACAGGCACAGTCCTATTCCGGTGTCAGTGTCAACTCCTCTCACCACTTTAGCTTAGGAAGGTCTATTGACCTGATGATGTTCCATCAGGATATGCGAGGCACACCTCAACTTCCTTTGTGTGACTGTCTAGAGTGAATGCACAAACAGCCCAACTGTCATCCTGACCCAGACGTGTATTCAGAGACAGCCAGAGGCACAGAATGGGTAGGGTCTCAAACGTTTTCTGCAACAAGTGCCACTTATGTTTAATGAGAACTATCCTGAGCTACTGATATTATTAGTGTTGTAATAATGACCACATGAAACAAGATTATATTAGTGGCCACCCTATGCAAGATTACCAGTAGTGATCACCTCAGTGGATCAGGTACCTTTACCAGCAGTAAACTAAAAAAAGGTGCAGTTAATTTGGAATGCATAAAACCCATAGCTGCAGTGTGTGGCACCAAGGTAATATTAGTAATAAGTCTCCCCAAAGCCAAGGGATTTATCACTCAAATATCAGCTTTAGAAGTATTTTGGAAATTCAACCATTTTCATCTCGAAAACACTCTTCCATTTTAGTACAATTATATTAAATCCTCCAAGCAAAAATATCTAATTTACTAGGCTGGGCCGGACATTGAAGAGCTACTCAGAAGCAGCTGGGGAGCTACCAGTAGCTCACGAGCTACTCGTAGGAGATGCCTGGTTAAAGTAAGAAAATGCCAAATTTCTAAAAGTGGAGTTTTCAGACCTGCAATTTAAAACCAACTTCACTAAAATATGAGTTTTTAAATTGTAAGTTCAAAGACACCAAACTCAAGTTTTCTATCAGCTCCCAATTGGCAGATACACTTATAAGATTTTACAAAGCAGATCAAGTGCAAACCTATAGAGAGATAGGCCTTGCTGTAGTGAAAAACTAAATTAGCAGTAATTCATTACCAGGACATGTAAAACACAATAGTATGTATCCTACCTTTTAAATACGCTGCACCCTTCCCCCAGGTATGATTTGGGCCTACCATAGGGTGGCTTACATGTAATAAAAGGGGAAGGTTTGTGCCTGGTAAGTGGGTACACTAGCCAGATCGAAATGGCAATTTAAAGTGCACACAAACATTAAAGAGGCAGGTCTGTGACCGGTTTGCAGTATTACTCATGTGGGTCACACAATCATCAGTGCTGCAGGCCCACTAGTAGCATTTGACCTTCAGACCTGGGGCATGCATGGTGCACTGTACTAGGGAATTACTAGTAAATAAATAGGCCACTCTGGAGAAATCAATCACCATTACATTTTAGTGAGCGAGACTATGCACTTTAGCACTGGTTAGCAGCGGTAAGATGCCCAGAGTCCAAAAGCAAACAAAAAAAGGGCCAGGTCAAACACAAAGACTATAAACCCTGTATATCCCCATACCCATAAGCGTCTAGTGGACCTAATGGTATATTACTTTTGTAAATCAGCCATTGTGACAAAAAGTTACAGATGAAAATGTTGTCACAAATGCCTGTTTTTTTACTACTCACTTAAAATATTTCTATGTTTTGTTATGTCAGAAGATTGTAGAACACCTGGTTACTGCATTTTGAGTGTCCCCACAGTAGGTTTTTCCTTAGAGTTTCATAGAGTCTGCCAAACTACTAGTATCCCAAAAATGCGTGAAGATCAAGGTCTTCAATTGTTTTTGAAAAAGAACTTCGGAAGGGTGCATTCTAAGGTCCACAGGGAGTGAGTAGGTTCCACATCTTGGCAGCCAAAAAGCTGAAGGAGCCACCACCCAATCGAGCTCTTTGTATTTTAGGTATCATTATCTTGGCAGTTCCCAAGGATCTGAGGCATCTGTTTGGAAGGTAAGTTTTAATCATAGGGAAAAGGTAGGGAGAACTGTTTGATCTAAAATTCAGTGGTAGAAACATAGAGTTTTGAAAGCAACTCTATCCTGAATGGGAAGCCAGTGGAACTTAGCAAGAGCAGTACACATGGAGGAATGTCTTGGATTGTTCAGAAGCATCCACGCCATGGCATTCTGAACTCTTTGCAACATTCTCAGCCTGCCCTTGTAGACACCAAGATAGAGTACATTACAATAGTCCAAGCGCAACACTATAAGTGTCTGGATAACAGTTTTCCTTGCAGAGTCCAGCAGGAGCCCTACAATTTTACGAAACATCTTTAAGATTCCAAACAGGTTCCAGCAATAGAAGAGATCTGTTTATCAAATGTCAACAAGGTCAAAAAAGTTGTTTTCCTTGGGAAGACCTTGAGCTTGATGGATGCACACATAGGACCCCTTGCTGAATTTGGAATTGTGCGTGCTTGTCAGAAATCTATAGCTTTCCTGGATCATTTGTAGTTTCACACTGGCTTCAACCACAGATGGGAAGTTGTTTGAGAGCACAAAAAATAGGAAAAATAGGCAACCATTTGGAAAGATGTCAAAACTGTGGTTCAAAATTAGTTTTTTGTATTCATCTCTGCATGTTCCTGAAAGCAGGGAAGATTGTGACTTTAGTTCAGTAAACCATTTCTGGATGCCACTGTTAGGAAAATAATCTGACACTTTATCTGGAGCACTGTTTCCCTATTTTTCTAAAAAATACTCAAACGTTTGCTATGTTTTGCCTATGTTCCTGGTCCCCTCTAGGGTAATCCGCAAACCATGGTTACTTTTATAATCCCCAGGATGTTCGAAAAAAGGATGCATATTTGGCTTACACACCAACCAGGACGTGAGGGCTGTGAGAGTAGGTGATGGTTATGCTGGGGTTGGTAGACTCCGTGGATGGTTGACTGGCTGCTGGGGACTAGCAATCCTCATAAGGGAGTAGGAGGTACAATGCTGGCCGGGCATGGACTTGCATTTTTCTTTTGGGCACAGTCAGCTCCTGTTTATCTTTTTCCTCCTCATCCTCTTCTTGTTGAGCAGTGCTTGCCACAGACATTGCTGCTTGAAGGAGGATTGAATTCTCTCCTCGGCTAGCCCACTGCCCTCCACTGGTAGATGGTTTGGCTTCATCGGGTGTCTCATTGACTGTCCATCAACTGTTGTTTTTGGATTTGTCACCCTGAGTGGGACGGGTATGCTCAGACATGAGGCCCGTGCTCTCCATGCCACTAGAATCAAGCTATCCTGGCTGATGAGGGCTGAAAGCCCAAAACCGGTCCTAGGATGCTCATTTCCAGTCCAGAGAGGACCTGGCTTGGCATTTCGGGCTGTACTGTTCCCATGAGGCAAAGGGTGAAGACTGATTTGCATAAGGCTACGTTCAAACTGAAAAGGCATGGTGAGCAAACAAACAATGGATTCAGACCCAGATCTCTGTACTGGGGTGAAAGTATGACATTGTTCTGCATTCTGCCCATCAACTGTTGTTTTCGCATTTGTCACCCCGAGTGGCACGGGTATGCTCAGACGTAAGTCCTGTGCTCTCCATGCCACTGAAATCAAGCAATCCTGGCTGATGAGGACTGAAAGCCCGAAACTGGCCCAAGGATGCTTGTTTCCAGTACAGGGAGGACCTGGCTTGGCAGTTCGGGCTGGACTATTCCCCTGGAGCACAAGGTCAAGACTGATTTGCATATGGTTTATGTTCAAACTGGAATGGCATGGTGAGCAAAAAAACGATGGATTTAGACTCAGATATCTGAACTGGTGTAAATGTATGCCATTGTTCTGCATTCTGTCCATCAACTGTTGTTTTTTCATTCGTCACACCGAGTGGAAGGGTTATGCTCAGACATGAGTCCCGTGCTCTCCATGCCACTGGAATCAAGCTATCCTGGCTGATGAGGGCTCAAAGCCCAAAACTGTTCCTAAGATGCTTGTTTCCAGTCCAGGGAGGACCTGGCTTGGCAGTTAGGGCTGGACTGTTCCCATGGGACACAGGGTCAAGACTGTTTTTGCATTTGTCACCCCTAGTGGGACTGGTATGCTCAGACATGAGTCCAGTGCTCTCCATGCCACTGGAATCAAGCTATCCTGGCTGATGAGGGCTGAAAGCCAAAAACCAGTCCAAGGATGCTTGTTTTCAGTCCAGAAAGGACCTGGCTTGACAGTTCGGGCTGGACTGTTCCATGGGGAACAGGGTCAAGACTGATTTGCATATGGCTAGGTTCAAACTGGAATGGCATGGTGAGCAAAAAAACGATGGATTTAGGCCCAAATCTCTGTATTGGGGTGAATGTATGACATTGTTCTGCATTCTGTCCATCAACTATTGTTTTTGCATTTGTCACCCCGAGTGGGATGGGTATGCTCAGACATGAGACACGTGCTCTCCATGCCATTGGAATCAAGCCATCCTGGCTGATGAGGGCTGAAAGCCCAAAACCAGTCCTAGGATGCTTGTTTCCAGTCCAGGGAGGACCTGGCTTATCAGTTCGGGCTGGACTGTTCCCATGGGGCACTGGGTCAAAACTGATTTGGTATGGCTAGGTTCAAACTGGAATGGCATGGTGAGCAAAAAAACGATGGATTTAGGCGCAGATCTTTGTACTGGGGTGAATGTATGACGTTGTTCTGCATTCTGTCCATGAACTGTTGTTTTCGCATTTGTCACCCCGAGTGGGTCTTGTATGCTCAGCGGTGTGTCCCGTGCTCTCCATGCCACTAGTATCAAGCTATCCTGGCTGATGAGGGCTGAAAGCCCAAAACCGGTCCTAAGGTGCTTGTTTCCAGTCCAGGGAGGACCTGGGTTGGCAGTTCGGGCTGTACTGTTCCCATGAGGCACAGGGTCAAGACTGTTTTTCTTATGTCTAGGTTCAAACTGGAATGGGATGGTGAGCCAAAAAACGATGGATTTAGGCCCAGATCTCTGTACTGGGTTGAATGTATGACATTGTTTTGCATTCTGTCCATCAACTGTTGTTTTTGCATTTGTCACCCCGAGTGGGACGTGTATGCTCAGCACGAGTACCATGCTCTCCATGCCACTGGAATCAAGCTATCCTGTGAAATGAGGGCTGAAAGCCCAAAACCGGTCCTGAAATACTTGTTTCCAGTCTAGAGAGGACCTGGCTTGGCAGTCGGGGCTGTACTGTTCCCATGAGGCACAGGGTCAAGACTGATTTGCATATGGCTAGGTTCAAATTGGAATTTCATGGTGAGCAAAAAAATGATTGATTTAGGCCCAGATATCTGAACTGGGGTGAATGTATGCCATTGTTCTGCATTCTGTCCATCAACTGTTGTTTTTGCATTTGTCACCCTGAGTGGGACGGGTATGCTCAGATGTGAGTCCTGTGCTCTCCATGCCACTGGAATCAAGCTATCCTGGTTGATGAGGGCTGAAAGTCCGAACCCGGTCCTAGGATGCTTGTTTCCAGTCCAGAGAGGACCTGGCTTGGCAGTTAGGGCTGGACTGTTCCCATGGGACTCAGGGTCAACGCTGATTTGCATACTGTTCGGTTCAAACTGGAATGGCATGGTGTGCAAAAAAAAACTATAGATCTAGACCAAGATCTCTGTACTGGGGTCAATGAATTACATTGTTCTGCATTCTGTCCATCAACTGTTGTTTTTGCATTTGTTACCCCGAGTGGTACTTGTATGCTCAGACATGAGTCCGTGCTCTCCATGCCACTGGAATCAAGCTATCCTGGCTGATGAGGGCTCAAAGCCCGAAACTGGTCCTAGGATGCTTGTTCCAGTCCAGGGAGGACCTTTCTTGGCAGTTAGGGCTGGACTGTTCCCATGGGACACAGGGTCAAGACTGATTTGAATATGGCTAGGTTCAAACTGGAATGGCATGTTGTGCAAAAACATGATAGATTTAGGCCAAGATCTCTGTACTGGGGTGAATGAATGACATTGTTCTGCATTCTGTTCATCAACTGTTATTTTTGCATTTGTCACCCCGAGTGGGACTGGAATGCTCAGACATGAGTCCCGTGCTCTCCATGCCACTGGAATCAAGCTATCCTGGCTGATGAGGGCTGAAAGCCATAAACCGGTCCTAGGATGCTTGTTTCCAGTCCAGAAAGGACCTGGCTTGACAGTTCGGGCTGGACTGTTCCATGGGGAACAGGGTCAAGACTGATTTGCATATGGCTAGGTTCAAACTGGAATGGCATTGTGAGCAAAAAAACAATGGATTTAGGCCCAAATCTCTGTACTGGGGTGAACGTTTGACATTGTTCTGCATTCTGTCCATCAACTGTTGTTTTTGCATTTGTCACCCTGAGTGGGACGGGTATGCTCAGACATGAGCCCCGTGCTCTCCATGCCACTGGAATCAAGCCATCCTGGCTGATGAGGGCTGAAAGCCCAAAACCGGTCCTAGGATGCTTGTTTCCAGTCGTGGGAGGACCTGGCTTATCAGTCCGGGCTGGACTGTTCCCATGGGGCACTGGGTCAAGACTGATTTGCATATGGCTAGGTTCAAACTGGAATGGCATGGTGAGCAAAAAAACGATGGATTTAGGCCCAGATCTCTGTACTGGGGTGAAGGTATGACGTTGTTCTGCATTCTGTCCATGAACTGTTGTTTTCGCATTTGTCACCCCGAGTGGTACTTGTATGCTCAGCGGTGAGTCCTGTGCTCTCCATGCCACTGGAATCAAGCTATCCTGGCTGATGAGGGCTGAAAGCCATAAACCGGTCCTAGGATGCTTGTTTCCAGTCCAGAAAGGACCTGGCTTGACAGTTCGGGCTGGACTGTTCCATGGGGAACAGGGTCAAGACTGATTTGCATATGGCTAGGTTCAAACTGGAATGGCATTGTGAGCAAAAGAACGATGAATTTAGGCCCAAATCTCTGCACTGGGGTGAATGTATGACATGACATTGTTCTGCATTCTGTTCATCAACTGTTATTTTTGCATTTGTCACCCCGAGTGGGACTGGAATGCTCAGACATGAGTCCCGTGCTCTCCAAGCCACTGGAATCAAGCTATCCTGGCTGATGAGGGCTGAAAGCCATAAACTGGTCCTAGGATGCTTGTTTCCAGTCCAGAAAGGACCTGGCTTGACAGTTCGGGCTGGACTGTTCCATGGGGAACAGGGTCAAGACTGATTTGCATATGGCTAGGTTCAAACTGGAATGTCATTGTGAGCAAAAAAACAATGGATTTAGGCCCAAATCTCTGTACTGGGGTGAATGTATGACATTGTTCTGCATTCTGTCCATCAACTGTTGTTTTTGCATTTGTCACCCCGAGTGGGACGGGTATGCTCAGACATAAGCCCCGTGCTCTCCATGCCACTGGAATCAAGCCATCCTGGCTGATGAGGGCTGAAAGCCCAAAACCGGTCCTAGGATGCTTGTTTCCAGTCGTGGGAGGACCTGGCTTATCAGTCCGGGCTGGACTGTTCCCATGGGGCACTGGGTCAAGACTGATTTGCATATGGCTAGGTTCAAACTGAAATGGCATGGTGAGCAAAAAACTATGGATTTAGGCCCAGATCTCTGTACTGGGGTGAAGGTATGACGTTGTTCTGCATTCTGTCCACGAACTGTTGTTTTCGCATTTGTCACCCGAGTGGTACTTGTATGCTGTGAGTCCCGTGCTCTCCATGCCACTGGAATCAAGCTATCCTGGCTGATGAGGGCTGAAAGCCCAAAACCGGTCCTGGAATGCTTGTTTCCAGTCCAGAGAGGACCTGGCTTGGCAGTTGGGGCTGTACTGTTCCCATGAGGCACAGGGTCAAGACTGATTTGCTTATGGCTAGGTTCAAACTGGAAAGGCATGGTGAGCAAAAAAACGATGGATTTAGGCCAAGATCTCTGTACTGGGGTGAATGTATGACATTGTCCTGCATTCTGTCCATCAACTGTTGTTTTTGCATTTGTCACCCTGAGTGGGACGGGTATGCTCAGATGTGAGTCCCGTGCTCTCCATGCCACTGGAATCAAGCTGTCCTGGCTGATGAGGGCTGAAAGCCCAAAACCGGTCCTGGAATGCTTGTTTCCAGTCCAGAGAGGACCTGGCTTGACAGTTGGGGCTGTACTGTTCCCATGAGGCACAGGGTCAAGACTGATTTGCTTATGGCTAGGTTCAAACTGGAAAGGCATGGTGAGCAAAAAAACGATGGATTTAGGCCAAGATCTCTGTACTGGGGTGAATGTATGACATTGTTCTGCATTCTGTCCATCAACTGTTGTTTTTGCATTTGTCACCCTGAGTGGGACGGGTATGCTCAGATGTGAGTCCCGTGCTCTCCATGCCACTGGAATCAAGCTGTCCTGGTTGATGAGGGCTAACAGCCCGAAACCGGTCCTAGGATGCTTGCTTCCATTCCAGGGAGGACCTGGCTTGGCAGTTCGTGCTGGACTATGCCCCTGGGGCACAGGGTCAAGACTGATTTGCATATGGCTAGGTTCAAACTGGAATGGTATGGTGAGCAAAAAAACTATGGATTTAGGCCCAGATATCTGTACTGTGGTGAATGTATGACATTGTTCTGAATTCTGTCCATCAACTGTTGTTTTTGCATTTATCACCCAGAGTGGGCCTGGTATGCTCAGACGTGAGTCCTGTGCTCTCCATGCCACTGGAATCAAGCTATCCTGGCTGATGAGGGCTAAACGCCCAAAACCGGTCCTAGGATGCTTGCTTCCAGTCTAGGGAGGACCTAGCTTGGCAGTTAGGACTGGACTGTTCCCAGGGGACACAGGGTCAAGACTGATTTGCATGTGGCTAGGTTCAAACTGGAATTGCATGTTTAACCAAAAAACGATGGATTTAGGCTCAGATATCTGAACTGGGGTGAATGTATGACATTGTTCTGCATTCTGTCCATCAACTGTTGTTTTTGTATTTGTCACCCCGAGTGGGACGGGTATGCTCAGACATGAGTCACATGCTCTCCATGCCACTGGAATCAAGCTATCCTGGCTGATGAGGGCTCAAAGCCCGAAACTGGTCCTAGGATGCTTGTTTCCAGTTCAGAGAGGACCTGGCTTGGCAGTTAGGGCTGGACTGTTCCCATGGGACACAGGGTCAAGACTGATTTGCATATTGTTCAGTTCAAACTGGAATGGCATGGTGTGCAAAAAAACCATAGATCTAGACCAAGATCTCTGTACTGGGGTCAATGAATTACATTGTTCTGCATTCTGTCCATCAACTGTTTTTTTTTTTATTTGTTACCCCGAGTGGTACGGGTATGCTCAGACACGAGTCCGTGCTCTCCATGCCACTGGAATCAAGCTATCCTGGCTAGTGTGGGCTGAAAGCCAAAAACTGGTCCTGGGATGCTTGTTTCCAGTCCAGAAAGGACCTGGCTTGACAGTTCGGGCTGGACTGTTCCCATGGGGCACAGGGTCAAGACTGATTTGCATATGGCTAGGTTCAAACTGGAATGGCATGGTGAGCAAAAAAATGACTGATTTAGGCCCAGATCTCTGTACTGGGGCGAATGTATGACATTGTTCTGCATTCTATCAATCAACTGTTGTTTTTGCCCAGTATCTGTAACACAGAGAATGTAACAGATGAAGTATATAACTTACTAGTTTAAGTGCTGCAACACTACAGATTAATTCAATACTCCTCCTGCTCTTTTTTCAGTTATACATGAAATGTGGTTTTTTAAACCCAACATAGGTTAGCTCTGAGTTTAGCAGTGATGTGTTCAACAAGCATGTGACATGCAAACTCAGACTCCCCAACTCCAGCCACAGATCTGTGTGGTTTGGATATCCCCTGTGAGGTCAGCTGCTGAACCTGACTCCTCGATTCAGCAGCTTCAAAATATTGTTTAACCTTCATTAATTGTCAGCATTACTAATAAGTGAAAATGAACAACAAAGCATGCACATCACTGTAAATATTGGGAAAATCACACACCACCATTTCATGCTTAAAACAAGTTGCACCATCTGTCAACCTAAGCTCTCCAAGAGTTATTTAGTGTGAACACTATGCAAAATAATGGCTGTCTACACATTTTGGTACACTTACCTGAAGGATGGATGGTAGTAGGTCTCATTACTGCTGTCAGTATATCTCCTGATACCTGAGGTGTTCAATCAAAGAATGTTTGTTTTGAGCCAAACTCATAAAACATATAAACAGCATACATACACAAAATAGTAATATTAATACAAAAAACTCTCAAAAAGATACAATCTGGATATTAGAATTCATAATTTCTACAAGTAGAGAACAAGCATTTACAATGCAACGGTCTCGCCTTAGGAAAAGTTAGAGCTATTGGCATTGTAAATGACAAACTTTTTATTTATGTGTTGGTTTTGAAAACAGATAAATAAATGGCATTGTCATTTACAATGCCAATAGCTTAATCTCTCGCAAATTCAAGACCTATTGCATTTGCACACCCACACAGAGCCACACACACACACACACTCACTGCCACACACACACATACACAATTCCACACACACACAGCCACACACACAGCCAAACACACACACACACACAGCCAAACACACACACAATGCCACACACACACACACACACACACACAGTGCCACACACACACAGCCCCACACACACACAGCCACACACACACACACGCACACAGCCACACACACACACAGCGCAACACACACAGAGCCACATACACACACAGAGCCACATACGCACACAGCCACACACACACAGCGCCACACACACACACACACACACTGCCACACACACACCCACACACACAGCCACACACACACACACAGCCACACACATACACAGCAAATTTTGGTTACACATGCCATGATTGAAACTGACCTCATCAGGTCACTATCACCCTTTTTCAATCCCAGCAGGGTTCCGTGGATGTAATCAGGCACAAATGCAGGTCTAAACAGCTTACGTTCTTCCTGCCATTACATACACATGAGTTTAGATACATTTAAGTAAGGGGCAGTATAGGATCCAAACATCTAAGAGCAATACATTTGTTTAGCCTGTTCACTTCTGTTATCTAAGTGTCAGCTGTTTTGGATGAAGGATTTTTTTTAACAAGGTGTCATATAATGAGCAAGTAGTTCTAATTAGTGAATTACTTATAATTATAGCAGTAACAAACTTGTAGACACGGCCCTCCAGGCATACAGCTATAGAAAACTACGTAAAGCATCCCCCAACCACAGTGGGGATAAAAACGTGGGCTGCTAACTCCCTAGGAGGGAGGGGGCACCTTTGCAAGAGGATGAGACCAATTAGTGGCCTGACTTCCACATACTATTTGCCACATAACGAACGGACTTTCCTTTCCTCGATGCGAATAAAACATCCCCCATCATCCACCCGCACTCAAACATTAAGGATGAAGGATTTTTTTTAACAAGGTCTTATATAATGAGCAAGTAGTTTTAATTAGTGAATTACTGATAATTATAGCAGTAACAAACTTGTAGACTCGGCCCTCCAGGCATACAGCTATATAAAACTACGTAAAGCATCCCCCAACCACCGTGGGGATAAAAACGTGGGCTGCTAACTCCCTAGGAGGGAGGGGGTGCCTTTGCAAGAGGATGAGACCAATTAGTGGCCTGACTTGCACATACTATTTGCTACATGAAGAACGGACTTTCCTTTCCTCGATGTGAATAAAACATCCCCCATCATCCACCCGCACTCAAACATTAAGTCAGACACCACTTCCTCGCAACCAATAGCCCCCCACCTTTAACTTGGGTCCATGCCACAGTACACGACAAACTTCTGCAATAATAGGTAATAAATATATAGGTATTCTCGCCATGTCTAACATAAGGCAGACCAAGCTTCGCCTCTCATGGCGGCACCACTTCATAATCCCGGGCTCATTCTGACCCTCACATTTCACTAACACCATCTGCCACGACACATCGCAAACACCCCACAACAACAAGTAATATGGAGGATGCCATCTACCTCCAGATCATAGGACACTCAGGAAGCAACACCTGACCTTTTCTATTAAACTACGGTCTATATATGAGAAACAGAGTCTTAGCCACAAGGAGCGAGATGTCTATTCTACATGAAAATCGTTATCCTATGATTTAACATAATTTGACTTTCCACAGAAGCCCGGTATAATTGATGGTCTTGTGACTTGCTTCCACACCGACCCAAATGCCTCCATCAGCCACTCAACCAACCCTGTAGCTCAAAAACTGAACCAGTAGGCCCCACGGCCACCGCTCCGCCAAAATACTTTATGTAAGTCCCTGCACCAACTCCCGAAGGGACTCTGACAAACAACATCCTACTTTGGGTCCCATCCCAGGGGCACACCCAATGCTCCAACCTCTTCCTCCCAACTTGGGGCCCTAGATTCAATAACAGTGAGCGCCAGAAACTCACCCGAAAACTAACTCTCCTTCTCCGAGCCACCACACCAAACCACAGGCCACCAACACGAAGCACGCATGTCCCTCCCTGTAATCTCCACGCTTCAAACCCCCGTGGCCCCAGACACGCTTCTCGACCTACACAGCTCAACTTACTGCTTATAATTCAACAGGCCATTGGCCCCCTATATTTTTACTGACATCTACTTGGCTCTTGGCCGACCAGGATCCCACCCTCGGCCTTCCATGGTTCCTGCTGGGCTTCAGGCGGGAACTCTCTGCCTCCGCCGGCCGCACGCACACAGGAACAAGGGTCAAGCGCGTTTGAACCCTTTTGCCCTAGCGTGGCCACTGTAGTTCAGACGTTCAAATTTTCGATTTTCCGAACAGAAAAGATTGTCTACCCATACCGCCACCCACCTCCACAGTGTGCAGAGCTGGCGCCAATCCCTGCTCGACTTAGTGCTCACGTCGACGGACTCTGGGCCCGGTGAAGGCAAACAGAGTGCTCTTGCGGCTCCCGGGCCGGCGGTGGTGATCGAGGGCACACAGCGCACGCTGCATAGGCGGGCATGGCCCCCGGAGTTTCCCTCGCATGGCGCTGCTGTACAAACCATAAAGAGCTCGCTTCTGCGTATTTTCATGAGGACAAGAAAAATAAACAACCGCTCCACGCGCTCGCTATTTCTCACTAAGCCCCATCCTTTGCAGACTGGGGGGGGTGTTTTTCTTCCCCCCTCTTCTCCATTGGCTGGAATGCAAACAACAGGCGTGTTTTTGACTTGTTGTTTACTATTCCAGCCAATGGAGAAGAGGGTAGAACAAACCTAAAAAACAGGCCCCCAATCCGAAAAAAACGGGGCTTAGAGCGAGACAATGACGACACTGAGTCCTCTTCTCCAATGGCTGGCCGCCGTTTGGGAGGCCAGCCAATGGAGAAGAGGGGCTGGGTTTACCCTCGCTACTCAGAGTCATTAAGTTTCGCTGGCGAGACTGCGCATGTGCGCAGCCTACATCAGTCTCGACCTAAAAAGGACAATAGTAAACCAGCGCATGATACAAATGCTAAGCACTGCCAGAGCGCCAAGACTTGAATACCTGCCAACATGGCTCCTGTAGTAACTTACAAGTCCTTCCCGAAGTTCTTCATGGGAAGACATACACTGTGCGAAAATCTGTTATAATGGAACTCAATTAATTAGGAGAAGTCAGCATGAGTTAATTGTAATTACTCCAGGTATGACCTAAGTCCCAAAAGTATACATAGGGGTCAGATCCATCTTATGCTTCCAGTTTGATAAGCAGCGGAGAAGAAAAGAACATGAGGCATTGTTGGGCATACTTTGTTTTCACACATGGTGCACATTGCGTTTATTGGGCTACCATGTATCCAATTAGCAGTATAGTTCTTGATCTTTAGAGCGCCAAAACTAAATCTAAGAAATAAAATGTTTGCTCTGTTTGAGGTAATGCAATCTAAACAAAAGTAACTTGTCAGTCAAGGTGTCCTTGTGCAGTTTTGGGTCATGAAAATATGTCATATAATCCCACTATGCCCTCTTTAATGTATCATTTGACACCATTTTCAACGACTGGGGTTTATTCCATAGGGTCGAAATGCCCAAAATTGCGAACCATTTTTTAACGTTTTAAACTCATGGGAAGGAGTGTGAACCCTTTAACCCCAGAAGTTCTTCCAAACGCTTCCTAATAATAGGGCTGCTGCCAGTCGGTCAACTTTTTTTTAGACTATCCATCCTGATCCCCAAATAGTCTTGGATTTATCCATCAGTTTCTGGAGACCTCTCGGGGTGCGAGGCACTAGCAAGGTGTTTTCGGCAAAACTAAAGCAGGAACTGGGACACCATTACATTTTAGGGAGAAAGGGGTTGGTGCAAGGACGCACCCCTGTCTAACTCCCAGAGTGACACCTGTGCATAATTGCCATCATGAATTCTAGACAAAACATGGATTACTGGCTCTGCGCTCTGATCGCTTGAAGATGTTTCCAGAACTTTTTTCTGGGCATCCAATCAAAAGCCACTTTTAGGTCTACCAATGAAATATACAGGTGGCCCTTTTATAACGTGGTATATTTCCAGGTTATCAGTTTGAGTCAAAAGGCCTAGTCAATGGTGGTGATTTTAGGTCTAAAGCTTTAATGTCCTGCAGGAAATGTGCCTCCTCCATCCACCCTTGAAATGTCAACAACAATAAGCACATTTATTGAGAATTGCCCAAAAGACTATTTGACCTATATTAGCAGGGGAGTTACTGTCCACATTTTTATGGATGGCAATAATTATGGACCCCTTCCAAGGCTCATGCGGGGTCCCTGGCAGCGATAACCCCGGTCAGTAATTGGAAATAAGAGCTCTAAACCTTTGCTTTAGACCTAAAGGTTCCCAGGTATCCCTTTGCTGGTTTCAAAGACTTGAATATTTTTGTGTGTCTTTCTGTGAGAACTCAAGGCGGGGATGGGGGTGGATTGAGGGGGGAGGGGGGATAGTGGGATCTCCTTCAAATAGGAGGTGAAAAATCAATTGTTCCTGTCCCCTCAGTTGTGTCTTCATTGTCCCGGTTGTGCAAGGTGTTTAGTGTGGCAGATACTCTCTACAACTGTAATTGTCAAATATACGCCAAAACCTAGTCAGTGATCTCATTCTGGAAGCTTCTAGCAGCTCAGATCACTTACGTTGCTCCCATTCTGTTTTGCAGTAGTCCAACTCGCAACTATATAACTCCCTTTTACATTTAGATTAATTTTTGATCTTTAGCTTTGATAAATGTGAATAATTCTGTTTTCTCTTTCCTACACTCACTGCATTGCCAGGGTGTTATTGTTGATGCTAGTTTGTACTCTGCCCCATGTACCGGCAAGAGAAAGCATTCCTTTTTAGGCAGTAAAAAAAGAATAGTGAATCTGGGTTATTGGATTTGTGCTGGGCTGTAAAAGGACAAATATTGTTAAGGCTGCTCAAACTAGGCCATACATTTCCGTTTGATGTAATTTATTTAAGATGATATTGGGTCATTTCAGGTTCTCCGGGAATTGACAATAACAGATTCCCTCATAATCTCAGGTTCCCGAAAGCTGATATCCTTATGGCATGCATCTTTCACTGTCAATATTAAGACATTATGATGGCTATCATCCCTGTCTATTATGATGAACACGTACCATTTTCTGGTATCTAACAGTATGTAATCTAACCAACTGACATATGTGGTCCTCTTAAATGTATGCTTCATCTTCCAGTTGGATTTAGATAATCCATTACAGGCCATTAACCCATATTTTAGACAGAGAGAAAATAATTGAGTGGGGCACGTGGAACCACCCCCCAATGGTTTCACGTCAAGGGAAGGAATCCTCAGCACCTTGTCCTCTTCTTGGGTAATCTGATATAGGACATCCATTCGCTTAAAAGGGGTATTAAAATCCCCTCCCACAATTAGCATGAGTCACTCTGTTCATGTTCTTAAATGATAGGCCTCCAGGGTCAGTGCAGTTGACTCTTTATTACAGTGTGATTCTAAACATATAGATATTAAATATTTGTCTATTGACATATCTCAGTTTCAAACGAAAGATATATGAGGAAAGCAATATACAAATTTGGCACTGTAAAACTGGCGCAGATTTTAATCCATGTTACTCGGCCTCCAGGGGTCTTTCCTGATTTAGCTGATATAGCCGGAAGGTGCAATGTCATACATCCTAATTTAGGGGCTGGGTCGAACATCTAGGTCTCCTGCAGTTGGCACATCTCATATTGTTCAATCAGGCTCAAAAAATTATAGGAGAATTCCGTGACATTCCAGGACATGCCTTTAAATTTATAATCTGGACCTAGGGGGCGATCCCTCACTCAAAGAACTAAATCTGAGTTCATGGCAACTTGTTGGCGAAAGACCAATCCCAAATGTAGCCCCCATGGGTTTGTGATCCTCCACAGGAAGAATTATTACTAGTAGATGTCAAGGGCTCTGATTTAATAACACAATTGTGTAGTGTGAGTCAATCAACTGCATTAACATCCATGCCGAGTACATTCCTTGTGGCATCAGTAGGCACAGTTGGTAGGCTAGCCACTGGCTTAACAGTACTTCTGTGCATGCACGATATTCAAATGATTAATAGGGTTAGAAGCATTGAGTTTAAATCGTATATCAAAACCAGACTGAAGTTTGGCTCTTAAATAAAGGTCGATTAGCCCTTCCACTATCAGTGAGCCCCTCTTCCTTAGTTCAATAATATCTGAAGGGCCATTGAAGTAACCTATAGCTTCTATAATGTCAGATCTAATAACAGAGTTTCAATGTCCGATGTGCCGAATCTAAAGCATGATTTTGTTTTTCAATGAGCCCTGGTTCTCTCTAGCTCCTGGTGCTATTCAGGGTACATTAATCATAAACAACTTAGTACAATGCATGTTCTTATTAGTTTGGAATGAAGTACAAGTTAATGCTAGTCCCCAGGGAGAAGATGTATATATATATATATATATATATATATATATATATATATATATATATATATATATACATATATATATATATATATATATATATATATATATATATATATATATATATATATATATATATATATATACATATATATATATATATATATATATATATATATATACACACACACATATATATTTATACACACACACCATACAACCTCACCTCACCAGCGTGGAGTAAATAGCGACAAAACTAATCTCTTGGTGTCACGCCCTTATATCAGACAACTTATGTTGAAGGTTAATGGCCTTATCTGATTCTCCTCCATGAGAAGACCTAGATGATGGAATCTCAGAAATTGTTGGTCAGGGCCGTAACAAGTACACTTAAACAGTTGACTTCCACCCGTATCTACACCTGCTCTTTGCTAAAAAACGGGGGTTGTTTTGGACTGGGAAGTATACGTTTTATGAATACTGTCTAAGACACTAGCTTTATCAGTTGGGGGGTAAAGCTCCTGGGGCTGGCTCTTCGATGTGCAAAACGTCAAATTTATTTCTGCATTTTATGCTCGAAGGGGGTCGGGCCCCTGTTGAGGTACGGTATTCGCACGATTCGGCCATGTCTGTTTGGGTAACATCCTAGAATGTAAAATATTTAGTGGCCAAGAGTGGGGCATCAGGCTTAGCAACCATTTGCAGTTGGGATTTAGTGCAGTCCCCTCTGCCTACCTCTGAATGTGATGACCATGAGGTTTCCGGCTTTGTAAAAATGTGTGCTACTTTGGGCCTACTCTTGCCTCCACTCACTCGATTCCCAGTTTTATCAGGGTTTAACAAGGTTGCCCTCTTCTCTATACATTTGTCGATGGCTTCTGTGGTACAATTAGTAGCCGTTTGTGTATGTACCTTTCTATTTATTGAGGAGCCTCAAGGGCAATTAGTTGCTTTCCTTTGTCCATAATGAAACACTGAGATTAATTTGAGAAAGCAATTAAGGTATCAGGGAGGATACTAAATATTAATGCGCTACTCACTATCACAAGAGGATATGCACAAAAATTTTTGGGCGATTCTTCTGAGCACAACACAGCTAAATATGATGATATTTTAACTTGGTATATACAATACCCCCTTGACTAACCCAACAAAGATCAAAACAAATAGCGACCCTTCTCTCACAATATGATCATAATACAAGTGCAAATAACAGCTATAATTGTATTACTAATAAGGTATCTGTACAATGTCCATGGGTGAAACCTGAAAGGAAGTCCTGCTGCACTCCGAATATAAGTTTACCTGTATGGGCCAACTATAATAAGTGCATAGAGGTCCAGGCCTGGCAATTAAGGGAGGCTGCAATATGAATCCAGTATTGGCCAAACATTGTTTGAAACAGCCCAGCCAAAGAATAGTGAGCCCAGTAAAGCTCACATAAACCAATTAAACTGTTAGGGCCCAATGACAAAAAAGGTCCAATTTAAAAATGTTTGTAACAACAAAAAGAAGATACACAGAACAGTTTGGGCAGCTGCTAAAGCAACTATTCATGGTCAATTGATGAGAGGTGCAGCTAAGGCCAATAAACCGGAATCCCTTTGACTTATTGAGCTAGTGGCTCAAATCATTTCTGTCACACGTTTATACTCATCTCGTCCCACAGTACCCAACCGTTGCAAACTGGAGCTTGCCAAAATGACGCTTACCAACCTATATACTTCCAGAGCTGAGTATGCTCTTCAGGGTCTGAAAGGTAGACACTATGAACACAGGGAGAAAGCAGGGGGAAAAGCCATGGCAGCGTGAAGCTGCCATGGCTATCCCTGCAATACGAACAGAAACTGGTGTGATTCTCTCCAAGTCACGAGAAATTGTAAATATTTTTTCATCTTTTTACAAAAAGCTTTACACCCCTGAAACTTCAGTAACTGAGGATCAATTAGTTGCCTATCTTGCAGATATTAACCTCCCTTGCCTTACAGATGAGGGTAGGGACTTCCTTGGTGGTGACATTAGCAAAGGAGAAATCGCTACAGCCATCACCAAATTACCTTATCATAAATCCCCAGGAGAAGATGGTTTTCCTGCGGAGTTTTATAAATGGTCTGGAGTGGACACAGTTGATACACTACATTCTGCTTTTAATGATGCTGTTAAGACAGACGGACTTGGTCTTATTTCTCAAAGGGCGTTGATTGCGGTTATCCCCAAACCAGGCAAGGATCTGCTTGCTTGTGGTAGCTACTGTCCCATCTCAATAATAAATGAAGATGTTATAATGTTGTCAAGTATCCTAGTGGCATGACTTCGTAAAATAATTTCTTCTCTCATACATTATTCACAGGTTGGTTTTGTCCCAGGTCACTCCTCTAGGAATCACCTTCGGACATTGGCTCATACTTTATGGACTGCAAAAGAGATGACAGAAGATGCTGTAGCCCTCTCATTAGACGTAGAAAAGGCATTTGACCGTATTGAATGGGGTTATCTCTTTTCTACCATTAAGCGCTTTGGCCTAGGCGATCAGTTTATTTCTAAGGTTCGCCTTCTATATGACAACCAAGAAGCTCAGATCAATTGTGGTGGATTTCTTTCAGACCCTTTTCCAATCTGAAGGGGTACCCCCAAGGTTGTCCCCTTTCTCCCCTTTTAATTTTACTAGCAAAAGAACCCCTTGCCTCACTTATTCTCCATTCACTACAGATTCATGGTATACTTATTGAAGATGACATTCTCCTACTTCAAAAGATCTTCGTCAATATTTATCAGCTTTTTTTCAGATTATTGATGGTTTTGCTGTCCATTCTGGTTATAAAGTGAACTGGAGTAAAAGTGAGGTTCTTCCACTCTCAATCGCTACCATAAAAGCATCAATTGATGGAGACCCCTACTGCTGGAAATCGTTGGGGAATTTTGGTCAATAGAGATTTGGTAGGTATATTCTTAGATAACCTCTCACCCCTTATAACACAAATGGAATCCAATTTTGTTAAATTATCTCTCTTAGGGTTTTCCATGTGGGGAAGAGTGCAGGCTGTAAGAATGGTCACTTTACCTTGTTTTACTTATGTACTTGGAGTGACTCAATCTTTAAATATCTCTGAAGTCGACTGGGAGAACTGCAATGCAGACATACCTTTTGAGCATCTGGCCAAACCTGGTGGTTTACCAAAATTTCCTTCTGACTCGCCAAAGACTGCCGGCATAGTAAACTCAAGTCAATGAAAGAGCCGCCATCAGTCAATTGACAGAGGTTTTTGTGCATTTACACCAGCACACTGTCTGTCCTTGTTGCAGTTCAAAGTCCAGCCTTTTGGTGGTTGTGAAAGTCAGATGAATAAACATAGGGGCATATTATCAAGACCCTATCGTCACCACAATGTCACTTTTTGTGACGTTGTGGTGGCGGTAGCGTCAGCTCCCTATTATCAAGGCAGCGTTAAGCCACTCAACGTGGCTTACAGCCACGTTAAGTGGCTTAACGCTGTCTTGATAATAGTGCCCCTTTCACGCTTAAATTTAGCATGAAATGGGTGTGCAGTGAGTGTTGCAGTGGGCTTCCCACCACAACATAGATTGAATTTGACGCTGCCACCTATTAACAAGGGTGGTGATAATAGGTGGCAGCCTCAAACTTAAGAAAAGGAAAATCCTGGTCTTAAGATGGCAAAAAGAGGAGAAATGCTTTATTTCTCCACTTTTTTGCTTTTTCAATGTGTGCTGCTTTGTGCAGCACACATGGAAAAAGCAAAATGCCATGGTTGTTTATGTACAGGAAGGTTTCCCTTCCTGTACATAAACATATCTTTTTTACAAATGCCATTTTGAAACTTACATGTGTGCTGCACCTTCCTGTACATAAACAAACCTCTCTGCTCGCTTACACCCTTGCACTCTGGTGAAAGGGTGCCTGTGTTAGCGCTAAGTTGTATAACTTAGCGCCATTGAAGGGTGAAACGCGAGGCTGCACCATATCCTTGATAATATGGTGAAGCCTCATGTATCCGAAGTGGTGGAGAGAGGCGTGTAGTGTTGCTGCCAGTGGGGTGTACCACTGCAGCAACACGCCCCCTCACACTGTCCATTACACGTGTTGCCCCTAAGGCGTCAAGGGGCTTTGGTACAGCCCTTACGTGAGCGTAACGTGAAGCGGTTAATAAAAGCCCGGCAAGCCTGGGCGTGGTCAGTTGGCTACTAACCACCAACGTAGCCCGTGTGTCCGTCCAATGTTCATTTCTAGGCCCCAGGCTAACTTCAGTGCAGGACACCACATTGGCGACGAGGCGGTGGTCTCATCGGCCCCACCGCGTGCTTCTCACCAACGCGCCTTGCCATCGGCGCCCCCGCTGCCCCGCAGCCCGACCCGAGCAGCCTCGCTCGCAGCACCCCGCCGGACTCACCCGGTCCGCCTCGCGGAAGCAGCGGCCCCGCCTGCGGGCTTCCAGCGGCTCGCGCTGCCCTTCGGCGTTGTCACCCGGCTCCCGCCTGGCACCGGAGCCGTCCTGCAGCCGCCGACGTCGCCGTGACTGGCGTTTCACTCAAGGTACGAGCAGCGACGTGCCCCACAGGCCCCCTGCGGCCCCGACACCACGGCCTTCGCGCACACCACGGCCTTCGCGCCCTTGAAGACGCCGGCCCAGCGCGACACCCTCGGTGTTCCCGCGCATGCGCTGTACGCGCTTCCGACGCTCCAGTGCTCTTCTCACGCGTCTAGCGTGTCCTCGACCCCGCAGGCCCTGCATCACCTCACGCTTCCGGCAGACCAGCGCCTGGACGCACATACTGAGTGCCAGCCCTCCTTTCACTACGCTGTAGCCACCTCACAGCCCCCCCTGCCGGCCCAGCGCGCCCGGACCTCCTGGTGCATCCTGCTCAGCGCTCCAAGACCTCGTGGAAGCCACTCAGCCTCCTTCCTTGCCTACTAGGTGTGCCCGGACGCCCCACAGTGCCCTGCTTCGGCCACCATGGCCAACGTACCTCCTCTGGAGCCTTTCTCCATCACAGGGACACCTCCCTCGCAGGCTACGCGATGGCGCAAATGGGTTGAACGCTTAGAGAACTATTTCATCGCAGCTGACATTGCAGTGGCACGACGTCGCGCCATGCTGCTACACCTGGGAGGAGAGGCTATTCATGATATCTCTAAGGACATCACTGAGGGAGACCCGCCTCACACCTATGCCACCCTGCGGGACGCCATCACGAGGTACTTTGAGCCTTTCACTAGCGCGGACTACGAACGTTTCCTACTCCGTCAGGCTCGCCAGCTCCCTGAGGAGTCGGTTGATGTATTCTACGCGCGTTTAAAGAAGCTAGCCAGCACGTGCAGACTCCCAGACGCGGATGACGAAATTCGCGCCCAATTCATCCAAGGGTGTTCTTCTCTAAAGCTGAGAGAGAGAGTGCTGGAAACAGACGCCATGCCCATGCGCGACATCCTTGCTTTGGGACGCTCCAAAGAGCTCTCCAAGGCTCGAGCAGCCCACATGGAGCCAAGCCCGGCGGTCAAGATCAAGACTGAACCAGTGTGCGCAGTTAAGTCACAGCGTCCAGACAACCGGACGAGACCTCAGAAAAAGGACCCACCTCACCAGCCTTCCCGCGACCGATCGTGCATTTGGTGCGGAGGGGCCACCCCACACAAGGGCGCCTGCCCAGCCCAAGGGAAAATCTGCAGCGCGTGTGGGAAAGCCAACCACTTTGCAAGCGTCTGTCTATCATCGCAGCGAAAGAAGCAAAGCGCCCCACCCAGGAAGGCACGACAGGTAGCGCCACTACCGAACACATCCAACAGCAGCGACATGGACGACGACGAGGAAGACGCCGCGTCAGTCCACGTGGTACGCATGCTCAACACCCTGGCAGCCACGTCATCAAACGAGCCCATGTGCACCGTCCAGGTCCACAGCCAAGCAATCAGAGCCCTCATCGACACCGGCGCCACGATAAACCTGATGGCAGCTAGCGTGTACCAGTGCCTGGAGGATGCCCCCACGCTCCACCCCACCAGAGTGCAAGTATTTGCCTACGGGACCAGGCGCCCTTTGCGCCTCTGCGGTGTATTCCGGACAACCGTATCTCACAACTCCACGCAGCTGCAGACAAAAATCTATGTATCCCAGGAAGGATCAGGATTCCTCCTCGGTTGCAAGACCGCACGGGAACTTGGACTCATCCATTTTGCCCTAACAGTACAAGCACAAGGTTTAGATCACCTGGTCGCAGACCACTCCTCACTGTTCGATGGCATTGGATGTCTACGAGGCCCTCCCGTCCGACTCCACATCGACCAGTCAGTGGCCCCCGTAGCCCTCCGACACAGGCGGATTGCGTTCCACCTCCGACCCAAAGTGGAAGCTGAACTTAAGATGCTAGAGCAAGCCGGAATCATCGAGAGGGTGACTGGACCCACTCCGTGGGTATCCCCCATTGTCGTGGCCAAGAAGCCGAAGCAACCTGACGCAGTGCGGATATGCGTAGACATGCGCATCCCCAACCTGGCCATCAAAAGAGAACGTCATCTGACTCCAACCATTGATGACATCATCGGGGAGCTCGCAGGATCCAAATGGTTCTCCAAGATGGATCTGCGGTCGGGGTACCATCAGATCCCGCTGCACCCGGACTCGCGCCCCATCACGACATTTTCCACACACGCTGGCCTGTGGAGATACACAAGGCTCAACTTTGGCATTTCAAGCGCCGCCGAGGTGTTCCAGAATATCATCCACACCGTCCTCCAAGGCCTCGACGGAGTTCTAAACGTGAGCGACGACATCCTGGTGCATGCCCCGACCCTGGAAGAACACCTCAGACGGCTCCAAGCCGTATTCAACCGTCTACAAGAGAGAGGTTTGACGCTCCACAAGGCCAAATGCGAGTTCCTGCGCAAGGACATAAGCTTTTTCGGATACAAGTTCTCCGACCAGGGAGTGGGACCTGACCCAGACAAAGTGCGAGACATCCATAACGCGCCAGCGCCCACCTCTATAACAGCAGTCCGCAGCTTCCTGGGCATGGTAACATACTGCGGACGTTTCATAAAGGACCTGTCCGAACTGACGGGACCACTCCGCGACCTCACTAAGTCAAACACCACCTGGAAGTGGGGTCCGGAGCAACAAGAATCCTTCAACAACACGAAGGCAGCCCTGTCAGCCGACACGACACTGGCGTACTTCAACCCACGGAACGAGTCGCAACTGCTAGTAGATGCCAGCCCCACTGATCTGGGTGCCGTCCTGTCACAACGGCAGTCATGTGGAGAATGGGCCCCTGTGGCATACGCCAGCCGTACCTTCACACCTACGGAACAGCGCTACTCGCAAATTGAGCGGGAGGCCATTGCCATTCTGTGGGGGTGCCGCCACTTCCACATCTACCTCTATGGCCACCCTTTCTCAGTAATTACCGACCACAAACCTCTCATACCGCTTTTCCAAGGCTCCTCCTCCCGCCCACCTCCAAGGATAGAGAAATGGGTGTTGCAGCTGCAAGAGTTCCAGTTCTCCGTGGAATACCGGCCCGGCACACGCAATCCTGCCGATTACCTATCCAGACACGCCCGGCCCGTCACTGATGCGGAAGCCGCCGAGGCAGCGGCCACTGAGGAATACGTTCGGCTAATCATCGAGAGGTCGAAACCTCGTCCCATGTCCCTAGAGGAAGTTTCCAGAGCCACCAAGGATGACGACTGCCTCCAAATTGCAATCCAGGCCGTCGAATGCGGAGACTGGAAGGCACTCCAGAGCCCCGCGTCCTTCCGCACCTCTGACGCCCAAGCTGTCCTGAAAGCCCTATACCTGATACGACATGAGCTGTCAGTCTCCACCGAAGGATGCCTCCTGAGAGGCCCCCGCCTGGTCCTGCCCAGCAGTTCGACCCATCAGGCCGCCTTACTAGCACATGGATCGCACCAAGGAATCGTCAAATCTAAGAGTAGGCTCCGGAGCAAGGTGTGGTTCCCCGGGCTGGACAGAGCAGTCGAGGACGTAGTCCACAGGTGTCCTGTGTGTCTGGCGACAAGCCTCCCCAATCCTCCGGCACCTGTGGCAACCGAGGAAGGCCCTACATCCCCGTGGGTACGGGTGAGTGCAGACTTCGGCAGCCTCCCTGCAGGCAAGTACATGCTGGTTGTGGTGGACGACTTTTCCCGCTACCCGAAGGTGGAAATCGTATCGTCAACTGCAGCCTCAGAAGTGATACCAAAATTTGAGAAGATAATTGCCACCCATGGACTCATGAAAGAAGTCCGCACAGACAACGGCCCGCCATTTAATGGCAACGAGTTCACAGACTATCTCCAGAGCCAAAACGTGAAACACAGACGGATCACGCCAAGATGGCCTCAAGCCAATGGAGAGGTCGAGAGACTAATGAGGACACTGAATAAGACAATACAAATCGCAATTGCTGACGGCCAATGCCTGGAGTTAGCCATCTACCAGTTCCTCCGAGAATACCGCCTGACCCCACATTGCACCACAGGCATCTCCCCTAGCCGACTATCTTTCAATCGAGCCATGGCAGACACCATCCCACATCACCCAGCATGGGAGCTCACCCCAAACCCGCGGAACCGGTCCATGGAGCAACGCACCAGAACCAACCAAGAGGCATCCAAGCGGAGACGTGCATCGATACAAGTAGGAGACAAGGTTCTAGTGAAAGACCGCCACCCCGGAGGAAAGTTCCGCCTGCCATTTGAGCTACACCCATGGACTGTAACCGAGATCAAGGGAACCATGGTCACTGCTGTCAGGGATGGAGAGTCTGTCACAAGAAACATCTCGTTTTTCAAGCAAGTGCCAGACCCTGACTCTGATCAGGACGAGTGGCAACCAACCTCCCAGTCGCCTCCATCAGGACCGGACGAAGCTGGCGCTGCAACGGCTCAAGCCGAAGACATCACCCCGACGATTCAAACCACGGAGAGTACAGAAGAAGAGTCCAACGTCAACGACAGCAGGAGCACAGAAGAGCCATTCCCAGCTACAGGAGAGGGCCGGAGCCAAGCAAGATACAGCCTGCGTCCGTGCCCCAAGCCTTCCCAGAGGTATCGTGACTTTGTGGCACAGTGCTGGCGTTGAACTGATCGAGATGGCTGACCCCGCCGAGAGTAAAGTAAGACTGTTCCATTTTGTTTGATATTTAAAGTATTGTATTTGCCACTTTTGAGCAGAGACTGATCCAGAGACTTTGAGTGGACTTTGTTTGCGCTCGCAACCAACCCTCACAGCATGGTTTGCTGACCGGATAGACTATTGAACTGTTGCATGTTATTTTCCTGTTCTGTTTATTTCATCCCCAGGTAAAGGAGGAATGTAGTGTTGCTGCCAGTGGGGTGTACCACTGCAGCAACACGCCCCCTCACACTGTCCATTACACGTGTTGCCCCTAAGGCGTCAAGGGGCTTTGGTACAGCCCTTACGTGAGCGTAACGTGAAGCGGTTAATAAAAGCCCGGCAAGCCTGGGCGTGGTCAGTTGGCTACTAACCACCAACGTAGCCCGTGTGTCCGTCCAATGTTCATTTCTAGGCCCCAGGCTAACTTCAGTGCAGGACACCACAAGGCGTTAAGCCAAAAAGGCTAACGCCTCTCTCCACACTTCCTTGCTAATATGCCCCTCAGTGTTCAGACAATACTCCTATGTTATTCAATCTTGACCGGCTGATTTGAAATTGAAACCGGCTGGAGGCTGGCCTGTAATCCCAAAGGGTGGTCATTCTGCCCTTGGAATTACGATACTCGGTCTCTTGCAGGCTTTCCATGCTGGGCTTTCAGACATGGAAAGCCTGCCGGAGAGTGACTGTGGGGGCCACTAGCAGGGCCCCCTGTGTGCGCAGCCTCCGGTTGACAGAGGGCGGCCAACCTCAAATCTGGAGGACCGGGCTCAAGTCTCGGCAAGGATGCGCATACCTGATATTCTGGGTAAATCACTTAATCTCCCCGTGCCTAACACAATTAAATGTGTCCTCATGTAATGCAACTGGTGCTCCAGTAAAGTGCTCTGATACCCGATACTTTCAGGTCAAGTTCACGTTATATAAAACTTCTGTTCAGTTCATCGAAAATTTCATTTCTTGGGCCTGTTAGTTTGTTTCTACTGTGACTGTCTATAAAAACATGTAATTTAATAAGGAGTGCATCTGCCTACATAAAAAAGCATGTTAGTTGAAACTCACTCATGCACTCTTGATCTCAGATGGGCTCTCAATGTACATAGAATTTCATGATTTTCTGAATTCCACTCTTGTTCATTTTTAATATTTGTGCATGGTAAAATTGTTTTAAGTGGCAGTAAGTGAAAATAAGGAAAATAAGCAGACAGCTAAGTGCTTAGAAATGCTAACGCGAAATATACTTTTTTTAAATTAGTTTTATGATTAAATGAAAATGAAATTAAGAATTTAAGAGAAATTGGAACATTTCCCAGTGTTTAAAAATCAATCAGAACTTTTAATTAATCTTGGTCATGCACACTTAAATGAATAGGTTTTTTTTTTCTTTTTTTAATATGAGTATATTTGTTGCATGCAATAAACATGCAGTGCTTCGAACTGTCACTAAATATGCTAATGGATATTTGTTCACTTCTTAAGGGTCTAGCTTTTTTAATCAAATAGTGTAAAAAAGTGAATAGATTATATTTTTGGACCGAATTCCATTCGTTTACAATCCAAGTCTTTAAATTAAAGATGAGTAGCCTCAAAATTGAATATTTCTGGATCAACATATATTCTATTGGGTGGATTCAGGATTACTTTTGTTTTTTCATGGATTGGCTCTATCGTACAATGTGTACTCCTAGATAAAGAAACGTTAAGTTCTGTGGATGCATTTTTAATCTTTCATCATTCTGGAAGTCATCGCATTGGATTTCCCATAATTGCCTGAGCAATGTAAAAAGCATTTTCTTCATTATGGATTCTTCATAATCACTTTCTAATTAAATATTTATCCGTTTACATATTCTACATTTTCACACAGATCCTTTCAATGATCTCTCTAGTGACCGATATGAAACTTCCTGCTGCAGCATAAAACACCTATTTAGGTGTAATTGAATAAATAATACAAACAGTACGGCATAGAGGTGGTTGAACAAGATGCTGATGAGAAGGTTAAATGAGGAAGGAGGGAAAGTGTGGCGGGAATATGGAAGACAGCATGAAAGAATGGACAAAGTTAAAGATGCCACTGCTTGCCACTCCATAACAAGGGTAATATACTTCATTACCTTTCAATACAGTCTGCAAGGAGAGGATGATTTATTTTTCTGCGGGCCAAGGAGTTTTCCGATGCCTGGAGTGTGTCAGCATCTCCACCATGCCTGCTCTTCACCAGACTCAATTTGTCAAGCTTCGGGCAAGGATAATCAGGAATACAGAGAGGAGGCGAATCATTGAAAACATGTTTCTGCACAAAACGCAACACTTTGCAATACTGTTATTTTCCCAGAGATAAATCCAGTCTAGGGCAGACTGTTTCTTATTGTTAAAAAGGCTTGACAGGGGTCCTTAGCAAACACAAAGAGTAGATCAGGGTCAGATTCATCAAAGTGTTGCATTGACCTTGATTCACTCAAGGTAGTACAAGGCCAAGGCAAGAATAAAGTCATATTTACCAAGCAAACAATGCCACCTTGTGTTACCCTGCAGTGCTTGCTAAATCTGGAGTAATGCAAGGCAGCACAAGTAGCTGCGTTGCGTAACTCTGGCCCAGGAAGGCGTTCCATGGGTGGAGCCTGGATGTTCCGACACATCCACCCATGGATTTTGATGCATCCCCAGATTTACTATGAGTGGTAGACCTGGAAATGTGCCAAAATGCTACACCTTCCAAGTAGAGGCGTATCGAGAAGAAATATCTTTATTTCTCCTCATGTTTTCCTTTTTCTACATGTGCTGCCTGCTGCTTAACACGTAGAAAGCGGGAAAATGCTCATAGTGTTGTTTTTGTGCTGTAAGGTGTCCTGTCCTGCACATTGTAACTTAATGCAAGGGTGCCTGTGTTGGCATAGGCATCCAAAACTGTGCCAGTGCAAGGAGAGAACAGGAATGTGCCATATAATGTTAAATATGGTGTTATCCTGCCCTTTCATGATGCACGACAAGGTAAATGTGTTGTATTTGTATAGCGCAAACAGTGACCTGGAGGCATCCCGGCGCTTGTACTCCTACCACAAGGGAACCCCTCCTGGCTTTTCCTTGTGAGGTGTCCACTCCTGGGCATCCCATGGTGAAACAAGGCATCCCTTGTGCATCGGGGGCCGTTGTGGAGACTAAGCAAGCTATTGCCCAGAGTTGCAGCGTGGGGCCCATGCTTAGATTCGGCACTGAGGCGAGAACATCCGGTCAGACGAATTTAAGCCCGATCCCGCCGAGGCGGGAATCGAACCCTGGTCCCTGGCCAGTGTTCTGCATCAAGGTCTTGCGCTCTAACCATTGAGCCACACTTCTCCACAAGGTGTCTTGCTGCACTGCATGAAATATTGATAAATCTGCCCTAGATATGAAAAGAAATGTGATTGCTGGATCAGGGTCACACATTGTTGTCAAGAGAGGAAGCAAGAATTAGAACCCAGATCTCTTGGAACCAGCCTTGTATTGTGCTACTAGGCCACTACTGAGAACAGATGTATGTGGAAATGATGTCATTTGCCCTGCATGACACAATGTAGACAAGGCGGAACACAGGATTGACACCGGGATCCACAGTGTGTTAAGTCAGACAGTGGAAGATTTATGGGAACTGATTTCTAGGAAGATAAAAAGAATTGCTAAAGAGCACACAAATTGACTGAGGGGAGAATCAGTGATTAGCAGCAGTTTTCAATGGATCAATTTGGACTTTCTAACAACTACTACCTCAGGCACAAGAGAACAGGAGAAGGAAGAAGAGAGACTTCAATTAGAGTGTAATCCCATTCTAAAGCGTTGTGCTTGCCTAATTAGTTTTTGCACAATGGCCAGTTGTGTAGAAATTCTCACAGAATTCCTCTGATAACATTGATTCACAGTTGAAGCAGGCTCGAGAGATCAATGAGTCAATGCACTACTGAATAAAGGATTCTGCAATGTTACTACACGTCACCGCTTTCAATCTGGCCAGGCAGGGACTGATCTTCCTTTTTAATAAAAATAAAATCAAGCCTCTCACCCGGCACTGCTCAGTGATCCTCAGATACTTGTTGGCAATGGGTCTACCCGGATACACCTATTCAGAAGGCTCTGAATGATCAAACATGGACAGGAAGGCTCAGTGAACAGCACTGTGCATGTTTTTTCTAATTATCAGAGAACATCCTGTGCGACAAGTTTTGCGCTCCATTTCTCTCTATATACAATTTGTGATTCTTTGGCATGTATGAGGATACCTCATGTTTTGAAAAGAGTGTTGTAAACCTTGAGCTATGTCAAATGGATCATCAAAGGTCCCTCAGACTGTGAAAGTGTTTCAATCTCTGTGGGTTTCCGTCACATCCCTCACTACATGCTTGGGAATAGGCCAGCCTTAGAAAACGAGCGTCTCGCCATATGTACAGGCAGAACACAAATTGATATAAAGTTAACAGGGAAATTAGAGGTGAAGGTGCAGGCTGCTTCCAGGGTGGGTAGAGCTGCAGGATCCCCAGTCAATTGTGCCCTGAAAGTATCCCCTAGCATGTGATACGTTCAATTCAAAGTAAATGTTACTTATTCAAATATTATTCAATAACAATCCATCTCCACCACCTCATACATCTACGATGACCCAAATGAGTAAGGGTTGCCGGTGGTTTGGCCATGTGCTCGCCCAGCATATTAGGAGTCCAGAGAACATATGGCCGGTTTTCACTGTCCATCACTGCCAGGTGAAACCTGGTGGTAACAAGTGGCAAAAACTGTAGAATGATCTTCATGCCTTGGGAGAAATCTCCAATGGTGATACGGTCATCATTTTATTCTCAAAAAGAAAATCCAGCTATAGGATTTTGTACTTTAAAATAAAAAATAGTTGAAAGTTTGACGCATGACTCCTTCTTGTTAACAGAGCTGTCCGTCAAACTTTCAAATAACTTACAGGAACTGCCCTCATGGCAGTTTCTGTAAATGCAAGATATGTCTGCTGGTTTAGCGGACATCTAAAAATTTGGTGGGCAGGTACTTCCTCAGAGTGGCAGACTATGTACTTTGTCACCTTGAAGGAGTAAATTTCCATTCACTAAATTCTAAATCAGACCATAAGGCTGTGGCAAGGATACAAGAAGTGAAACCTCCTTTCCACTATATATAAATATATCCAGGAGAGAGACTGTCTATACCATGTGAGGTTACAAAAAATCTTCCTGCCATATGCTCATTTTATAGCCAGAGATATCAACACATGTAAAAAATAATGTAATTGGGCGGTAGACGCATGTTCTGCAGAAGAAGCAAAGTCATTTTTAACATGAATATTACATAGAACACAGACATCTCAAATATATGGAACAAATACATATTTTGCCCTCATTGCATATCGTTAGAGAAATTAAGCAAAATGGAAGTAAATACCATACACTTGACCGATGTCATGTGTGAAAAGGATGCTGCAGCAAGAAATGATGGATGGAATGCTGTATCAATTAAACATTCACCTCCAGTCCAGAGAACTGGGTTAGTCAATCGTTCTTTTGCTTCTACCCCACCTCAGTTTTGACCCAGCCATATGCAACTCAGTCCTGACCCTGCTCCTCATGGAAACAGCCCAGTCCAAACTGCAAAGCCGGATCCTCCCTGGACCGGAAGCAAGTATCCTGGGACCAGTTTTGGGGTATTACCCTTCATCAGCCAGGCAAGCCTGTATCATGTGGCACAGCAATCAGGGGACTCACGTGTCTGAGCACACCCATCCCACATAGGGTGACAAATGCTGCGGCAAAAAATGATGGACAGAATGCTGAATCAATTAAACATTCACCCAAGCCAAGAGATCTGGGTTAAATCCATGGTTCATTTGCTCACTATGCCACCCTAGTTTGGACCCAGCCATATGCAAATTATTCTTGACTGTGCTCCTCGTGAGAACAGTCCAGCCCGAACTACCAAGACGGATGCTCCCTGGATCGGAAACAATCATTCTGGGATGCTGTCAGGTGTTCATACTCAGGTCGGGGTGGGTTTTGAGTGTTGTGTTTGGTCTCAGTTGTCTGAGTTAACAGTGAGGGCTCTTCAATGAAGCTAAGGGACATGAGATCAACAGCCCGAGCAGTGCAAGACAGGTTCTAAGCACACAAAGCAGATTACCGCCTTCCCAGCAAGACTCTGCACCTTTGATATTCTCCAAAGAGATTTGGTCCTACACCCTTAGAACAAGGAAGTTGGGTATTCTGTCTCAGGTATTATAATTCCTCTGCTTAGATGTACAGAGCTTCAGCCAGTCATAGGTTGATCTCTGGATAGGCGAGAGTGGCTTCCTTGTGTCCCATCTTAGAGTCTGTTGAAATTTCCAAGAATCTAATCGAAATCAAATGTCACTCAAAAGCTTTAGAAGAACTAATCCTACAGAGTGCATTACTCTTTCCGAAAGCCACATCTCCAAGCAAGGTGGGGATACTGCCTCCATACCACTTGTGTTTCTTTTGTCAGCACAGAGTAGACAATCTGAAGAGGAGCATCTCCCCATTTTTATGTATGAAGTGTGCTTAACTTTCCCAAACCACCTGGCCAAAGTCTTTGTCTCAGTGTCGCTCTGTCTCAGGGCACACCATGATATGCTGGAACTGTTTGTAGTTTCCGACAGAGCACCTAAAATGCTTTGTGGGAAATGTTATAGCAAACTATGTGTTGCATTTGGCTTAGCAGAAGATTCCAGAGGAAGGAGAAAATACATAGGAATCGCACATGGAGGGGCTATGTATGATTACCACTAAATTTATGGAGTGGTCCACACCTCTATGGGCTTCATGCCTACAGGGGAACTCCTTTATTTAGATATCCCACATCAAATGTGCCCATAAACTCGAATGCACATACAACAATTACTTGCAACACTCTACAAGCAAGTCATCGGGCACCAAATTAACATATCTTTAAAAAATGTGCATGTTCGTAGTCAGTTAAGATAATGCTTTAGAACTCCACTTGTGAAAAAATTATTTCTATCACAGAGGCATTGAGTTTCACATCCATGCTAAAACTTGGCCTGGACGAAATTTCAATAATGATGGTATATTTTGTGTAATTTCAGAAATTTCGCATTACGTAATTACAAGCCATTTTCATAAAAGTTAACCGCAAACACACGGGAACAACACACGCCAAAATTGGCAGAATTTTCCCTTCGTCCACCTGTCTACTTTCTTTGCAGAGGTACAGTCCATGCACATGAGATACTTCTGGGCTGGGAAGATCTCCGGGGTTTCCTATAACAAATGCGTTCCATCCATGTAGGAGGGTAGCCTTGGAGTCTGTGATCTCAGATCATACTATTGGGCAGCCCAGCTAGATCCAATTGGGGATTAGTTGTTTGTGGACGGAAACACATGGCTTTCAGGCTGGAATTATATATCCTTGCTAGACCAGGAGTGCTAGCCCTACTCTATGGGGATGCTAACTCCTGTGCACTTCATAAGGTTACTAAGATCCCCATCCTGCACTGGCGAGAAGCCCTGAAACATTTCAACTAGCTGAACAAACCCACCAATCAGACCCCATTGTAGACCAGTGCTTGGATGCTTGATGAGGTCTGGGCCTCTCACAACATGAAATCCATTCAACAATAAGGCTACAAGTTACAATTACACAAGTCCCAGTTTTACAGATATTTGAAGCTTGACCATGCTTTAACAATGCACACTGGGGAGTACAACTCACTCTCTTGAGGTTAGACTGACCATGGAGCCTCTGGAGTGCAAGAGTATCTCCAGACTACGCAGGTCCTTAATGTACTGAACATTTCAGACCAAGTGAAAAAACTCAGGACATCTTGGTTTCAAGATATAAGAGAAATAGCTGATTGATTGGGGGATATCAAGAGGGCAACCGGGGTTCTGGCTATGCCTTCCAATTTCCAAATTATACTGTTTAATTACTTCCACATAGTGTACAACTGCCCCATCAGTCTGTGGAATATGGCAAAGGCGAGTGGTCCAGAATGTAAGCGCTGCGGGAGGAAAGAAGATACTTTCTACCATATGGTTCTGACCTCATCCAAGGCTATTGGCAAAGGATGCACAAAGATTTGACATAAGTCCTGAGTACCCCTAAGGTACATATGTGCTTGATCCCAAGGTGGTGCTACTGGAAATGATGGATGGCTTAGCAGACTGCCAGAGAGTGCTGGCAGGCCTTAGGATCGTAATTACCTAAAAAGATACAGACCACTGTTGTCAAGATTCATTGCAACCCCAAAATCCTGGCAGACTGCATTCATGAAATGGACTCCTGTGCTGCGGCAAAGAGAATGGTGTATAAATGAGGGAGGTTCAAAGGGAAACATGCCAAAATGTTGGGCCCATAGATTGCCAGGCAAAACGTAATTTGTGGCCATGTTGGGTTCCTTATTTATGATTATTCTTAAACTCCATGCATTCCTAAATGCTAGTCAATTGCTATGTTGATTGCATTCAGTAGCGTCTAATAAAAACATTTGTAAAAAAGAATGGTTATATGGGAAGCAGATTGTCACGTGGCACAGCGCTAGCGACGTTTGATCTTTCAGTCATGCGCACCCCTTAGGAAGCCATTGTAGCACAATGAGACCCCAAGCGTGCTGGATGCAGTGGCGGAGGCAGCAAAGCCGCAACGACTACTGCAGATTGGAAGGTTCAGAAGAAGACTAGAAGTAAATAGCAAAAAAACAGCAATGCACCTGTAGGCTATGATTTGTGTTTTTTTCACTTCTTACAACCGGCTTGTCTGGGCCCGGGCTTCATGAGTCCTTAATAACATTTGGGAGTTGTTATTCTCCCCTCAACATAAGATTGATCAGTTATTCCAAGGTTGTTGTACAAAACATCTGTGCACGGCAAATGCCCTCTGGTACCGCTTCCAAGTATGCATATGAAATAAAGTAATTTGCCATGTGACTTGTTGCAGAGGAACCACCTTTCTCTTTTTTATATTTCATTTCAATCATCCATCCTTTTTATACAAACCAGTGCATGTGATGGCTTGCCTTCAAATGGATCATCAGTATCATATGGATTCGGAGCTTTGGCAAACCATACAGGTGAGAGGTGCTATAAGTACCCCCATATTTATTCCATGGGATTTGAAGAAAGGGTGCCAAGGGTGAATGCTGTTGGGCCTGACACTCTGGAAATGGAGCCTGTTGACAAGCTGATACCAGGGCCCTCATGTCCAATATTTTGACGTAGGGCAGCGCTGCAAACCTTCCTGCTGCACTGCCCCACATCAAAACAAAAGGGCAGGAATGTGCTGTTCCATGAGATACGGCTCATTCCTGTCCACTTTCACAGCACTGGCGCACAAATTGCTGCCATGCCCCAATGCAGTGCCTGCATTTCAGGTTGTTTTTGTGGGGGAAGGGACACCTTCCTACACAAAAAACAACCTTTACAGCACCCTTGGGGAGTCGTAGGCTTTTGATGCTTTCCCAGTTTTACAGCATGTTGGAAATTTGGGAATGGGTTAAACGATAAGGGTGGTATGTGGGAATAGCCACCGTACCACCCATGGCACGCCTCTCCTTAGCAGTGTGAGGCAACGCAGTGGCTTAAGCTGCTTTGCCTCACACCATATCTAGGCATCCATGAAAAGTCACACAGGGTGGCCTTACGTGGCCTCGCACATTTGGGTAAGCCCAGTGTGCTGCTGGAACATCATAAAAAGTGATGTTCCGGCAGCACACTAGGCTTGTAAATAAGCCACCAGATGTTTATGGGACAGCTGTCATTTCCCATGGGAGTGCTAAGAGTGGTCCACTCACTCTCCTTTCTCAAACTAAGCCTCTGCCCACTTCCTCAAGCCCCTCTCTCTATTTCAGCCTTCTCCCACCACCTCAGGCATGTCTCCACCTCCTCATCTCTCCTCCTCCCTCTTTTCTCTCAGCTTCTCCCCGCTTTATCTCTGACTTACCCTGCTCTCTCTGTCTCTACCTCCTTTCAACTCTACAGCTCACCTCTACTACCTGTACCACCTCTTTCTCTCTGCCTGTTTCCCCTTTACCCTCTGCATTCTTTCTCCACCACCTCATTCTCTGCATCCCCCGTCCTTTGTCTCTTCCTGTCCCTTCACTCTGCTTTCCTCTCCTCTCTCTTTCGAGCTCCTCATCCATTCTCTCTGTCTTCACCTCCTCCTGTGTTGGCCAGTAATTTGAGCAGGGGGTGGGGGGGGGGCACACATGCAAACTCACTCACACATGCATTTACACACACACACACATTTGCAGCGTGCACTTACAAGTACATATACAGTCACACATGCAAAC